>NW_021703771.1:65347908-65947908 GCF_005190385.1 Monodon monoceros
GAAGAAGAAGAAGAAGAAGAAGAAGAAGAAGAAGAAGAAGAAGAAGAAGAAGGAGAAGAAGGAGAAGAGGAAGAAGGAGGAGGAGGATGGGGGAGGAGGAGGAGGAGAAGGAGAGAAAAAGAGAGAAAGAAAGAAAGAGAAAAGAAGGAAGGAAGGAAGGTAGGAAGGAAGGAAAACTGGGCAGGATGTTGGGACCATAGGCATAACAAACTTTCATCAAGAAACCAAAGCAAAGTATCAGGCCACCCTGGAGTAAAGAAATGATCCAGTGAACAACTCTGCCTTCCTCCCAGTTGATTCCTAGTTGGTTTCCCAACTTTTGCCTTTCTAATGTTTATATAAAGCCTTGATTAGAGCTTGACTGGAAGTGTTGAGTGCTCATTTCTCTTTTAATAGAAGAAGTTAAGATTATTTTCCCCTCCCACCTCTCCCCAAGATATCATTGAATAGTGTCTTCAAATTGGGATTCTTTCCAAGAATAATCATGCATACAGTTTTAATGAAGTAGCTCTTCACCTACTCGTTCCTAACATGGCATAGGTTTTTATTTTTTTTAATTCCTTTTCTTAATTTAAAAACTATACACAGAAAAAGAGAAATTTTTGCACTCATTGATCCCTTCAGATATTGTAAATTACTATTGCTGTCATGGATGCCTTCATTAAGGCACCTTGATCCCATTATGTAAGCTTTTGTTTTTCCCCGTCTTATGCATATTTCTGTTAAGACAGAAATAGGGAATCAAAATGATACATTCCTGTCCTTGTAGAATGTTCTTAAATCAGATATATGGTAGACTATTGGTGGTGCGATTGATGACCATTTTCGTTTAATGGCCTTATCTCTGCCAAACCCCTACTATCTTCAAAGAAGTTATTACTCTTGAGAAAATACATGGTTAGAGTAAAGCAGTGAGCTTCAGTAGGAAATAATAAACTCTTTAAAATAGCTTTCATTCACATATTTAATGTAAGCAAATTTTAAAAGTTATTTGCAATCCCTATTCCTAAAATGCATCATTAGGTGGAAAGAAAAGAATCTAGAAATATCCAATGTAATACAGATTACTCACTCTAATATCTTTAAATGTAACTAGAGTGCCGTGGAATACATCTTAATTTTTCAATTTTAATGGGTACAATTTGCAGATAAAGAATTATTTATTTTGGGTGTGATTTGCCTTATTCAATGATGTGGTTAAATCTTATCAAATACTATCATGAAATATTTATTAATTATAATAAATCATCTTACCTCATTTTAATTATTTCACATTAAAATATTTTCTACTTTCTACTAACAAATAAAATTATAATGTTAATGTTGGACTGATTACTCTTCAGTAGCATATTCTGTTTCCTCCATTAAATACAAAGAAAAATTTTGATTGTGATGCCTAATTAAAATAATGCAGTTATTCTCAGTTAATTTTTCCCAGAAGCTGAATGTCAGAGTTGAACCCATGAATGAACATATTTTCTGAAGGCACATAATGTATTTATTTCATCCACTGTTGCTTAAATAATCTATAATTTTTGCTTTTCATTACACTAAATTATTGTAAGTTAAGTAATGAGATATAGCATAAAATTTATCCAACTTAAATTATTTATATTAAATTCATATTTTAATTTTATTTAACTATTTTTATCATTTATCTTACAAGATACTCTCTGGACTTTGTTTCTCTCTCTTTTTTTGATATTCCTCAAATGTATATTAACAGATGCATTTGAGTTGGAAAATATAAAATGAAACTTTTTCTCATACGAAGTGTCTGGTTTGACTAATCGGTATGGCAGTAAGAACAAATATTATTTCTAAAGTTAGAATATCAAAGACAAGTCCCTGAAATGAACTAAATCTGGAAACTCCTAAGTTTGGCAAAACAAACCAACAAAAAGTTTAAAGCACATGAAAAAATAAAAATATTTCATCAGATTGCATCGTTAAAGATGTTATAGTATTTGTGTTCCCAATCAACCAGTTCTGAGAATCTTAGGTTAATCAAAGTATTTATAAGGCAAAAGAATAATAGGCTTAATTGAATGGTGATTTGATATGTTTAGGAAAGTAGGGATTTAACATGGTGAAATCACCTAAGAAGAATTTTGGCATTGTCTATGTCCTTCTAAATTTGAATATTCATATGCCCTATGTTTCAGAATTTTATTCCTAGGTATGCTCCCAAGAGACAACCTTGCCCAGGAATGCCAGAGACCTGTGTGAGAATATCATAACAGCAAAAAGAATGGAAATAATCCAAACACCCACCATGGCAGACTGGATGAATAAACCATGTGTTATTCACACATTGACATATACTACAGTAGTCAAAATAAATAAACTATAACAATGTGCCATAACATGAATGAATCTTAGCAACAAACAAACTCTCAATAAAACTTTTTGAACTGCTTTACAGAAATTAAGTAAACAAATGACACAAAAGACTGGATAGCCAAAAGACAAAAAAACCTGAAAAACAAATCTGTGCACATGTCTTTGGTTTCAAATTCCTGGCTTTCATTATAAGTGAAATATCGATAATTGCTAATTGACTTATCAGTTGGAATAAAACATTGAAAATTGTATTTGATAATAGTACACCATGGAATTTTTAGTACAGTTGATATGAAAGAACTAAATGTCTTTGCCGAATAACAAAGTACTTTAAATTGGAATATTCCCATTTTTCCAATATTGAGTCTATTAAGATCATTGCAGCTGATTCAGATCAATGTGGAAAATATGATTATATCAATCATCATGTTTACTAGCTACATGTATAATATTGTAGACTGGAGTCGGTTTCAAGGCATTTATTTTGCCCAGATTAGAACATTTTATTTTAATGCATTTTCAAGCATTCTTAAAACAATTCACACATGACACAGTTCATAATACAGAGTAGAAATTTAGAAATATTTGTTAATGAGAGAACTTGAAATATGCATATAAATCAACACATCCCTCCCTGACACAGGAATTGAAATCTTTTTTCATCCAAGTAAACCTGTTTACTAAAACTTAGCACTATCTACTATTAAGAGCAAAAATAATTTAGTCTGTTTAAAGAACTATTGGAACTCTGCCCACTGGGTCTGAACCCACACTTATTTTTCAACAGATGAGAATTAGTAATAAAATTCAGAATGGATTTCAGTTAATGAGCATTTATTTGTACCTACTGAATATAGAGCAATATGCATATTACAAAAACTAACACATAATTTAGTTCTTCCCTCACTTTCCCCAAATTTATTTTTTTACCGAGGTGTAAAATGAAATGCTACAGTACTACGAATATGCCATGCAGATGTCATCATTTCTTTAGTCTTGGCAGAACAAGCCCCAGGCAAGATGGTGAAGGAAAAGATTGGCCTTGACATCACCAGACCTACTTTAGGCAGGTTTCCCCTCCCCTTCATGGTACTTTTCTTTGCATCCTTAAGGAATTCCATCTTTGTGAAATTCCCTGACCCCTGCCAATTAAATCTGTTCTCAACAAAGGGTTCAGTCTCACTTGTTCCTCCTTCACTGTCAATTTATGGAAAGATATTACTTTACCAGGGTTCTTGACATTTTAAGCCATCTTTCTAATTGTGGAATCAGTGGCTTTGTCCTCTGGAAAGCCCAATCAGCTGTTTAAGTAGGCTTGTCTTCTAATGTAAAAGTCAAATCTGACCTGGCTTTCTGGAAAAAAAAAAGAAACTTACCAAAGAGTCATTTCTTTAAGCAAACATAGTTGATTGAAAGATTAATGCCCAATTAGTGATTCTAAGGTCATCAATTAAACGTCCTGACCACTGAGTCAATGATGATGGCAGTTACTGTATACAGGGCTTGTCATTGTTTGCAGATCTGTCTCTTAGCTTTACGACCAGTGAAACACATTGTTCGAACTGAGCCCTGTCAACCTTAATTGTTTCACACTAGAGTAGCTCATCTGCCGCTGTCATTTCCCAGGTATTAATATTGATTCAAGCTCACTCTATTGTCTCCCAGAAGTCTTTCTTCTTCCAACATTTGATAGGATTATTTTCTCTATTCCACGTTGTCATATGGCAACTTTTTTTAGTACTTAACTGTTTTCTGGGCTCATCATGTGACCAAAACAGCATTGAGAGCCTATCTGAATTATTGGCATTGGCGACACCAATTGTTTAACTTAAATCCTTTCCTAATTTTCCTAGAATATAAACTTCATAAACACAAGACTTATGTGAGCCCAGGATTGGCACATAGTGAGTACCTATTTTGTAAATAGCTAAGGGGAATTTAGCATCAGATTTTCCTGGAAATAAAAGAAAGGAGAATATATACCTTTTGACTGATACCCTGGTTTTAATTTAAAAATGTGCCTGAAGAGAAGACAGTCCTCTGTTACCTCCATAACTCATTCTATACAAATGTAGGAGTGGAGTCTGGGGGTCACAAAGGATTGTAAGGAAGTATGTTTGGTGTGTGCAAAAGAGACACATCAGGAGGAATGTTAAATAAGCTTAGGAGGGATATATAGGAAAAAAAAGGAAATATTGAGGTTTTTTTTCTGCTTTCATGTTTGTATTACCCCAAAGAGCAAACATATGCAAGTTTATTAATATAAGAGCATTTCTACATGGAAGTGGATGTAAATTTCCCTCTCCCTCACCTCCTTCCTCTTCCTCCTCTTTCACCCGGGATTGCAAACTAAAATACTGCTTTGGGGGAAATATTTCTAAGATTTGAAGAGGATTTGTACTTCTTTTTACTGTGTTTAATTCTTTTAGAAGACCCATGCAAACAAAACCATTGATTCACAGCATGAAATTTCATTACCACAGCTATTTATTTCTTTTTCTTAATTCATAATATGAGGTTGGTTTTGAACTTGAGACCTAACAGCAGAAACCTGTGTATTGTAGTACCAATCTGCTAAGCCATCCAAGTTTCTTTATATGCTTATTTATGAAATTGTATTAGGATATGTGAAAATCAGTTTTATTTAGATTATTGATGTAATATACTTTCAAAAATGAAGTTAAATATTAAATGTTATAGCACCTAACCTTCAGATATACTTAATATAAAATTGATAAAGAAGGTACTTAATGAAATACCATTCATTAAAGAGATTAGACGGCAACAGCAATGTAGAGGATTATAGTTGAATAAGGTTACATTAGTATAAATAAATAAAAACCTCTGGTGCAGTTATTATTATAAGCACTGGACACACTACAAACTTCTTTAACATGTCTGCAGACATTCATTTAAAGGTTGCTCTATTGATGGATAACTAAGCTTCACTATTCACCAACCTCCTCCCCTGGGCCTGACTCCAAGATGTAGATTCATGACTGATGTGTTTGAACTTCTCAATTGTGAGAGGAAGAAAATTTTTTTTCCTCAGTGTATCCTAACTGGCTTTGGAACTATAAAGCTATACGAGGACCAGGGCATGATTTAGTGCTTTTTAAAATTACAGTGAGTTTTGACTTCCATATTTGTGCAACATATATTTCACCACATCAAGTAATCAACATTCTTTTTGAGAGTCACCACCATGTATAATGGCCAATTGTCAAGTTAAGAATGTGGTGTGCCATCTTTTCATTTAAAGTTCATTCACACACTAGGTTTGAGGAGACCCTCCTCTTCACTAGGAAACTGTATATCAAAGAGCCTACCTTGCAAGTATGTACATGCATATGATTCATGACCCTTACTGTCACAATCTCCTTCCTATACATTTCCAGAATCTTTCTTGTAAGAGGATTTGAAACCTTTGTGGAATACTACACATGTGGTATAGCTGATCTCTTCATAGACAAAATGTAAGATGAGATATATTTGGATATTTGCATAATAGACTCAGAGCATTAACTGTAAAAGTAAAATTTAATAATTTAGGTAATACGTAAATATAGAACTTTGAACAAAACAACAAAGGTAGACCTGGAGAACATATTACTAAAGGAAATTTTTATGGTACTATAGAAACAGTGTATTCAAATGATTGAAACTGGTGAAGTAGATATAAAAAATATTTAAACATATAGCCTAAGTTCTGTGCCCTCATTGAAATGATGGTATTATTATGGTCATTATTTTAATTTTTGAATTGTGGGAATACAAATAAATTTATTTTTTGAGAGTCAAGTGTGTCAGTTTTCTTGGGCTGCCATCACAAAGTATCACATAAACAAGAGAAATGTATTGTCTCACAGTTCTGGAGACTAGAAATCCAAAATCAAGGTGTTGGCAGTGTTGGTCCCTTCTGAGGGTTGTGAAGGAAGGATCTGTTCTATGCCTCTCTCCTTGGCTTATAGAAGGCCACCTCCTCCCTATGTCTCTTCACGTTATCTTCCCTATATGTGTGTCCTTGTGGACAAATATTCCCTTTTTATAAGAACACCAGTCATACTGGATTAGGTTCCAACTTAATGATCTCATTTTAACTTGACAGTCTCTTGTAAAAACCTTATCTCCAAATAAGGTCACAATATGAGGTACCAGGGATTCAGACTTCAACATATGATTTTTGGGGGGACACAATTCAACCCATAACCAATTTATTGAGGTATAATTTACATAAAGTGAAATGAAATCTTTTTAGGTATGTGAAAATATATTCACCACCACAATAAAGATATAAAATAGTTTCATCACTCCAAAATATTTTTGTGACAGTTTTGGTAGTCAACCCTTCCTATAATGCCAGTGCCTGGCAACCACTGATTTGTTTTCCATCCTATACTTTTGTCATGAAAATAAAATTATACATATATAGTCATTAGTATCTAGCTTCTTTCACTAAGCATAACGTTTTGGGGAATCATCCATATAGCTGCATGAATCAGTAGATCATTCATTTCTATTGCTAATCAGCATCCTATTGCACAGATGTACCACAATTTGTTTATCCATTCATTTATTAGTGGACGTTTTGATTGTTTCCAGGTTTTTGGATATTCTAAATAAAACTTTCTAAATATTTTTATATAGGTCATTATGTGGAAATGTTCAGTTTTATTAATCTTTTTGGGTCAGGTCCCTCAGTTATATGGTAAGTGTATATATCATTTTATAAGAAACCACCATACTGTTTTCTAAAATTGTTCTGCCACTTGGCATACTCAACAGCAAATATGAAGGTGCTAATTGTTTTGAACTTTCACCAGCAATTTATGTAGTCTGTGTTTTGTTTATTTGATAATTTTTGCCACATTAGTAGGTTTGTTCTGCTGTCTTACTATGGCTCTAATTTAAATTTCCCCAATGACTAATAATGTTGGACATTATTTCATGTGTTTATTTGTCAGTTGTATTTTCTCTGTTGCAAAGAAGTGTCTTTGCAAATTTTTCACTCATTTTTTATTGTGCTGTTTGTCCTCTTATTATTGAGTTGTAAGAGTTCTTTTTACTTTCTGTACTCAATCATTTATCATATATACCTTTTGTGAATATATTTCCAAGTTATGGTTATTTTTAATTTCTTTTATTGTGTTCTTCAAAGAGGAAAATATTTTAATTTTGATGAAGTCAAATTTATCAAAATTTGTCTTTTATGTTTTTTGTTCCTGTGTCCTGTCTAAAAAATTGCCAAAGATTTTCTTTTATGCTTTCTACTAGAATTTTTATAATTTTAGAATTATATTGTGATCTTGAATCAATTTCAACTAATTTTAATATGGTTTGGATTAAGGGTAATGTTTCTTCATTTTTTAATTTATTTTTGATTTTGGGTATTCAAATGTTCCGGTAACACTTGTTGAAAAAATTGTATTTTTCCATTAAATTACTTTGGCAAGTTTGTTGAAAATCAATCAATCACATATTTGTGGGTCCCTTTCCAGAAACACATTCTGTTCTATTGTTCTATATGTTTATTGTTACACAAAATCCCCACTGTTTTAATTAGTGTAACTTTAAGTTTTAAAATAAGGAAGCATGAGTTCTCCAGCTTTTCTTTTCTTTCAATTGAAATATAATTCACATATCATGAAAATCTCAATTTTAAAGTGATATAATTCAATTCATAATTTTGTGCAATCATCACCACTACCTAATTCTAGAAAATTGTCATCACCTCAAAAAGGAACCATGTATCCATCAACAGTTACTCCCCATTTCCCTTCCTCCAGTCTATGGTATGAAAGCCAATGAGACCACTACTCTGGGGGCTCACAGGGTGAGGTCCCTGACCCCATGGGATGAGAGAGTGGAGCCACTTCCATATTAGGCTCAGAAGACAGAGCATATAATCACAGAGATTATTCTCAGGCATTGAAATCTAATAGAGTTTTCTTTTCTGCATTTTAGACTTGCTTGTGACATATTTTCCTTCCAATTTAACACATTTAGAATGAGAATGCCTACCTTATGCTTTCCCCACCATTGCATTTTTGAAGCTGATAACATCTTTCTTAGGTTTCGTAGATACACAGATGGGGAGAAATTTTGTCCCAGGGTGGACCAGACACAAAGTCTCACCCATACCTGATTTTGATGATTTAGAACGTTAGACTTGGTACTTTCTGAATTGATTATAACATGTAGGAAAGAAGTCTATGTGAAGATGGAGGTAGCGGTTGGAGTGATGTATGTATAAGCCAAGAACACTGAGAAGTGCCAACCACCATCAGAATCTAAAAGAGTCAAGGAAGGGTCCTCTGCTAGAAGTTTCAGAGAAAGCATGGCCCTGCCTACACTTTGATTTTGGACTTGTTGACCCCAGAAATGTGAAAGAATAGATTTCTGGTACTTTATAATAAGTCACTCAGTTTGTAGTATTTTGTTATAGCAGTGCTAGAAAACTAATAGAGACAGTTAATTATATTTTAATGTGATTTAAAATAAGAGAAAAAATGTATGTTTATTCTTATGTTTGCCATTTCTAGTGCTCTTTATTCATTCTTTATTTATTCATTCTTATAGACACAAATTTCCATTTGATATTATATTCCTTACCCTTGAATATCTAACTTAAATATTACTTATACTATAAGTCTGTTGGCAATGAATTCCCTCTGCTTTTTAAAGATATCTGAAAAAAAGTCTTTATTTCACATTTAAAGATTTGTTTTTTGAAAGATATTATTACTGGGTATAGAATTTTCAGTTGACATTTGGTTTTTTTATTGGAATATAGTTGCTTTACAATATTGTGCTAGTTTCTGCTGTACAGCAAAGTGAATCAGCTCTACATATACATATGTCCCCTCTTTTTTGGATTTCCTTCTCATTTAAGTCACTACAGAGCACTGAGTAGAGTTCCTGTGCTATATATTAGGTTCTCACTACTTATTTATTTTATACATAGTAGTGTATATGTCAATCCCAAATCTCCCAATTCATCCCACCCACCCCCCCTTTCCCCTTTGGTATCAATACATGACAGTTTACTTTTTCATTTAGTATTTGAAAAATACTGCTCATTGTCTTCTGGATGTCTTCATTTCTGTTGAGAATTCTGCTCTATTTTTATTATTTTCTTGGTTGCCTTCAAGACTTTATCTTTGGTTTCCATTTTGCTGTTACGTCTAAGTGACTTTTGTTTGTCTTTTGTCTTCTTTTTTTCTCTTTGTATTTATCCTGCATGTAGTTCTATGAGCTACATTAATTAATATTAATCAATGGCCACAAAGCACTATAATTCTATTTCTATAATTCTAAATCTGTTTATACATGCTTTTTGCTTTTTCCATTAAATCTTTTAACATACTAATCGTTATTTTCAAGAATCAGTCTAATAGATACTATATTTGGGTTTTCTCTGAGTTTGGCTCTATGGGTTGCATTATTTCTTGATTAAGGCTTGTGTGTGTGTGTGCATGTGTGCGTGTGTGCATGTGTGTGTGTGTGTGTATCTCATAACTTTATTGCATGCTAGACATCAAATGTAGAAGGACAACAGAAACTGAGATCAAGAGTATTTATACCAAAAAAAGAAAGAGTATTTATACCCAATAATGGGCACCTCATTTTTTCTGCACAGCCACTAGTGTGGGGAGTTGGCAATCTAATATGTGGTTCAGATAGGTTTGTGATTTGTGGTGGCAATTTTTGTCTTTGGTATACTATAGGCTTCAAATTACTTCTGGCTGGGTTTCTCTTACTGTTTGTGTTCCAATCTCAGCTGTCAGCAGTTTCTCCACCTTCTGTGCCACAGGCAGGATCTTTCTCCACACTCTTACCCTATTTATCAGTAGCCTGCTGTTGCTTGCTATGAATTGCTAGGTTTATGAAAGGGGCAGTTATCCTGTCCCAGCTTCAGTGTGGGCCTTCTTAGCATTACTGCCTTTTCCCACTATGGCATCCAAACATCACTTCTATGTCCAGTGGGATTTGTAGAAGATAGAGTTTTCTGACTATTGCCCAGTGATAGCAGACCACTGTTTTGCACTGGGGAAGGATAATGGGTCCAGCAGTTCTTCCTATCCATCCACAGTGGCAGATGGATTTTGCTTCCACATCCCCTCCAGAAGCAGTATATCTTTGTTTGAGGCCTAGAACAAGGAAGTTTTGTTACCTCTCACCTTGTGGTTTGAGGATCCTGCTTTATATGTCAAATGGTCCAAAAAGCAGGTAATGTGTTATACCTGAACCCTACTGGTAGACAATCACTTTCTTTATACCTATGCCCCTAATACGGGCTCCTTCAAGTCTGCAGTCCTGCCTCAGATCTTTCTCATCACATGCAGAAGAAACCCATTGAAAAAGCTTGAATGTGCATGCAAAATGTCTTTTTGTACAGGGCTCATAATTATATTAGCCCACACTCAGCCTTAAGGTTTATCTTTAATTTTAGTTGATTTCATTTTACCCATTTTTATGAAGGCCATCATTTTTTTTTCTTCCCCTTTTCCATGTTTGCCCAAAGTAAAAGAGATAACATATCTCATTCATCTTTGGAAAGACTTGTTACCATTTGGAATTCAGTTATCATGGTGGTCTTGTCACCTCAGCTCTCTGAAAGGTTTAAAATAAATTATGTTTTTGCAGGCTATCCCTTTCATTCTAATGGTGTCTCTTGTGTCTTTCTACATCCTAAGTCATAGGAGAAGTCCAATAACTTTTTAATTACTTGATATTTACTATAACCTGAAGTACAAACAATGGAAATTCACATCAAATATTAACCAACTAGTTAAGAAGCCATGTATTTGAACTTGGAATAGTATTTTACTTATAAGATAAAGCTATTCAAACAGGAAAACAACTTGGCTGAAAAGAAATCAAAAGCAATGGAAATAAATTACAACATTCAGAAAATTGCCTTAGCCTTTGTCTCAGAGAAAATAAAAATTATAGCAATATTATCATTTATGTATGTACTTTTATTTAATGCTATTAATCACATACCATGCTATTTTGTATGTGCTGCAAGAATGATATTTATAAATAAAAATATGATGATATCATATACTTGCTTCTAATCTTAAGTAATTCCTCATTGCTCTCAGAACAAAGGCAAATCTCCTTAACATAAGTTTTAAGACCCTAAATAGGCCCAGGTCTGCTTATCTGTCCAGTGTTATCTCTTTTCATTTCCCTCATTATGTTTCACACTCCTGTCATACTGACCTTATTTTAGTTCCCAAAATGAACCCTGTTCCTTCTTTTGCCTGGACTTTCACAAATGCATTACTCCCTCCATCTAAATTAATCCACCTTCTCCCAGCCATTATGTCACCTTAACTGGCTAACTCCTTTACTACCACTATGATTCAATGTAGAAGTTACTTTTTCTAAGTAGCCTTCCCTGATCCTTAAAGCAGCAGTTCCCAACCTTTTTGGCACCAGGGACTGGTTTCGTGGAAGACAATATTTCCAGGGATGGGGGGGGGTTGGTGGTTCAGTGGTTCAGCAATGCGAGTGATGGGAAGCCACTGGGAGCCGCGGATGAAGCTTCGCTCTTCACCTGCTGCTCACCTCCTGCTGTGTGGCCTGGTTCCTAACCTGTACCGGCCCACGGCCCTGGGGGCTGGGGAACCCTGCCTTAAAGGATGCATTATCTATTCTGCCATAGGTTTCTGTAGAACCCATTGGGTAATCAATTATCACTTGTTTTTGTTGTATTGCCTGATTATTTATACATATTAATCATAATATCATAAGAAGTGGAAAGTCAAGGTCTGTGTCTACCCATTGTATTCTTTTCCAGACCCTAGACACAGTCCCAGGCACATGCTATGTATTTGCTGAATGTGAACGGGTGAATGTTCTTTCTATTTGCTGGTACAACTGCCCTTTTTATAAAAGACATGAAATACTGAAAATTGTACTTATTACTCTTATTTTTTGAATGAAATGATTTTCTTCCAAAAGCCATTATTAGATTCTCAAAATTTACTTATTTTTCCCTTACTCTAAGGCTTGATGAGTAATATTAGTGGGCAGAATGCACATAAAGAAAAAGTAGACTTAAATAAAGGGTGACATCAATATTGTTGAGTCTCTTTTAAATTTTCATGATACCACAGTGAATAGAGAGACTCATTTCCATCAAAATGTGCTATAGAAATGAAAGTGAACAAGTTCAACTTTATATCTGAACACATTTGAACAAAGGGATGGCTTTGTTTCAGAAGACTTACTCATCATTTCATATTTGCTCTGGTGTATAGGTACTTGTGCTTAATCTACAGCAACTACTAATGAAGTTGAGTAATTCTACCCAAATTTGTTCCTCAAGCATGGAGTATACCAGTTGAGAAGGAAGTCTAATTTGTGGTTCTTCTTATCATGTTGAAATGAAATATTGGCCTGTTCACTTTTCAAATGAGGAGACTAAGTTTCAGTGAATATCGTATACAGGTATACCTGAGATACTGTAGGTTCAGTTCCAGACCACCACAATAAAGCAAATATTGTCATAAAATGAGTCACACTAATTTTTTCTTTCCCAGTGCATACAGAAGTTATGTTTATACTATACTGTAGTCTATTAAGTGTACAATAGCATTCTGTCTAAAAAAATATACATACCTTATTTAAAAATACCTATTGCTAAATAATACCAAAACAATGAAAATAGTTAAATCAAAGCTCACTGATCAAAGATCACCATAACATAGTAAGAATGAAGAAAGTTTGAAATATTGTGAGAATTACTAGAATGTGACACAGAGACACAAAGTGAGAAGTACAGTTTGAAAAACTGGCACCAATAGATTTGTTTGATGCAGGATTACCACAAAGCTTCAATTTGTAAAAAGTACAATATCTGTGAAACACAATGAAGTGAAACACAGTAAAACAAGGTGTGCCTGTATATGTCTCAGAAGAAAATAATTGTTCCATAACACTAAATATAAACAAATGAAAAACTATGCTCTTGAAGTGCTTATAGATTTTTCACATGTCTAAGTAATATTCAAGTTTCCTGGAACCATATGTCAAAAAGATATAAAAGCTACACTTTAAGATTATATAATATAGAGAAAAGGGCACTGACACTGCAAACTGACTCAAGAAAATTTGATTATGCGCAATGCTTAAGTGTTTGATTGTTTATTTTTAGTACATTATAATACACTAAGATGGGGTGAAGATTAGCTATACCGCTTAAGACTCATCTCACTACCAGTATAAGCAAATTTCAGACTTATTTCAACCACAGATATAATCATTTAATAATCACATGTTAACGAAACACAGCAAAAGAGACCTGTTCTTTAATCTTGATACATCCAGCTCTCTGTAATTACCTGTGCTCTGACAACAATTTACACAAAAGTTTCACTTGAGTCAGATAAGACAAAATCCTACAAACTGGCTTAGATTATCCTGCTAGGCAACATAAGGCAAGAAGAAATTCTCCTGCCTAATGTTTGGACATAGAACTGTTAGCAATACAACTTTGGTCACCATTCCTAAGAGTAAAACTTGTAGGCCTGAATGGATTCTTGATTTACACCTTATTTATCTAAATTTTAGCAGTGCCTTGAAAATATATTATCCAATCCGTGTACCTCAAGTATCTTTAATTTCACATAATGCTCATTTCTGTTATTCGGTATGTTAGTTAATAGACCAAACAGTTTACCAATAAAACCTTATTCTGCTATAACCTTAGCTGATATTTCTAGAATGAGGATTCTCTGTTTGAAAAACTGACTACAATTAGAACTAACCACACTTTCTAATTCAGTGAAGAAAATAGCATAATAGTTTGTTGAAATATTTTCAAGTTGTTTAATTGATTTGCATAAGCCTTAGAGGTAAATTCACAAGGGAGTGGGAGGAACCACCCTTTTTCCATTTATATTCAATATGTGTGTTTTGTAAAGTACTATTCTATTTTATATTTTACATTCACTTTTACAATTAACTTAAGCTTTGATGAAGGAAGTCCCTATTTAATTGTAGACATTTTCATCGTGAGAGGATTGTTTGTAGCCCTTCAGGGACTACCTAACGGAGATTTATAGTACTCTGCTTTAAATGTAGAGCAATTAAGTCTATTTTTTGTTTTATAGTCAAATGAACAAAAAGCTTCCTTTTAGAGAATTTAACTCCAAGCATGTCAACTAAGTATGGAACCAGAAAGAATTATTGTGTTTATAATATCAAAATTTTTGTAAGTGGAAGTACAACTGGCACTTCCTATCCATGGGTTCTGCATCGTGGAAACAGATTCAACCAACAACTGATGGAAAATGTCAGAAAAAAAATCCATAAAGTTTCAAAAAGAAAAACTTGAATTTACAGTACACCTGCAACTATTTACATAGCATTTACACTGTATTAGGTATTATAAGGAATCTAGAGATGATTTAAAGTAGGGAGGATGTGTGTAGGTTATATGTAAATACTAGCCATTTTATATGAGACTTCAGCATCTGTGGAATTTGCTACCGCTGCATGTCCTGCAACAAATTCCCCTCAGAAACTGAGGGATGACTCTGTAATATATGCTCCCCTTTGAATGTGGGCATATTTATATTTCCTTTAAAATTATTAACTCATTAACTAAGCAAATATTTATTGAATTCACACTATGAACCAAACTAATCCAGATCTTGGGCAAGAAATAATAAATCTTCAAAATGCTAAGGGAGGGAGGGAGAAAGAGAGAGAGAGAGACAGGGGATGGGGTGTGTGTGGGAGTGGTGGGACTGGTAGGAGAGGGAAGGGAGGGATGGGAAGAGAAAAAAGAAGTGTATTTATAAAAATGCTAAGTAAATCATGTTCAAGCTAATACAAAAGTGAGCTGAGGAGAGGAGAATGGATAGTTCAAGGAACACTTGAAAAAAGAACTGACATAGTCAAATTGACCCAGTTGGTCATAGGACAGTTTCAAATGTTCTCCTGAGTACTAGATTTTAAGCAACATGTTGAGTAATTTAATTTGGTTACAAATATTTATCTTCAGAAATAAGTTTGTCCTGTGTGACACTACATCAGTAAGAAGTTCTGGATGTCTTTTTCTCCATATTTTATGAGTGTTTAGCTAGATGTAACCAAGTGACTAAATTCTGTCCAATGAGATGTATTTGAAAATGCAAGCCTTTATAACTGGTAAATCAGGTGGAAAGTTCTTTTTTACATTTCCAGTTTTCTTTCTTTAAGCTTGATTTGTAGTGTAATGGCTGATGTTGAGCCATTACAGCCCTTGAGGTGATGAGAAGGTATAACTGTAAGTTAAAATCGTGAAAGGGAAGGACAGAAGTAGCACAACTCTGAACACTGTTGATGCCCCATCTCAACTTTGGTTTGCTTACCTTCAGACTTCTTCATGAGATAATAATAAAAGTTTCACTTGTTTTTACACTACTATTCTTAGTTCATTAATCAGACAAGAAGAATAAAGGGATTTTCTAAAACTTAACTAAACTCTTTTATTTCCTGCATCAATTAAAAATGTTTCCAATTTTAAACTTTATATATGGGTAGAAATTTCAGAATCTCATTAGAGCTCATCCTAATTGAATATGACCTCAACTAAACTTGATTATATCTTCAAAGATGCTGTTTCCAAAAAAGGTCACATCCGTAGGTACCAGAGGTTAGTACTTCAACATATCATTTTGGGGGAAACAATTCCACCCACAAGACTGGAACTACTTCAGACAAGGATATCATCTGTGGATCTGCCTTTGGAATAAGAGTAGCAAGATTCATGTTTACTTGTCATAAGGGATATACAGTTGTTTATGATTATGGAGGCATTACCATGTGACAGGCAATATATTAAACTCCTTCAAGAACTATTCTTTATATACCTAACATTTGTTAAACCAATAAAGCTTCCTATAAAATATTATAAATAAATCTGAAATAAATAAAATGAAAGTAGAGAAATAGATCAAATGGCCTTTTTTCCCCAATAATAACAAGAACACAAATCTTGAAATAAAAAATAGAGCTGAAGTGAGAATTTAAAGATGAGATGAGACTAAGAGATAGATCCATCTGTTTCTTTGTAGGGACACTATTTGGATCCTGATCAAAAAAACAAACTCTAAAGAAAATTATGATTCAACTGAGGAAATTGAACATTAATTTATATTTGGTGATATTAAAGTAATTATCGTTAATTTGATTTAGATGTGATAACACTAAAAGGTTATCTTCATAAAAAGTTTTCTTATCTCTTAGAAATACCTACTAAAGAAAAGACCTTCAAGATGGCAGAGGAGTAAGACATGGAGATCACCTTCCTCCCCACAAATACATCAGAAATATATCTGATGTGGAACAACTCCTACATAACACCTACTGAAAGCTGACAGAAAACCTCAGACTTCCCAAAAGGCAAGAAACTCCCCATGTACCTGGGTAGGGCAAAAGAAAAAAGAAAAAACAGAGACAAAAGAATAGGGATGGGACCTGCACCTCTGGTAGGGAGCTGTGAAGGAAGAAAAGTTTCCACAAACTAGGAAGCCCCTTCACTGGTGGAAACAGGGGGTGGCAGGGGGGAAGCTTCAGAGGCACGGATGAGAGCATAGCAATAGGGGTGCAGAGGGCAAAGCAGAGAGATTCCCGCAAAAAGGATTGGTGCTGACCAGACCAGCTCTCACCAGCCTGAGAGGCTTGTCTGCTCCCCAGTTGGGGCGAGCAGAGGCTGGGAGCTGAGGCTCAGGCTTCGGAGGTTGGATTCCAGGGAGAGGACTGGAGTTGGCGGCATGAACACAGCCTGAAGGGGGCTAGTGCACAACAGCTAGCCGGGAGGGAGTCTTGGAAAAAGCCTGGAACTGCCTAAGAGGCAAGAGACCATTGTTTTGGGGGTGCACGAGGAGAGGGGATTCAGGGCACCACCTAAAATGAGCTCCACAGACAGGCTCAAGCTGCGGCTATCAGCACAGACCCCAGAGACAGGCATGAGACGCTAAGGCTGCTGCTGCAGCCACCAAGATGCCTGTGTGCAAGCAAAGGTCACTAACCACACCTCCTCTCCTGGGAGCCTGTGCAGCCTGCCACTGCCAGGGTCCCATGATCCAGGGACAACTTCCCCAGGAGAACACATGACACGCCTCAGGCTGGTGCAACATCACGCTGGCCTCTGCTGCCACAGGCTCACCCCACATCCGTACCCCTCCCTCCCCCTGGCCTGAGTGAGCCAGAGTCCCCGAATCAGCTGCTACTTTAACCCCGTCCCATCTGAGCAAAGAACAGATGCGCTCAGGCAACCTACATGCATAGGCGGGGCCAAATTCAAAGCTGAACCCTAGGAGATGTGCAAACAAAGAAGAGAAAGGGAAATTTCTCCCAGCAGCCTCAGGAGCAGCGGGTTAAATCTCCACAATCAACTTGATGTACCCTGCATCTGTGGAATACCTGAACAGACAATGAATCATCCCAAAATTGAGGTGGTGGATGTCGGGAGCAACTATAGATTTGGGGTTTGCTTTCTACCTCTAATTTGTTTCTGGTTTCATGTTTATCTTAGTTTAATATTTAGAGTTTATTATCATTGGTAGAGTTGTTTATTGATTTGGTTGCTGTCTTTTTTTCTTATATATATATATATATTTTTTTTTCCTTTTTCTCTTTTGTGAGTGTGTATGGATATGCTTCTTTGTGTGATTTTGTCTGTGTAGCTTTGCTTTTACCATTTGTCCTAGGGTTCTGTCTGTCCTTATTTTCTATTTTTTTAGTATAGTTTTTATTGCTTGTTATCATTGATGGATTTGTTTTTTGGTTTGGTTGTTCTCTTCTTCCTTTCTTTTTTAAAATTTATTCTATTACTTTTTAATTTTTAAATTTTTAACAATTAAAAAATGTTTATTTTAGTAATTTTATGTTCTTATTTTTTATTTATTCTTTTCTTTTTCTCCCATTTCTCCTGAGCCATGTGGCTGACAGTCTTGGTGTTCAGGCTGGGTGTCAGGCCTATGCCTCTGAGGTGGGAGAGATGAGTTCAAGACATTGGTCCACCAGAGACCTCCCGGCTCCACACAGTATCAGACTGCAAAAGCTCTCCCAGAGATCTCCATCTCAACACTAAGACCCAGGTCTACTCAACGACCAGCAAACTACAATGCTGGACACCCTATGCCAAACAACTAGCAAGACAGGAACACAACCCTACCCATTAGCACATAGGCAGCCTAAAATAATAATAAGATCACAGACACCCCAAAACACACCACTGGATGAGGTACTACTCACCAGAAGGACAAGATCCAGCCTCATCCACCAGAACACGGGCACTAGTCCCCTCCATCAGGAAGCCTACACAAGCCACTGAACCAACCTTAGCCACTGGGGGCAGACACCAAAAACAACAGGAACTATGAACCTGCAGCCTGTGAAAAGGAGACCCCAAACACAGTAAGTTAAGCAAAATGAGAAGACAGAGAAACACACAGCAGATGAAGTAGCAAGGCAAAAACTCACCAGACCAAACAAATGAAGAGGAAATAGGCAGTCCACCTGCTAAAGAATTCAGAGTAATGATAGTAAAGATGATCCAAAATCTTGAAAAGAGAATGGTGAAAATACAAGAAACTATTAACAAAGACCTACAAGAATTAAAGAGCAAACAAACAATCATGAACAACACAATAAATGAAATTAAAAATTCTCTAGAAGAAATCAAGAGCAGAATAACTGAGGCAGAAGAACAGATAAGTGAACTGGAAGATGAAATATTGGAAATAACTACCACAGAGAAGAATAAAGAAAAAAGAATGAAAAGAATTGAGGACAGTCTCAGAGACCTCTGGGACAACATTAAATGCACCAACATTCGAATTACAGGGGTCCTGAAACAAGAAGAGGAAAAGAAAGGGAATGAGAAAATGCTTGAACAGATTATAGATGAAAACTTCACTAATATGGGAAAGGAAATAGTCAATGAAGTCCAGGAAGCACAGAGAGTCCCATACAGGATAAATCTAAGGAGAAACACACCAAGACACATATTAATCAAACAATCAAAAATTAAGAAAACATATTAAAAACAGCAAGGAAAAAACAACAAATAACATACAAGAGAATACCCATAAGATTAACAACTAAACTTTCAGCAGAAGCTCTGCAAGCCAGAAGGGAGTGGCAGGACATATTTAAAGTGATGAAAGAGAAAAACCTACAACCAAGATTACTCTACCCAGCAAGGATCTCATTCAGATTCGGCTGAGAAATTAAAACCTTTACAGACAAGGAAAAGCTAAGAGAATTCAGCACCACCAAACCAGCTCTACAACAAATGCTAAAGGAACTTCTCTAGGCAGGAAACAGAAGAGAAGGAAAAGACCGACAGTAACAAACCCAAAACAATTAAGCAAATAGTAATAGGAACATACATATCGATAATTACCTTAAATGTAAATGGATTAAATGCTCCAACCAAAAGGCATGCACTGGCTTAATGGATCCAAAAACAAGACCTGTATATATGCTGTCTACAAGAGACCCACTTCAGACCTAGGGACACATACAGACTGAAAGTGAGAGGATGGAAGAAGTTACTCCATGCAAAGGGAAAGCAATAGAAAGCTGGAGTAGCAATTCTCATATCAGACAAAATAGACTTTAAAATAAAGACTATTACAAGAGAAAAAGAAGGACACTACATAATGATCAAGGGATCAATCCAAGAAGAAGACATAACAATTGTAAATATTTATGCAGCCAACATAGGAGCACGTCAATACATAAGGCAAATACTTACAGCCATAAAAGGGGAAATCAACAGTAACACAATCATAGTAGGGGGCTTTAACATCCCACTTTCACCAATGGACAGATCATCCAAAATGAAAATAACAAAGGAAAAACAAGCTTTAAATGATACATTAAACAAGATGGGCTTAACTGATATTTATAGGACATTCCATCCAAAAACAACAGAATACACTTTCTTCTCAAGTACTCATGGAACATTCTGCAGGATAGATCATATCTGGGTCACAAATCAAGCCTTGGTATATTTAAGAAAATTGAAATCATATCAAGTACCTTTTCCGACCACAACACATTGAGACTAGATATCAATTACAGGAAAAAAATCTGTAAAAAATACAAACACATGGAGGCTAAACAATACGCTACTAAATAACCAAGAGATGACTGAAGAAATCAAAGAGGAAATAAAAAAATACCTAGAAACAAATGACAATGAAAACACGATGACCCAAAACCTATGGGATGCAGCAAAAGCAGTTCTAAGAGGGAAGTTTATAGCAATGCAATCCTACCTCAAGAAACAAGAAACATCTCAAGCAAGCAACCTAACCTTAAACCTAAAGCAATTAGAGAAAGAAGAAGAAAAAAAAAAAACCCAAATTTAGCAGAAGGAAAGAAATCATAAAGATCAGATGAGAAATAAATGAAAAAGAATTGAAGGAAACAATAACAAAGATTAATAAAACTAAAAGCAGGTTCTTTGAGAAGATAAACAAAATTGATAAACCATTAGCCAGACTCATCAAAAATAAAAGGGAGAAGACTCCAATCAATACAATTAGAAATGAAAAAGGAGAAGTAAAAACTGGCCCTGCAGAAATACAAAGTAACAAGAGAGATTACTACAAGCAACTATATGCCAATAAAATGGACAACTTGGAAGAAATGGACATATTCGTAGAAAAGCACAATCTTCTGAGACTGAACCAGGAAGAAATAGAAAATATAAACAGACCAATAACAAGCACTGAAATTGAGACTGTGATTAAAAATCTCCCAACAAACAAAAGTCCAGGACCAGATGGCTTCACAGGCAAATTCTATCAAACATTTCGAGAAGAGTTAACACCTATCCTTCTCAAACTCTTCCAAAATACAGCAGAGGGATGAATACTCCTAAATCGTTCTACAAGGCCACCATCACCATGATACCAAAAGCAGACAAAGATGTCACAAAACATGAAAACTGCAGGCCAATATCACTGATGAACACAGATGCAAATATCCTCAACAAAATACTCCAAAAAGAATCCAACAGCACATTAAAAGGATCATGCACCATGATCAAGTGAGGTTTATCACGAGAATGCAGGATTCTTCAATATACGCAAATCAGTCAATATGATACACCATATTAACATATTGAAGAATAAAACCCATTTGATCATCTCAATAGATGCAGAAAAAGCTTTCAATAAAATTCAACACCCATTTATGACAAAAACCCTCCAGAAGTTAGGTATAGAGAGAAATTACCTCAACATAATAAAGGTCATATATGACAAATCCACAGCCAACATCATTCTCAATGGTGAAAACAGAGACCATTTCCTTTAAGATGAGGAGCAAGACAAGGTTGTCCGCTCTCACCACTATTATTCAACATAGTTTTGGAAGTTTTACCCACAGCAACCAGAGAAGAAAAATAAATAAAAGGAATCGAAATCAGAAAAGAGGAAGTAAAGCTGTCACTGTTTGCAGATGACATGATACTATACATAGAGAATCCTAAGGATACTACCAGCAAACAACCAGAACTAATCAATGAATTTGATAAAGTAGCAGGATACATAATAAATGCACAGAAATCTTGCATTCCTATACACTAGTGATGAAAAATCTGAAAGAGAAATTAAGGAAACACTCTCATTTACCACTGCAACAAAAAGAATAAAATACCTAGGAATAAACCTACCTAAGGAGATAAAAGATCTATATATAGAAAACTATAAGACACTGATGAATAAAATGAAAGATGATACAAACAGATGGAGGGAAATAACACATTCTTTGATTGGAAGAACCAACATTATGAAAATGACTATACTACCCAAAGCAATCTACAGATTCAATACAATCCCTATCAAACTACCAATAGCCTTTTTCACAGAACTAGAACCAAAAATTTCACAATTCGTATGGAAACACAAAAGACCCCGAATAGCCAAAGCAATCTTGTGAAAGACAATTGGAGCTGGAGGAATCTGACTCCCAGACTTCAGACTATACTACAAAGTTACAGTCATCAAGACCGTGTGGTACTGGCACAAAAACAGAAAGATAGATCAATGGGACAGGACAGAAAGCTCAGAGATAATCTCACACACATATGGTCACTTTATCTTTGGTAAAGGATGCTAGAATATCCAATGGAGAAAAGACAGCCTCTTCAATAAGTGGTGCTGGGAAAACTGGACAGCTACATGTAAAAGAATGAAATTAGAACACTCCCTAACACCATACACAAAAATAAACTCAAAATGGATTAAAGACTTAAATGTAAGGTCAGACACTATAAAACTCTTAGAGGAAAACATAGGCAGAACACTCTATGATATCAATCACAGCAAGATTCTTTTTGACCCACTTTCTAGAGAAATGGAAATAGAAACAAAAATACACAAATGTGATATAATGAAATTTAAAAGCTTTTGCACAGCAAAGGAAACCATAAACAAGACCAAAAGACAACCCTCAGAATGGGAGAAAATATTTGCAAATGAAGCAACTGACAAAGGATTAATCCCCAAAATTTACAAGCAACTCACATAGCTCAATATCAAAAAAACGAACAACCCAATCCAAAAATGGGCAGAAGATCTAAATAGACATTTCTCCAAAGACGATATACAGATTGCTAAGAGACACATGAGAGGATGCTCAACATCACTAATCATTAGAGAAATGCAAATCAAAACCACAATGAGGTATCACCTCACACCAGTCAGAATGGCCATCATCAAAATATCTACAAACAATAAATGCTGGAGAGGGTGTGGAGAAAAGGGAACCCTCTTGCACTGTTGGTGGGAATGTAAATTGATACAGCCTCTATGGAGAACAGTATGGAGGTTCCTTAAAAAAGTAAAAATAGAACTACCATATGGCCCAGCAATCCCACTACTGGGCCTATACCCTGAGAAAACCATAATTCAAAAAGAGTCATGTACCACAGTGTTCATTGCAGCTCTATTTACAATAGCCAGGACATGGAAGCAACCTAAGTGTCCATCACAGATGAATGGATAAAGCAGATGTGGCACATATATACAATGGAATGTTATTCAGCCATAAAAAGAAACGAAATTGAGTTATTTGTAGTGAGGTGGATGGACCTAGAGTCTGTTATACCGAGTGAAGTAAGTCATAAAGAGAAAAACAAATACTGTATGATAACACATATACATGGAAATTAAAAAAAATGATTATGAAGAACCCAGGGGCAGGACAGGAATAAAGACATAGACGTAGAGAATGGAATTGAGGACACTAAGACGGGGTAGGGTAAACTGGGACAAAGTGAGAGAGTGGCATGGACATTTATACACTACCAAATGGAAAATAGCTAGTAGGAAGCAGCCACATAGCACAGGGAGATCAACTTGGTACTTTGTGACCACCTAGAGGGGTGGGATAGGAAGGGTGGGAGGGAGACGCAAGAAGGAGGAGATATGGGGATATATGTATATGTATAGCTGATACACTTTGTTATAATGCAGATACTAACACACCGTTGTAAAGCAATTATACTCCAATAAAGATGTTAAAAAAAATACCTACTAAAATATCTACAGATACCATGTTCTGATGGTTGGGGTTTTCTGATCGCAGTAATGACCACAAAGTGATAATTGCAGATATTGAATGATGACCACGTAGAGTTTCATTATGCTATTTTTTAAATTTCAATATATTTGAAAATTTCATAATGAATAAAGTAGTTAGAAAACAACTGATGTGTAGATATGAAAATTATGTCTTCATAACAAACCATTTTCTTTACCTGAACAGAGGAATAAAAAATATGTCTCAGTTGCATAAAATTTTACAACTTAAAAGTTTTTAACATGCTTTTAGTGATATTACATTAAATCCACCCAACAATACAGGCAGTTAGGTGGTGTTAACTCAGTTTTTTCAAAAGAAGCAAAAGCTAAGTCAATCTTTCTTTCCAATTTTAGAATAGAGTTTCAAATTCTGTTTCTTCAGCATCTCTAAACGGACCAGGAAGTGTTGGAACTATATTTCTAGCACCCCAGCTTGCATTTTTTCATTTCATTTCAAATCAGTTGAGATTTTCAGTATGTGTGTGTATGTGTGTGTGAGAGAGAGAGAGAGACTTGACCTATTAGAACTCAAACATGGACACATATTTATATGAAATACTCATTAACGATTTACCACTTATCTGCTGTTATCCAAATATTATTTTAATACAAGTAAGTCATGTTTTCACAGGAAATACTTTAAAATTTTAAAAAATGGAGAAAGGGAAATAAGAAGCCATCAAATCTTAGAAAAGAGTAATTTGTGGAAAAAGAAAAGAAGTGAGAAAATATTGGTTACCAGGAATTTGAAATTAGTGAATGTAAGAATCACAGAGATGAGAATAGTCCAGAATAAAGGAAGGGTGTGAGGGATGGAGGATGTCAGGTTCAGGTTCAGGTTTCATAGCCATGCCCTAGGCAAGGTATGAAGTTGTCAAGTTATCCGCGGGCCTTAGCTTCCTGGCTTCTGCCACTACCCGGAGTAGCCAAGGGTACACAGACATAAAGTGTAACTCTATTTTGTTTTTTTCTTAAGTTATCAATAGCATTATTTTATTTTGGTAAGAGCCAACATAAAAAAATATATATTAAAGAAGAATTTATATGTGATATCTTGCCATTTGGAGAATTCCTACAGAGAATTCTGTAACTTTCTTTTTCCACAAATCTTACCTATTTTCTCATAAAAATCGTTGATCTTTCAAGCCTGAGAAAGGCAATATAAATGAGGTTTATTGTGTACTAAGCTCACTGAGAATCAATTTATAAGGCCAAAGCCTTTGGAAGAACAAAATGTACCTCTCTACATTAAAAAAAAAGAAAAACAACTTCAAACATAAAAATAGAAGAATAACCATCCCTTTGCTGTGGCATAGAATATACACTCAAAAACATTTTAAAAATAGGAAATTTTTAAAGGAAATTTTCAGATGAATGTTTGTGACATTGGAGCTGGAAACAAGAGGGGTTCTGAGACCTGATATTCTTTATATAAGGGAGTTATAGACATCAAAGAAGAGAAATGGTCATGAGTTACAGTGAATGAAAGATTTACCAGAACTTTGTCAATTACTCCCTTGTCTTGGAACACATTCTGGAAAGGCCACACATTTTGTGACTGTAAACAGTCCTTTGCACAGAAGGGCTAAGATGCTGTGATAAGCCATGAAGAGTTCTCATTCCATCTTATTAAAGAAAAAAAGTGAAAGAAAAAGCAAAGAATGATAAAGTTTTATATATATATGTATGGATATATTATATTATGGGTGTAAGGAAACAGCTGAGAAGCAGTGTGGTATAGAATGAATGGTTAAGAGTTCAAATTTTAAAATAAGATTACGTGGCTTCAAATTCTACCTTAATTATTATCCACATGTGTGTCTAATACTTGATCTTCTCATTTCTGAAATGGAGTTAAATAGGTTATAATAAGATTAAGGTGAAATAATGCATATAACATGTTTAGCATGGTGCCTACCATATATAAATTGTTCAATAAATATTTTTTATCATCATCATTGTCTTACTGTTATTCATACTGTCATCACTAGCTGTTGCTAATGAAATGATAAAATAAATAAAATTTATGACAATAAATTTTTATTATGACCAACTTGGAATACATTTTGGATTTCAACAGGATTGCCAAAATTTAGATATTAGCTGAAGTGATTATCAAAATGATCTCTGGCTTATATCTGTAATTACCTTTTACTGTACAACCACTGCCATGTAACATGTTACTTCTTGTGAGATCAAGCACTCCCTTCCCAGCCTCTCCAGGTTAGAGTTAAGGTGCACATAAATACAGAGTTTTATAGGTTTGCCACATGACCCCCAAATGCAAGGGTGGATCTAGAGTAGGGATCCCTAATTTTCAATGATGGATGTAAAACAGAGATGTATAGTCATAATGTCTGACTATGCTTTCTTTCTTAAAGATCACAAATCCCTGTGGTCTGCAGACATATTATTGTGTATGGCCAGGGAAAGACCAGAGCAAAGGTTGATGGAAGGAACTTCTGTTTTTGAAATACTGGAAGTCTCTGCATGCTTTTACCAAATAGATCCAGTGCTAGTACTTTTCGCTTTTATTTCTAATCCCAACATTTTCACACATTTCCCCTTATGGATGTGAAAACTATTGAGAAATACACTGACTCCTTCAACACTAAATAGTTGGGTACCACGGGTATAGAACAACCCCTGGAAGAGATAAACTCTAACTTGAGAGCATTCCAGATGAATTTTTCCATTAATTCTTCTGTTAATTCAACATCTGTGCTAATTGCAGAAAATAGTGTGAAGCCTCATAGGTGCCATAAAACCTGTGATATTTTTTTATACAACAACCTCATCAGCTCTTAAATGGCTAAACCAAGCAATCCTTACAGGATTCAGGATTCAGAAGGAACCTCAAGAGACCCACAAGAAATTTATTGGTGTTCCTATGGATGTCCAGTGAGTTTGATAGTTTACCTGGGATAGTTGCAAAATTGTCAGAGGTCTCTCAGGATCCATAAAACTCAGATTTGCATAGACCACTCTTTTGCAAATTAAAGGGTTGAAGTGGGTTCCTGTGAGTCTGGCATCCAGAGCTCCAGCTAGATGGGCAGTACTAAGAAAAGGGGATTTCATTTGTCCCAGAAACTAATGATTTTCTCTGATTATGTATATTTCTCTCTTTGAAGAAGACACTGAAAGATTACACATAAGATGAAAAGTGTAACTTGGAAAACTTTGTGGTGTCACTGAGAGAAAAACAAAGAGCATCGCTGAATTTAAGAGAAATAAAGTAAGTAATCTTAGAAAGAAGCAACATTATCGATCTACATTTAAAAAGAACGTTTCAGTTCATCCCAGAAATAAATTAGTGTATTTAATTTACTCTTCATGTGAAGCGCTTATTGTATTTTCAAACTATTTTTATTAAGTCACTTAAATGCCTTAATTTTACTTTTAGAGTCAATACTGTGTATTCTCATGCTTGAAATGCATTCATCAGTTGAATCTTTTAAAAAAAATTTTATTGAAGTATAGCTGATTTGCAATGTTGTGTTTAATTTCTGCTGTACAGCAAAGTGACTCAGTTATACATAAATAAGTTTTCTCACTTCTTTTCCATTATGGTTTATCACAGGATATTGAATATTATTCCCTGGGCTGTACAGTAGGACCTTGCTGTTTATCTATCCTATATGTAATAGTTTGCACACAAATACAAACTATTTCATACCTATGAAACAAAAACAGACTCACAAATCAGTTGCATCTTTAATATTAAGATTTCAGAAAACTTTATTTATAAAACACATGTAAATGTATTAAATTATACACAGGTTAATATGGAATAATAATAGATGTGTATTTCTACTCCAATCTTACAGGGAATTTTTAATCTGAATCACAGTTTAATCAATAAAGAGCATAATGGAAAGTATAAAGACATGAAATATCATGAACCTGCAACTGTTTCTGTTTAGGTTATAAACCTTCATATGCAGGGAGCATGTGTGATGTATCTACAATGCTATTTATGAGCATGAAATATAGGACTACTTTTTATCCAGAGGCATTGTGGACAATGTCTGATCTTACATGAAAATCCCATTATATTAAATCCTATTAATAATATATAAAAATCTTAAAATACAATTTTCTATCATATTAGTGATACATCATATCGCATTATAGTTTTCTTGCCATTAATATTGTGTTTATACCTTTAGCTAAAGGGCTATTATTAATAACCTGTAACATAAACTTTTTAATTGTCACATTGTTCTACATGGTCTTTTTAAATACTAATAAGTTTGCCTTACATGTGGAGAGAAAAAAAAGAAATTCATGTAAATTTATATGGAATAATATGCATGACTAATTTATGTGAGTATCCAAATGAGAGCTGTAAAATAAAAATGAAAAACAAAATTTTAAAAAACTTATGACTTCATAGTTAAAGGCTGAGTGTACCCATGGGATTAAGCAATATTTTATTTTTGCTCTCTGAAATAGATTTAGTCTAATCAGAAATATAATTTTTACAGTTTCTTCCCTTTCTCCATCTTTTTCTAGTTTCTTTCCTCAGTTGATTCTCTGCCCTATCCCTTGTTTTTCAATGTCCTGTTCCCTCGGTTCTTAATTGTAGTTTAATACTGACCTTTTCCATACAGCACTGTACATATGGTATTGATTTTTATACGTACTTTAATTATCCTCCTTAATCCTATCATCCCAATTGTACTCATCTTAGTGGTTGTGACTTGCCTTATTAATAAAGCAACAAAGACTCCAGCTTATGACAATCCTAAGGATTCTGGGGAGGTGCTGGGGGCATGCTGATACTCTTTCCTCAGAAGTGGATGAGTCCACATGTTCTGTGGCTGACCCAAGTATTTAAGGGTGGCACTTGTAATCATACTATGCTTTAGCTAATATTCTTTTGTTCATGTTTTAATTAGAAAAATATTATGTGCCCAATATGACCAAAAATTATACTAGTACTGAAGAAATTTACAAAAGCAAAATATGTGTATCAAGTTTCCTCCCATGTCATAATTCTTCATTTCTATGTTATTTCTGTTCATGTTCACTCATTTCAGAACAAAATAGAACTTGATATAGCACTGTTAAAATTATTTACCAGGGCTTCCCTGGTGGCGCAGTGGTTGAAAGTCTGCCTGCCGATGCAGGGTACACGGGTTCGTGCCCCGGTCCGGGAAGATCCTACATGCCGCGGAGCGGCTGGGCCCGTGAGCCATGGCCACTGAGCCTGCGCGTCCGGAGCCTGTGCTCCGCAATGGGAGAGGCCACAACATTGAGAGGCCCGCATACCGCAAAAAAAAAAAAAAAAAAATTTATGAAATTAACAACTATCCAGCTCAAGGAAAATTTATCATTTATTTAGTCATTATTGTACTGATTTTTTGATATAGCTATTTGGATAAGTAAAAAACTTCTAATTTTGTTGAAGATATAAAAATTGAATAACTTTATAAACTCTCTTTGCATAGTAGAGAGATTAAGAGAGCAGAATCTGCAGTTAGACTCTGGACATCCCAGTCTTAGTACCTACAAGCTGGGTAGAACTCTCTTACTTCATCTGTAAAACAGAGGCAGCATCAGTATGTATTACATAGAATTTTTATAAGGATTGACTGAGTTAACATGTTAGTGCTATAAAATAATGCCTGGTATATATAATATATGTTCAATTAGTATTTGCTATTTTTATAGTCATTGATACATTTAGCATGTAACATACATCTATTGATGTTGATGTCAATACACTCATTTTATTTATATCCTGACCACTTTAAATACTTTGAGTTGACACAGTGATCAAAAGGCCATGGAAGAGAAGAAATGACAGAGAAGCAAAAATGAGCACAGACTTCTCTGACTGAGGTGAAGAAGATAAGTTAGTGAGTCTACAGTGAGCTGATTGTAATTTGAAACCCCTTTTTGGTCTTGTTTCCTGATAGCAAATGCAAAAGTGAAACTTAATGCATTGCATTTTTTTCATCCCTCCTGCGATTAAATGCAGGCACTTCTCTCCTTGCCTTTGACAGAATGATATTGAGTGATATTTTCCATTTTATTTTATTCTTGACCCTCAGGGAAACATTTGCCTAGGACCTTAGCTTTATTTGGGTCACTCTGTCTTCCATCCTGTTGTTGGGAATGAGACAAGAGCAAGCTGGCTCTGCCATCCAAGCCCATCATTAATACTAGTGGGATGCTGAACAGGCCACTGTCACACCAGCCCTTTAAAAGCAAAAGGCATAATAGTCAACAATCACTCAATACCATATGTACGTTATTGAGTTTCTAATAATTGTTGATGGTCCATTTGTAATCTTACTACCAAATAAGAAACTCATTCAAATTTAAATTTCATTAGGACTGGATTTTACTAATAATTAATGCTACCTTAATATTTATTCTTTTACTTTTCAGTGGGGCTTGGAAGAACTATTTAGCTTATCATATAAGTATTGATCTAATGACATAAAATATTATGAAATGGCATTTTGTAGAATAAAGGACAGTCAAGTGATGCACTTCAGTTACTAAGTAGAGTCCACGTGGGTGGGCGTGAAAGGAGTGCATAATTTGGAGTATCCAGAAGCAGGTGGGAATAAAGTGTATCATATTACTTTATAAGCAAAACAGAACTTGCCCTTCAGTCGCTCTGTTTGTCTTCTGCTGTAGGCTAATATTGCTGAATTTTGTGACCTCCCTTGTATTTCCATCAACTTTAATGTAGCCACATAAGCAAATAGATATTCATATGCTCGGGATCTTTATGACATCTGGATGTTTTGGTAAATATTAAGACAATAAGCAGATAAAAGTGGTATCACTTATTTTATCACTAGCTGCTCTGTGTGTGTGTGTGTGTGTGTGAGTGAACAAAGAAGACATCACTTGTTATAATGTGTTGTTCGCTAATATATTTATAAAAGAGTATTAGAATGAGTCATTATTCTCTGGGAACCAGATTCTCCCCAGTGGCTTCCTCACTTGGGTGAGTTAGTTGCTTGCATGTTAACCATTTCAGGGCACTGATGAGTCATGTCTGTAAATAATACTCACTACTGAATCCAAGTCAAGCTTTCAAACATATAGAGAACACTAGGGAAGAAAAAAAAAAGATATTTCAGTGTATATATTTTAGAATGCCTCGTTTAAAAAACTCTCTGAACCTAGCTTTGGGACTTAATTTTAATGTCCATGAGTTACAGGGTCTCTGAGGATGAGGTCCTTTATCTCTCAAGTCACAGCAGACTTGAGCAATTCCTGTTTCTCATGCATGACAACAAACTTCTGCCTTTACCCCTGGGTGTGTTCAGAAATGCTGTTAGAGTCTGAGACTTAGCTCCCGAGGACAAGGAATTGACTCCTCTGGGTAGTGGCATCACAATAGTTTAGTGATGCTTGACATTGATGAAGTCTGTGTGCTGTATTATAAAATGATACAAATGCCTTAGAATAAGAAAAGCCTCTTAATTTCTTCTCCCTGTAGTTATTTTATGCTTAATCTTAGTTATACAAAAAATTTCTTTGTGCCTGGCTGTAAAGCAGAGTCCTTCTCTGTGAACTGCAAGTACATATAAACCCTCCTCTTAACTCATTTTCTGATTCTCCTTTCCTCGCATAACATAATTAATTTGATGAGCTTGCTTGGAAAACTATCATGGATAGAAAGCATGTTATTCTTCTCCAAAATACCCAGCCCACAATCTGTCTCGATGGGTGATAGGCAAACAGAAATCTCTAATGGTCAAAAGCAAATGTAAGGCATTTCAGCCCAGAGGTATAGTGTCCAATGTGTAGGAGTTGTCTTGTTTCCAGGACACCACCCCTACTCACTGGAAACATTTGCAGAAGATTTCCATCCAGGAAACCACCCCTACTCACTGGAAACACTTGCGGAAGATTTCCATCTTGATTATATTATTCTACCTTCCATCCTGTGTTTGCTGGAAATGAGGATGTAGCCAGCTGTCTTTATAACATTTGCTTCATAACAATCAAGTAGTTGGAAAACTTCATCTAAAATAACATCAATATCAGTATAGTAGTATTTTCTATCTGATATGCATGTGTATAATAGATATATGAATTGGACTGGATTCATGCTAGAGCCATTAAGTTCATTCAGGAAATATAATACCAACATCATACATAAGAAGCCTGGACTAGAGAATAGATTGGGAATCTGAATTTTAATAGAAGCCAATTGCTCAATTAGGAGGCAAGCACTGAAATGGAAATAATGTTCAATCAGGTCAATGCCTTCTGAATTTTTTTGAAAGTATTATTAGCTTTTTTTTTGATGGTTATAAAATTGTGGATTTTATCTGTGTATACCAATTGTAGATTTTATCTGTGTATAGATGGACATACATGTACAAAGCCAAATACACATGTATGTATCATATTATGCAAAATTATATGCAATAGTAGCTTGATTTTAAAAACAATAATAGCAACAAAGATAGGTTGAAATATCTCTATTTGTATTAAACATTTATCTTTCATCATAACATCATATGGGTTAAGAGTAAAAACTTTGGAACTGGGTTCAAGTATTACTTCAGGAATTACAGCCTCAACTGCTTCTAAAGACCAGAAAGCTCACAAAAATAAGGTAAATTAACCAACTATAAAATCACATCCAGGAGTAGAAGAAAGTGATAAACTTGATACTTCATCAAAATAGAAACGCTTCCTGTAAATCATCTATGCTTCCATTAATGTGTCATACTAGAATGTATGCACTACAGCCTGATATTCCCATTTTTCAAGGAAAGTCAGAAATCTGAGTTGTACCTGAAGTGTAGTGAATTATAAATTAAGCATTTATTCAACAATATAATTACCAATTTAGCTCATAGCCTTAACTGATGTTTTTGTTCCTCATTTTTATGTTTGTAGAATAAAGACATTAATGTTTTAACTCATGGCGTTTTTCTGAGGATTCTGTCAATCAGCTGAAATAGTGTTTGGCATCTAGTAAGTGATCAGTAAAAGTCAGCAGTTATTAGTCTAAATAAAGTATTGTTTCCAAATTGTATCATTTATTCAACAAACATTTCATGCCTATTATTTTTCAGGCATCATGCAAATTTCTGGATTCACAGAAGAGACTCGGAACCACTTTCTTTTCTTCGAGATTGAGTTGCTGCATATCCACCAGTACCCTGATTTCTGTTTATCTTAACTTTCTTTTGGAGTAACCTTTTTTAGGGTTTATAAATAGCAATGTCCCAGAGATGTGTTGGGAAATGTTTAACAACTGGCTCTCCAGAAAGAGGAGGAGAACAAGCGAGAACGCACAGGAGAGAGAGGATTTTGGGGAGTCCTGTTTTGTAGAATCTACCAGTTTCCATGTGTAGATAATCCTACAGTAGCTGATTTCAAGTTACCAGTATGAAGTCACTGAACACAAAGTTGGAAAGAAATGCAGTCACTTGAGATGGTTACAGTACGCCCTTGAATATAAAGCTTGTTAGGGATGTTATGTGGTAATTTGAAAGAGCAATTTTTATGTTCATGATAAGACTTGAACACCAACAGAAGTATATTTGTGCCAAAAGTCAAACATAAGTTTAATAGGACACACAATAACATCAAGTACAATGTAAAATGATCTCAAATGGAAACTGAAAATCTGTTAAAAGAAGAATTTATTTTGGACTGGAAGGAGAAATGCAAACATCATATAAAGATGACACAGTTTTGTTTTGTTTTTAAAGATATTTATGTAGTAGTTTCTCTGTGCCAGGCATGATTCTAAGAACTTATAAATGCTAACCGATTTGAATAATAACTCATTTGAAAAAGTAACTCATTAAAATGAATAGTCTTGGAGTATATTCATACTTTTATAAAAATAGTCATGTTCTACAAAAGACTAGAAGTGATCTTGCTATGTATGGAATCCAGAGACCAGAAGATCTGCAAGACGGCAGCTGTAATCTTACCGAAGAAGAATAGGGGCCTGAGTAAGGAAAATCATGGACACAGAAGGAAGGAAAATTCTTTAACTATAAATAAAATAATAACATAATAAATAATAATATGAAATAAAATAAATAACAGTATAAAATAATAACATAATGAAAATAGCTGTGATTTTTAAAGCACATAGGTAAATGCTGCTTGGCAAGTGGTTTTTCAGTTTATATTTTCATTCATATTTTGAGTACCTTGTGTGAGGCACTGCAATCATTCACTTGGTGGGAAGCGCAGTGGATAACATAGAGAGAGATCACTGATTTCCTGGAGCTCTCCATCTAGTTGGGAGCTGATATTTTGTACACATTAGGGTTAGTAATGCTAGCAGCAGCTTTGTCCCCAAATCTTGTTGGTTTTCAAGTAAAAGTTTATATCTTTATACAAAGTCAAATATGGATGTTCCTCTTCAGTAAATAGTCTGTGCAGCAAGGATATTCAGGAACCCAGGCAAATTGCATCTCATAGCTCTAATCCTCTAGGTCCTAAAAGTCCTTTCCATTTAGCAGATGGAGAAGGAGAGACATTGGTGGATCATGGAAGAGGATTTTAAGGGTCAGTTCTGGGAGAGGCAAATATCACCTCCATTCACACCACATTGGCCACATCCAGTTGAAAAGAAGGCAGGGAAAAACAGCCCACCTGCACACTCAGAGGAAAGGGAAACCTAGTGTGATGAAACTGCAGTCTCTGGAACGTATTCAATTTCTCACTTATTGCTCACACAATTCTAAATGTAAATTACTGCATCCATTTTACAAATGAGAAAACAGAAGCTCAAAAACAGATTAAATAATTTTCCCAAGTTAACATATTTAGTTTATGGCAAAGCCGGAATTTGAAACCAGGTCATGATCTTACTACATGAGAATCAACATGTAGAAAATTTTTTAATTTTATCTCCTATGTTTTGTTTTTAAACTTTTCAGAAAAAAATAATTTAGGTGACTTGAATTAATGTTTTCCAAGAAAACAAACTCAACATTTAGAATTAACTCCACTACCAAGAACCCCACAAGACCAAATTATATAGGAAATTTTGTCTACCCTTTATTTTCCAATTTGGAGATTTTATGTAGACAGTAGAAAACTTTTGATAAAATCTCAGGGATAAGCTTTACAAAACATACACTTCTAAATAGAATATCATTTGCAATTATTATCAATAATAATAAAAGGCTGCCAAGGCTGAAGCCATAAACCTTAGTGAAGAACACAGGATTATTGCTTTATTATGGTCCAGAGAGGTATTTGAAATACCTTTCTGCTATATTTGGAAACTAATAAAATATAGATTGAAAAGAAGGGTAAATAATTACAGATTTTAAGCTCATATTTCAAATTCCACCCAGCTCATGCCAATCTGAAAATCACAAATTTGATTTAAGTCTATGCAGTGAAACGCCATTTGTTTTTGAGCTGTCATTCAGTTCCTTATGACAAATTCCTAAAATATTTTCCTGGAGCATGTAGAACTTGATGAAATGTCCATACAACATTTTAAGTAGTTAATACACACAGTCAAGAATATTGTGGAAAGAGGTATTTTAATTATCTCTTTGGTTTTATTAGCAAATGTGAATTTGTAAGCAGGTATATTCACATACACAGGGTGATAATATATAATGAAATAATTTTACACTGTGATAATCAAATACTTTTATTAAGCTCTCAGACTTACTGGAAATGCACTTTCTTGGTACTTTGTTAGGATGGCAATAGGCACTTTAGGTCTCAGATCAATAGATAGAATCACTTATTTTACATAGAGCGAAGCAAAAAGATTTTCTATTGTCTTAAACTTCATTTTGCTCTGTCATATGAACTCATTTTGAAGTCTCTTTCTTGTCAGCAATAAAATCACTTTGTGTCAAACTGAGACAGAATGTGTTTCTCTTTTGAGAAAGCATCTCATATAGAGCAAAGTTTCAAAACAGCAAATTAGATTTATTTTTATCACAAAAATCTGTAATGTTCAAAAAAGAATATAAAGAAAGGAGACAAACTTCCATGCTAAGAAATTCCATAGCTAAAGTTTCCTACGAAAATAACTAGCTGACCAAAGATGGGATCATTGTCTAGAAATTAGAACTGGGAAGAAAATAAGCAAGACTCAAGCATTTATAGTTTATACATCTGTCTATTTAAGGACTTCCAACTCCATAGCTTGATGCCATTGTCAGGAAAGAAATGGAAAATCCTGTTACAATTGTCTAGTTGGTCTATCATTATTCAGGATGAAAACACAGTTTAGTCATTCACTAACTCAGAATTCTCTCTTTTTAGCAACTTAATACAGTATCATGAAACAACTGCCCCAGACGGTTTATAACAAGACTCTGTGCCAAAAATACATTACTTGTAAGGAAAACAGGAAATGGCAAAGAGAAAGTCAACTTTAAACAGATTTCTGAGTCACCTCTTCCTGTGGATTCATCTTGTCATAAAACTCCACTTGTTTTAGGACAGTTCAAAGTGTGAATTAGAGGAAAGACAGCCTGATAGTGCTGTTAATTGGACTGAGCCACCAGGTTTTCTAAAGGTTAGTTCTAGGCCAAATGATTAAGCGGCAAATATATCTTTGACACCACCTCCTCTCCCAATTCTGTGCTCAAACCCTTCTCTTCCAGGTAACCAGGGTCCTGCTGCTTTATTTGGCTTCCCAGGGCCTAAACTTTACTCTCAAAAACCAGTGCCATTAACATGACAATTTAGTCAGTTAACATGATAAACTAGTGTCAAATGAAGGTACAAATGAAGATTTTGTGAAAGACTGGGGTTACATGAACTCTGTTGGAACTTCCTCAAGGAGAAAGAGGGCCGATGGTAATAGCAACCAAAAGTTACACTCAGAATTTGTTCAGCATTTTACTATGTTCAGGCAGCGGACTCATTGCCTTAGATAATCTCATTAAAACATTACAACAACAAAAACAAAGCTCTCAGGTATGTCTGTTGAAAAAAATGCACAACCTAAAAGTTAAGCATTGTGTTTTATTCAGGGGACTTTCTGAGGACTTCAAGCCCAGAGACAGCCTCTGAGATAGCTCTAAGGGTCTGCTCCAAAGAATTAAGGGTGGAGCCAGGATATATGATATTTTTGTAACAAAACCCAGGTAGTCAGAATATCGAAAGATTACTGTTTATTAAAGAAAACCAGACATTTGAAGTTAATGAATTTAGTGCTTTTCTATGTGTGGGAAGATGCAAAAGTCTGGGCTCATCGAAATCATTCCTTTGATATGTACCTCAGCTCTCTGGTCCCAGTATCCTGTGTTTGCCCATCCTGGGTTTCCTCAGGGCTCACCTTCGGGGCATCCTCTGTTTACTGATATGGCAGGCAACGTTCTTCATTCACAGGTAATTATTAGGTATTATATATATACAATATATATTTAAATTTTGTATACTACATATATATACTCTGTTTACCTATCTATCTATCTATATTTTAGTATAGGAGGAGGCTTGAGGCTTAAATATGAGGTAACATACCAGAAGATCCCTAGCTCTTACCCAGTGGAGTAGGCTGGTCTGAATTCAGAGTCTGTCAGTATACTGATCTGCATGGTTATGTTTCATGAGGGAGTGTTTAAAGATGAGAAAGGAGCTTCATGTTAGAACTCTCAGAGAGTGCCCTGAAACTTCTTACACATGAATGAGAATCTCCTGGCTCCTTTCATGGGCCTGGCAGTCATATTCGTTGTGAAAATTTCCCAAATGATTCAAACACACTCTCTGATCGAGGGCCCACAGTGGTGTATAAAGATTTGGGTGAACACCAGTGTCATTTGATACAGACAGGAAACCACCAGCAAAAGAGTCACTGGAGTACAAGTACAAAGATTCAAGTACTAGTCATGCCTCCCTTTGCAGGTACAAGTCCATGGCAGGCAGTGCTGGAAACTTTGGGTAATCCTTCTGGTTAAGTTTGAGTTGTAGCAGAAGAGAAGCCCTTCAAGGAGGCTTTTGGAGTGTATTTTTGAATAAGGATGAAAGTCCTTGTTCTCTAGATCGATTTGAACCCAGACCCCATGTTCCTTCATGGTTTTTTCCTAACAAGCCCTGTCAGCCATGTTGCTCTTCAAGGTAGGTCCTAAAGTAGGAAATTTGGTTCTCAATATTATCCTCCCCTTGCCATTCTTCTACATGTTTTGGTCTGCTCTTTTGGGGAGACCTGGGTCTCTGGAGTTCTATTCTGGCATGCTATGCCTATAGCTGCAAGACACACTCCAACTTGCAAACATAGACTTTGAGAAGACTTCCTTGTTCAGGATTCCACCTCTACTTCCCTGGGTATCCAATTCAAAACTTGATCTTGGTCTCTCTGTCTCCTTCATCATCAGGGACTCCCAGTTTCATCGGGTGAAGGTGTAAACAAAGAAAAACAAAGAACATTGGTCACCACACAGTTCTACAAGGATGAAGTCATTAGGCACTGCACATGCTGACTGACAGGGCACTCTGAGAGGAATTCAGGATGAAAAATAAGATGAAGCACTCTGTGCTTTGGACAGGCAGCCTCCTTAGATAGTTAGATGTATTGATATATCTCAGGAAGAATTTCGGTGAAACTCTGATTCTTGCATCTTCCCATTTATAGAAAAACACTAAAATCATTAACTTGAGACATTTGTTCTTATGAATAGCAGTAATCTTTTACCAAGAATGTATGATTAACTGCACATATTCCCTCACCAAAAATCACATATAAACTGGCTTCTCCTCTACCTTTTTGGAGTATTTTGCCCAGAGCTATTGAGCGGCTATCTCCCAGGCTATAGTCCTCAGTAAGTCCTTGAATAAAAATGAAACTCACAACTCTCATGTTGTGTGGTTTTCTTTAAGCTGACAGAGGGGACTTAGCCCATATCTTTTATCATTTTAAGATGCCTTGGGAGTGTAGACATGCTTCCATGGGCTGCTGTAGACCTTCTACCAGGGTTCCAAATAAGGGTGGAAAACAGATATCATTCAAAATGTTAAAACATATTCAATTATGAGGTCAGAACTCATGTTGCATGCACTGAGTTCAACCACAACAATAATAGTTTCTAGGAATACTAACAGTTGAAAACATTAAGCAAACTTTTAGACTTTACTCTTCTCCTCATTGATTCCTTTTGTTTTGCTTATTCAGGCAGGAGGGGCAGGAGGGTGAGGATGTAACATATGTTGAAGCACTTACTCCTTTCTGGATTGCCCAAATGAGAGTCCTGGTTTAAAGGTGTAAACTGTGTTTCCTATTGCTCAGCACTTTGGGGAAGTAACAAATGTTTCCAAGGGATTTAGACACATTAGAAAGGATTTGGGGATCAAAAACTTTGAATACTTCATAACCTGACCACCCAGGATCAGCAGATAGAATGGATACTGCAGATGATGACAATGTGGACAGAAGAGGACCTCGGGCCACGTGTCTATCTGTCCATTCCTTCTACTATTTATTTTCATAGGAACTTCTCAGTAAAGACAGGGATACCCTTAATTGGCTGATGAAAAGTTTCCAAAACCCAGTGAAATTAAATTCATAAAAGAAATTAAGTTAGGTTTTACAATGTGAAAGCAAGTTATGTGTCATACACACCTGTTTTTTGAACTGAGATTATTAGAGAACTCTACTGTTGATAATAATGACATCACCCAAATCTGTATATACTCAAAGCCTAATAATGTAAAACCGTGTAGATGGGAATGATGAACTTAAAGTACATGTAAGTTAGCTTCAACTGAACTGTTTTGGGTCTGGGGATAACTACAATTTTATCTAAGAATATTTACCAGCATAATGTTTAGCTATTGAACACTTTTCCATTAAGACAATATGATTCAATATTTTCATGTATGCATTGAAAAATAGTTTAATATAATATATTATCATCATCCAGAATTTAAAACATTTTAAAGTAATTATTTCATGTACATCACATTTGTGTAAAGGAATAATTCATTGTCTAACATTCATATATAAGGTGTGAACAAAAATGAAGACACATTGATAGTTTTTTATAATTAATGAAAGTCAACACATTTATGCTTAAAATGCAGAAATAGACTACACTGAAGAACTACAAATGAGAATTTGAGTTACTTAGAAGGCAGTCATTAAAATTACAAAGTGACTTCTTTGTTATAGGAAATTTGGTTTAATTATTTAAGAAATAGGTCACTGTTCTATTTCTTCTTGTGATATTATTCCTCGTAATGGGCTGAATGATTTTCTCTCAGCTTTTTTTTATATTGTTATTTGTAACTGGCTATTATTGACTATTCATAAAGTGCACTTAATAATTTCAGATATATTACAGATTCCTAGTTAATTAAATATGTATAATATAAATTGAGTAGGAATATATATATATCTTTTCACTTTTTTTAGATTATCACCTTCATGGTATAATATATACATTTCTCCTAGTGAAATAATGAAGCAGAATAATACAGTGATATAAAGAAAACATTAGTAACTTTTTCCTTATCTTGATTTGTCATGAAATATCTGAGTAATTGGAAGTTGTCTACAAGTGTCTGATTGGCTTTCAAGAGACTCTGTTATGCTCTCTTTATTTTCTAATCTCTTCATCTGATTCCATTAATTACTGAGCCCAGAATATGGGCCACGTCTTATTTACATTGGAATTGCATTATCTATTACAGTACCTGGAACATTGCAGGTATGCAATAATTAGAACCCTATTTTCTTGCTGAGCTTCAGTGTCTTGTCTTTAGGATGGAAATAACATTTTAAATAAATTATATGGCCATGACAGGAGGAATAAATAAAATCTTATATAAATTAGAAAGCATTTAACTTATAAAATAATACAAATATTAGATTTTACTATGTAGATTCTATTTATTCTTTAAGATTCAGTGTAATAATTTATTCTTTTTTAAAGATGTCCCGATTACCTCATTTTACAATTATTCCTTCCTTTCCCACACTCCAATTTTTCTGTTTAGATAGTAAATAAATTTAAAATAGCCTCATGCAATTTAAGAAACAAGAGAGACCTTAGTCCAGTATATGTGTTTTGTGGAGGAAGAGGCTGAAGCCCAGAGAAACACAGTGGGAAGAACTGAAATCTTTTGATTCTTGGGTGACTGCTCTTCCTGTGATTGCCCATGATGAGGAGCTGATTGGCAGACGACGCTAAAAACATCTCAGTCTATTTATCTGTAAAATCAGCAGACATGTAAAGAGGCTGTCTAGAGAATTTTGTATTTCAGGACTGATCAAAATATATATGTCATATTGATTCTGCAACATAATTGTTCATTCTGGAAAATATTGTAAATAAATTATACACAAGGGGAAACACCTTCAGAAAAATGCCTCCATGTGAGCAGACAGCATTTTTCCCATCTCATAACCATCTCATAAGGAAAGATAAAGCCATCAGTCATGACCAGCCTTAACCATACTCCCTCAAAAAATGAACATCAGCACTCTTTCCCATGATAATACTAAGGTGAGGGGGAAACAATCCTTATATTATTTCAAGACTGATTTTTCAATCTGAATTTTTAACCAAAATATTTTCTGTTTCTCTGATACTTTTCTCCATAAATTAGTCCCACTTTCAACTGAATTTTCACCTTCTCCAGCCCCATTACCACATTTCTTATGGACATATTTAGGTCAGTCTTCTAAAGAAACTTCTTGACTCTATGGTTTCCTATTGCTAGCATCATCTTTCCCTCTCTTGCTCCTTTTTTGAAAAAGCCATCTCTATTTACTTTTCTTTTCCCTAATTTGATACCTACTGCTTAACTTGCTGCATTTAGGCACATATCTAGGTTTTGCACGGTGTGATTATTAACTTTCTGTGGCAGCATGACTGGATCATGGAATGTCCAAATATTTGGCAAAACATTATTTCTGGGTGAGTTGGTGAGGGTGTTTCCAAATTAAATTAGCATTTAAATTAGTGAACACAGTAGAGTGGTTTGCCTTCCCAGGTGTGGATAGGCATCATCCAATCTATCAAGGACCAGAACAGAACAAAAAGGTGGAATAAGGAAGAATTCAGCCTTTCTTGCTTGAGCAGGGATATCTGTCTTCTCTGGTTCTTGGGGCTCCTGGGTCTCAGGCCTCAGACTTGGAATGGAAGCTACCTCGTAGGCTCCCACCTTTGGACTCCAACTTAATTACATCATGAAGTTTTGCTGGGTCTCCAGATTGCAAACAGCAGATGGTGGGACTTCTCAGCCTCCATAATTGTGTGAGTGAATTTCTTATAATAAATATCTTTTTACACACACACATACACACACACACACACACACACACACGGTCTGAAACTTATAAGCAAGCTTGAAGTTCAAGCTTCAGTGGCTTCATGATAAATTTGCCTTTGCTGAAAACTTAGTTTTCTTTTCACCAACTACTGAGGTTGCTCTCATTTGAATCATCAAATACTTGTTGGTGCTAAGAGAGAGGGCACAACTTGAAAACTTGCTTGGATGAATTTGTATTTTTGTGTTCAAAATACCTGTCTCATAGGGCTTCCAAGATGTTGCTTCTTTGTCATCTAGAATCCAGTACAAATAATGCAGCTTGACAACCATCTGCGTCTCATTCCTTGTTAAGTAACCTTTTTCCTGCTCATCCAAAAATCTTTCCCAAGATTTTAAGGCTCTTCTGTGTATGTTTGTCGTTCTGAAATTCAGGGAGGATGATCTCAGTATGGGTCTGTTTGTATACATTCTGCCTGACAGTTGGTGGCTCCTTACCATATAAAAATTCATATGCATTTCCAGGCCTTGGAAATTTTCTTCTCTTTCCCATTGATTACTTTTTCTGAAAGTCAGGAAATAATATGAGGTATTGTGTAATTTATGTAAAATACTATAAATCTGTAGATACAAAATTATGTATATATAGATTTATTAAAATATACGAGAGAACATGACAAAAACAACCATGATTATCTTTGGGAAGATTTTGTATGGTTGAGGAAGAGAGTAAAGGGGTACATTTACTTTCAGTCCTTTTAAAAACTACTTGTCATATAATTGACATAGAGTATACTGAACATATTCAACTTGTACAGCTAGGAAAGTTTTGACATATGTATACAGCCATGAAATCATCACCACAAACAAGATAGTGAACGTATCCATTACTTACCAAAGCTCCCTCTGGACTCTTATAATGCCTCCCTCTGTTTTCTTCCACCCATTTCCATCCCAAGATTATTACTCATCTTTCTGTCATTATCAATTAGTTTGTATTTTATAGAATTTTCATGCAAATAGAATCATACCGTAACTATTTTTTTGGTCTGGATTCTTACATATCACCTAATTATTTTGAGATATATCAATAGATAATGATTATTTACTCTGCTGAGATTTTGATTAGTATTGCCTTTAATACACGTATAGATCAGTTAGAGAACTGACATCTTAAGAATATTGAGATTTCTAGCCAATGCTCATATTTAGGCCTTCTTTAAACTGATTTTTAGTTTTCAGTATATAGATTGCACACATCCTATGTCAGATTTATACCTAATTATTTCAGGTTTCTATATTATTTAAGTAGAATTGTTTTAAATTTCAATTTCTGATTGTTCTTTGATAGTAAATAGAAATTCAATTTACTTTTGTATATTAACCTTATATTTCAACACACTAAGCTCCCTTATTCTATCTCTAGTTCACTGAGAGTTTTTACAGTAGTAGATGTTGAATTTTGTAACATGCTTTTTCTACTTCTATTGAGATGAAAATATTTTACATGTAATTTGTTAATATGGAGAATTATTAATTGCTTTTTTTTTGCGGTACACGGGCCTCTCACTGCTGTGGCCTCTCCCGTCATGGAGCACAGGCCCCGGACACGCAGGCCCAGCGGCCATGGCTCACGGGCCCAGCCGCTCCGCAGCATGAACCCGCGTCCCCCACACCGGCAGGCAGACCCTCAACCACCGTGCCACCAGGGAAGCCCTATTAATTGCTTTTTGAATGTCAAGCCAACCATACTTCTCTTCACTTGATCACAATTTGTTATCATTTTTATTATTGTTGGAAGGATTTAACATTTGGTTAAAATTATTTGCATCAACATTCATGAGGATTATTGATCTGTAGTTTTCTTTTGATATTTGTCTGCTTTTAGTAACAGAATAATGCTGGCTTCATAGAGTGAGTTGGAAAGTATTTTCTCCTCTTCACATTTCTGGAAGAGTTTGTTTAGAATTGATATTATTTCTTCTTTTAATGTTTGATTGAATTCTCCAGTAAAACAAATTTGTCCTGGTTTTCAGTTTTTTTTCTTTTTATTTAACCAATTTTTTAATTGAAGTATTATTAATTTACAATGGGTTTTCCCCTTTGGAACATTTTAAATTACAGTTTCAATTACTTTACAGATATTAATTACTCAGAATATCTATTTCTTATTGAGATTGCTTTGGTGGTGTGTTTCAAGAAATTTGTCCATTTAATCTACGTTGTCATATTTATTGTCATAAAATTATTACAGTCCTTCTCTATTAACTTTATTTTTTTATTTTTGTGGTACGCGGGCCTCTCACTGTTGTGGCCTCTCCCGTTGTGGAGCACAGGCTCCGGACGCGCAGGCTCAGTGGCCATGGCTCACGGACCCTGCTGCTCCACGGCATGTGGGATCTTCCCGGACCGGGGCACGAACCCGTGTCCCCTGCATCGGGAGGCAGATTCTCAACCACTGCGCCACCAGGGAAGCCCCTCTATTAACCTTTAATATCTGCAGAATCTGTAGTTATTTCACTTCTCTAATTCTTGCCGTTGATAATTCAATCTTCTCTCTGTCTTTTTTTTTCTTATTCCTCCCTCTGACTAGAGCATTGTAAATTATATTGATCTTATTAAAGAATCATTTTGGTTTTACTTTTTTTCCATTTTTAGTCAGTTTTCCATGTCATTGATTTCCTTTCTATTTTCTTTCTTCTTCTTACTTTGGGTTTAATGATCTCTTTTTCACATTTCTTAAGGTTACTGCTGAGGTAATTGATTTGGTACCTTTCTTAGTTTGTAATATAGATCGTTATTGCTATAAATAAATAGTCCCTCTAACTTTTGCTTTTGAAAATTTGCTTTTTCACTTACATTCAGTTCAAACTTTTTATAATTCCCTTTTTGATTAACTTTATGATCCATGGATTAGTTATAAAAGTATTATTTAGCTTCCAATTTTGTAAATTTCTAGAGATCTTTCTGGTATTAATTTCTAATTTAATCACACTGTAGTCAAAGAACATACTTTGTACTATTGGAGTCTTTTCAGATTTCTTGAGACTTACTTTATGGTCCAAAATACAGTCTTATTTCCTCTTAGTTATATAGGTTAGTCCATGCAATGGGCTACATAAGAATAGAGAGTGGGCTACATAAGGACATGGATACTGGAGTGTATGTTGGCTATCATAAGTGTCTATTATGTCTTTGTCTACATGCAACTGGAGCCCCAACATGTCCTATGGAACTTACATTGTATTCAGGGGTGCTAAAATAAAAACATAAACTAATAAGTGAACAAATGATATAGATTGTAATAAGTACTATGAAACACATAATCAGGATGTGGGAATAAAATATAAATGAGCTGACTGGTGTTATTTTACCCAGGGTAACCAGGAACAGACTGTCAATAGAAGGACAAATGAGTAATAAGGATGGAATATATCAGTCATTCAAATAGCTGAGGAAAGAGAAATATCAGCAGAGGGAAAGATCTTGGTATTGGAAAGAAAGAATATAGTCAGTACTTAAGAGTAAATCTCACAAATATATAGGATCTGCATGTGGGAAACTATGAAAGACTAATGAAGGAAAGAAAGAAAATCTAAAAAAAAAAATTGAGATAATCTGTGTTCATAGGATGAAAGACTCCATATTTTTACAATATCAATTCTTCCCAATTTGACCTATAGATTCAGTGAAATCCTGAACAAAATCCTAGATAATTTTATAGATATTAAACAACTGATTCTAAAATTTATATGGAAATACAAAAGATCTATCATAGCCCACACAATACTGAAGAAGAACAAAGGTGGAAGACTCACAGTATCTGACTTTAAGAATTACTATAAAACTATCAATACATTAATCAAGGCATCTGGAAGTAGTGAAAGAATAGATGCATAAATCAATGGAGGAAAACTGAGTGCCCAGAATAGACCCACACAAATATCATCTTTAGAAGATAGTTCATCAGTCTCATAAAGCTAAGCCTCAATTAACATATGACCCAACAGTCATAATCTTAGGTATTAACCTGTCTGATTTAAAACATATTTCCATGGAAAAACTTGCACATAGATTTTTTATCATCTTTGCTCATAATCACCAAAAACTGGAAACAACCAATTTGTTCTTCAATTGGTGATTGAATGAATAAACTGTGGTACATCAATAGTATGGAATACTATTCAACAATCAAAAGGAACAAGCTATAATTCCACACAGTGAAACAGATGTATCTTAAAGGCATATTTCTAAGCATAGAATCAAGACTGAGATTGCTATAACTTGTATAATTCCATTGACATGACAGTTTGAAAGAGGTAGAACTGTAAGAGATGGAAAACAGGTCAATAGTTGCCTTGGTGAAGCACAAGGGATTTTTAGGATGGTGAAACCATTCTGCATGATACACAAGATCATTTGTTTCTCAAAACTCATATTGCTTTATAGCAAAAGTGAAACTTAAATTACTAAATTAAAAATAAAATCCACTAGGAGGGTGGGGGATTTCTAGATTGATTTCAGACTGTGGAAAAAATATCTGTTCTACAAATATATTACAGAACCACACTGAAGGTGGTGAAAACAGGAGTGTTGACCTCAGTAACTTTAAAAATGACTGGAAGCTGTAAGTCTAATGACAAAAGGAACTGTATATAAGTACTGTAGTCTAGTAAGTAAAGTCATTTCTCATGGGGGTATGAGTTAACAATTTTGAAACTGCTGTACATGTATATGGAATTGATAAAATTAAATAACTGGATGTTGGCGGCATGGAGGTTCCTTAAAATCTAAAAATAGAACTACCATATGACCCAGCTATCCCACTCCTAGGCATATACCCAGAGAAAAACACAATTCAAAAAGATACATGCACCCCAATGTTCATTGCAACACTATTTACAATAGCCAGGACATGGAAGTAACCTAAATGTCCATCAACAAAGGAATGGATAAAGAAGATGCAGTACATGTATACAATGGAATATTACTCAACCATAAAAATAACAAATTAATTAATGCCATTTGTAGCAACATGGATGGACCTAGAGATTGTCATACTGAGTGAAGTAAGACACAGAAAGACAAATATCATGTGATATCACTTATACGTGGAATCTAAAAAAAGGGTACAAATGAACTTATTTACAAAACAGAAGTAGAGTCACAGATACAGAAAACAAACTTATGGTTACCAGGGATAAGGGGAAAGAGATAAATTGGGAGACTGAGATTGACATATATACACTATATATATAAAATAGATAACTAATAGGGACTTACTGTATAGCACAGGGAACTCTACTCAATACTCTGTAATGGCCTATATGGGAAAAGAATCTAAAAAAAGAGTGGATATATGTATATATATAACTAATTCACTTTGCTGTACACCTGAAACTAATACAACATTGTAAATCAACTGTACTCCAACAAAAATTTTAAAAATTAAAAAAGTTTAAATAAATAAACAAATGGATGGTGGCTGTTGGGAACCATTCATGTATACATACACATGTGTGTATGTGTTTACATATGAACTGAATATATGTATATGTGTATGTATATGCATATGGACTGAAAATGTAGATTTTTGTAGATATAAAAATAAGGGAATTTATCTTAACTAAGTTTCAAAATATGTTTACATCATAGCTCTCCTGCGTTTTACAGTAAGGGTGGATCATTAGTCTATTAGTATTTCTTTGCTGAGATTAATGTTCATATTCTTGCTTAATAGCCGTGGTGATAGACTTTATGTTGTTATATGCTGAGACCATTTTGACTGATTCAGCAATGGAGTTATTTCCCACAGGCTGGTAATTAGGTTTAGTGACAGGCAATACAACAAAATGAATCTTTAACCAAATAATGCAATCACAGTGTGTTAATTCCAAACAATTTATTTGGAATGTTAATTTGCTTCTGATTATATTATAGTTACAGGTTTGGGGTATTTTTTAAGACTATTTTCTTCTAGGTATTTTAGGTCCCCAGGAAAATTGAGAGGAAGATACAGAGATTTTCCATATATCCTTTGCCCCAGACACATGCTCAGACCCCCCCATTATCAACATTTTCCACCACAGTGATTTGTTACAAATCATGTTACAACTAAGGAACATACATTTTTACATCATCACAATCATTCAAAGTCCATGGTTTACCTTAGGGTTCACCTTTGGTGATGTACATTTAATGGTTTTGGGTAAATGTATAATGACATGTATTCATCATTATACTATCATACAGAATATTTTTACTGCCCTACAAGTCCTCTGTGCTCCACCTATTCATTCACGTCGGATTTTATTTTATTTTGTATTGCAGACTCTGTAGAAGCTAACCTAAACCTTAATATGAGAATCTCCTAAGAGCGTCTCTTTCACCAAATTGAAACCAAATTTACTTACAGCACTTTCTGGATGGGTAAATACCTGAGGAATCACCTGGCTCAAATCCAGCAGGATTTACATAAATAATAGGAAAAGAACAAACCACCTCTGACTGAGAAAAATCTGACTTTACCTCAAGTCTGTAGTCTGGTTTTAGACTTCTGGCATCTGGATCTCTCCTATTTGCAAACATCTATGTTACCTCTGTCAAAAGGTATATTTTAGCTTTTTTCTTGTGTTTCATATTGGCCCTAAGTCAATCCCAATGTGAATATCTTTAAGGATACAAACTCTATTTGTGCATTGATCTGACAGTTTAAGTCTTAGACTTGACTTATCATATGAGATTTTTAAGAGCTCCAACTTCCTGACTTTATGCTAGACTTTCTTCAATCTCTAAATAGTCTAAAATGGTAACATCTGTCTGTGATTTTGCAAACCAAACTGAAATCAGGGTATAGAAATTGTCCTAGAATTTAATTGGTCTTAAAAAGCAACTAGGAAGCTGAAACAAGTCTTGTACTTGCTCCTTTCATTTGTTAAACCTCACAGTAATTCTTTTATGTGGTCTTACTTTGCTTGTACAATATAACATCAATGATTATTATTCAGCATAAATTACATGCTTTGTTTATGCTTGAGATGTTTAACTACTTTAAGTTGTCCTGCAACAATATCTACCTTAAATTATATTTCCTAAGACACTAGAACCATGTCTCCTTACTTGATTATATTTACTAAGTTAAGAAATATTTACTGTGCTTTTAGAAGTGTTCTAGATATTAGGAATAAAATAATGAGCAAGAAAAACATGATTTTTGCTTCACGGATCCTATCAATAGGGAAGACTGAATATTATACAAACAGGCATGTTAATCGCTATGACAGAAAATTTCAAGGTGTTGCGGGAAACCATTTTTCCACAGTACTTTGAAAAATTATTTTTAAAAATGAGGGTTAAACTAAGATGCTGCAATTGAACGATAACCTTGATCATAGGCTAAGATGTCTTTAAAAATCAGTTTGTAAAAGTCAAGCCAAATTGAATTCATTAGACAGAATTGGAAATTCCAGGTAAAAAAAGGAATATATATATATATATAATTTTGTAATTAAAATTTATTCACTTTTAAAGAGTAAAATACCTACATCAAATCAAATCTCAAGTGATTATCAAGAGACTCTAGTTTCCTTAGTAACCTATGTGTTATTATCCATATATATATATATATATATATATATATATATATATATACACACACACACACACATAGCTGATATGTTGCATCTATCTATATTTTAGCTTCTACAACCTCTTGGAAGTAATGCATGTCATTAAAATATTACATTGGTATGAAATCATAATTGAATTTATTTTTCCTAAGTTTATGTATGTGAAAGAGTGATTACATTTATTTGGCATAATCTATCAAGGGATTGGCTTCCTTTGCACTGCTAACTTTTTGACTTAGCCCATGCCCATCTTCTCAGGGCTACACATTAAACAGAATTCATAAATATCCTAAGCTCCAATTAATTACCGTTCTAGATAATGTGGCATCGACAGTGAAAATAATAGACTGAGTTCTCATTGCACAGAACGTGGAGCTTCATTTTGATGGAAGGTGGGGCTGTGAGTAGACCCATGCAAATAATTAAACAGTTGTAACAAATGGTATAAAAGACAAGTAAAAAATGCTATCAGAGTGACAATGGAGATGTGTAAATCAAGCTTGAGTGTCATAAAAATTATCTCTATGTAAAGGAGATTGAATCTAAGACAAGAAGAGTAAGCAGGCATTGAGAGGCAGTGATTTGTGTGAGGAGTAGTGGGAGAAGAATTAGACAGGATGGGATGGTAGGTAGAGTTAGTAACTTGGCCTTGAACATGAAAGAATTTGGTGCTGTCCAGAAATTGAAAGAAACCAATATTCTTGCAATAAAAGAGTAAATGAAAAGAAAAATTAAAAAGTTGGAAATTGCAGGTCACACTTAGTGTATTAAATTATTTTAAGAAAACAGGATTTTTTTCTTTGGTTGTGGTCATTCATTTACAATGCTTGGTGTCAGTTTATCTCTTGTAAAAATAAAATACAGTGTGTGTGTGTGTGTGTGTGTGTGTGTGTGTGTGTGTGAGTTGGGAAAAAAAACAGGATTTTTAAGAAGAAAAGCTACATTCATTGATTATATTTTTAACAATATCAATTTTACTGCTTTTTGAGCAGAGGATCGGAGAGAGATGAGAATAGAACCAGACATATCAATTAGAAGCCTTTTAAAATAGTTTGAGTAAATAATTTACAAGTTTGGGATTAAAATATACACATCACTATACATAAAATAGATAACCAACAAGGACTGTAGAGCACAGGGAACTCTACTCAATATTTTGTAATAACCTATAATGGAAAAGAATCTGAAAAAGAATATATATATATATATATATATCAATGTACAAAAGAATATATATGTATAACTGAATAACTTTGCTGTACACCTGAAGCTAACACAACATTGTAAATCGACTATATTTCAATAAAAATTAAAAATATTATTTAATTATTTAATTTATTAAATAATTATTTATTTATAATAAATACTTTATTAAATAATAAATAAAATATATTATTTATTTAAATAATAAACATATAAATAAATATATATAAAATATAATATATTTTAAATAAATAAAATATATAAATAAATTTAATAATAAATATAAATAAATAATAAATAAAAAATATAAATAAATTTTATTTATAAATAAATAAAATATATAAATAGTAAATATATAAATATATAAATATATAAATAAAAAATATATTTATATATAAAATATATAAATATATAAAAATTATATATATATAAAAATAATTAATAAATAATGTATTAAATAATAAATAAATTTATTAAAAATAAATAATTTATTAAATAATAATTATTTAAATTATTTAGTTTTAAAAAATTAAAAATATTTCAATGAAAATTAAAAATAAAATAGGTAGAGTAACTTGTAGTAAGATGAGAAGAAGGGAAGATTTTAATAGAAATTCACTTGAGTGGAGATAGGTTAAAGGTGGGTAATGAGAGAGTGGTTTCAAGAATTCTTCCCAGGTTTCTGCCATGAGTACTGGATGTTTGTTGCTCACATGAGGAGCACTGTAAAAGAAATATGTTTGAGGGATGGCACTGAGGGTTTGGTTTCACACATGCTGTATTTGTGTATTTATGAGACATCCAAGTGATGATATCAGATAGATGTATGTTCCAGAGCTTAGAAGAGAATCTGGAAATAAAATGTGTGATTCTTCTGCATATTTATGGTATTTAAAGCTAGAGTAGTGGCCACTAACCTAAGTAGAGGGTACAGAAGGAGAAGAAAAATGGCCTTATATGGAATCCCAGGTAATTGAAAATTTGGCAATTTTTGAAGCAGCTAAGTTGAAGGAAAGATGGTAATAAAGACTTTAAGAGATAGTCCAGATAGTTGGGTGAAAAACTAGAAGAGTTTTATATCTCTGATTTCAGGTAAAAAGTATTTCCAAAGACAATGTTAAACTGTGCTGAATGCTACTGAGAAATTCAGGCATCTTAAATTAAATAATAACTTCCAATGGTCCATTCACATACCTGCTTTATTCCTGTCCCCTTCCCTTTTCCTCCTCAACCTTATCCAGCTTCCAAAACAAAGTAAAATGCTTCTTGATCTTTTCCAATTTTTGTTGTTTTAGGAAAGTACCTCCGTGTTTCTAAATAATTTGTTTATACCTCTAGTTTTTGATCCATTAACTCAAAATGCATTCATCTTTCTTATTAAGAAAATAAACACATCTTTTTAACCATGTTACAAAGATATTTATATTTTAATACTTTTTTTTTTTTTTTGCGGTACGCGTGCCTTTCACTGTTGTGGCCTCTTTGGTTGCGGAGCACAGGCTCCAGACGCGCAGGCTCAGCGGCCATGGCTCACGGGCCCAGCCGCTCCGCGGCATGTGGGATCTTCTCGGACCGGGGCATGAACCCGTGTACCCTGCATCGGCAGGCGGACTCTCAACCACTAAGCCACCAGGGAAGCCCTATTTTAATACTTTTATTCTTTAACTGTTAAATCATCTAGTCCAATTTCTAGGCCTAATTTACTGGAATCATCCTGTAATTTAGTTTTGTTTGTTTGCTTTCAAAAAACTATTTTGATGTCTCATTCTCACGTTTCATTGATAATTTAATTGACATTAAGGTCTTCTTATTAACATTTATACTTCATTAGGGGATATATAGGTTTTGGCCCTCATCTCCCCTATCAATTTTTGCCACTTTTCTTCCACATGCCTTTGTCTTTCAGAAATTTGCCAAATCCTTATTCTGCTTATATCCACACTTAAGCTCCACAAATATACACAGAAAATGTATTTAGTTTGTCTGTTGTGTACCTATTATTCCAAAACTTTTAGGCGATGACAGAGACAAATGTATATGCCCAATATTCCTTCTTGAGCTAGATTGGATTTTGAAAGCTCATTGGCTTTGCAACAAGGGCTCTCAGAGTTGGCTTATATACTGATATTGATGGGAAAGCAAATTCTGAGCAGGTGAACTGCTGAATTTGTAGGAGATGGGTAAATATGGTAGTGGGTATTGGTCAGGAAGAAAGTTATGTGTTTCACAGCCTAGACAGAAGGAATTAGCCTTTTCTTTTAGAATTTGCAGTTCCTTCATTCCTTGGGAAATTTTAGTTGCCTGGAGATTTTAAGATTCCATATATATGTGGGCTCTGGGTATACTGTAAATGCAGGACAGTATTGTTAGTAGGCTTTCAAAAAGCATGCTTAGTGATGATGGGCATTTGTTAACCATTATATTTAAATACAGCAATCCCTCTTTCCAGCTGTCTTGAAAGATATGATTTGTAATAATTACAAGGTCCATAATCTGTATGAAAACTGGTATTTCCAAGTTAAGCATCCTCTACATATAAACTGAATTTTTTTCCTAAGTAAACGGCCCCAAATAAAAATTAATTTGCCATTTATAAGCCAAATTACAAAATATTCCTGAGATCATTTAGCTCCAATAAGACTTTACATTGTACAGAAAAGTCTTCCAGAAACTTTGAGATTCCTTTATGCACTTTTCCTTTAAATCATTTATGAAGATATTAGATAAGGCATATACTGGCACTGTGCCCTGAGGAACATTGGTGTTACACTTCTTTATTTAGAAAAGTACCTACTTATTCCTAACCTTTCATCTTGTCTCTAAGCTAGTTTTGTATCCATGACAAAACAGTTCCCCAGATCCCAGATTTTAAAAAATTTTAATACATTTTGGTACATAATTTTATCAATGATATTTTTTGAGTCTCAGTAGTTATATCCACTGATTTCTTTTATTGACATGGTTTCATGGGATTTTTTTGCTCCCCTTAAAAGCTTTCGTGATTTACCTTTTATGGCTCACTTACATACCTTCTTTTATGAGACCCAGGAACTAATACACTAATATATTATGTTGCTAATATTCACTGAGAACTCCCTTTATTAATCAATTAATTTTCTTGGAATGCTATTGGACCCTATTGTTTTATTTCAGAACATCTTATTCCAAAGCCCTTTGATAAGAGAGCATTACTTTAGTCATCCATAGTAAGTTGCACATTATAAGAAAACATCTTATTTCTAATGTGTACCAACCAAAGTTTATTTTGAGGACTAATGTTTTTAACTTCTCAGATGTTTCCCTATAACTCAGAGCTGGACATGTCCAAGGTGTTTATGACATTGTCTCACTGACTATTCAGTATTTTTCATAGGTCTCGTGCAAGGTATTTTCTTTTTTACCTATCCTGAAAGCAGGAAAACCCCATCAGGAATTGATGGAGACAAAAACTTAGGATATTTGGCATATCCTTAGCCTCCTATTCACTATTCAACCCACTTGAGGAGGGGCGTCAGACAATATCAGCAGAAATGTAGTAAGTCTCACAATATCAAGCACAAGCATAAATTTTGTATTATAATGTGTATTGCAAACCTACAGAGTAAGCAAAAAATAGATGCACACAATTCATTTCACACAATATCATTATTCTCAAAAACAAAGCTAAACTATTTTTTTCATGCACTTAAAAGAAACAGAACAAGAGACACCTGCACGTGGGTGTTTGATTTGCTCTTTTTCTCATACCTACAGCTGAGAGAGACAGATTAATATACATAGTTCCTGGGGCAATTTCCATAGTTTTCACAAATATTCATTTAGTGTTTTTATGCTTGGTTGAGATCTGTATCTATAGCTATATCTTTATCTATTTCTTCTTCCTGACCTCCTCTTTGTCTGATACTCTGACCAAGGGATTACATAACATGGCTCATTCACAGAAATATCATTTTGGTCTTGCTTTCCTCCAGCTTCTCCCACAAGCTCTGTCTTGTTTGAATTACACTGCTGTGGAAACCACTTCACCACCTATCTCTCCTTCTTCCTGACGCCCAAATTTTCTGGGAACTGTAATTCATTTATGAAAATAAAATGTAATAAAAATATCTGGCCATTTAAAAATTAATAGAATGCAATAGAGAGACACTAAGTTAAGAGCCTGGGTCTTAACACTAGAGGATGGGCAAAGGGGTTGGGACAGACTTGTTTTCCATCAGCTCTACAGTGTGAGTTCCTCAAATGATAGCAAACAAGTCAGTACTAATCACCAATATGGATTCATATATCTTCTAAACAATAAAAATCCTTCCCAGATTCTGGTTGCAGTTTGGGTTCAAATAGAAAATCATTGTCAAAGGCTACTGTAAGCCTTTGAGTCTTCTTAAGTATTTTAAGGGTATTTTGAGACGCTGAGAAGTGATATTCAAGCAGCAAATTGAGGGTGTGATTTTTGACATAGAACTTGAAGGATATCTAAAATGTCAACCAGGCATAGATGTAAGAAGAGTGAGGACATTCCAGGCAAAAAAAAAAAGCAAAAACAACAACAACAACAACAAAAAAAAAAACCCACTGTGAGCAGAGGAAGAAGAACCAAGTACTATTAGCAGGGCTATAAGAACTTCCGTTTGACTGCAATATAACTATATGGGGGACTAATGGGCAACAGGGATAAAAACATTGCTGCCATGTCATAATGCACCTTGTGGAGGTTGTGTGTGTGCGTGTGTGTGGTGGCAATAGGAAGCCATTAAAGGCTTGGGGAACAAGGGTCATGATCAGAGGTGGGCTTTTGAAATCCAAATGTGACAATTGTCTTATGATGATCGGAGTAGGGAGAGGCTGGAGGCAGATAGTTCATAAGGTAAAATATTGGGCTTGCTAAGAGGTTATGAGATACAAAAAAGGATAATGTTTTGGAGAAAAAAATAATCAATTGCTATTTTATTTCCTGTAGATATTTTTACCCTGTGAGTTTTCACCTACAGAATAAATGCCATGCACTGCTTCAGAGGGCAGAGAGGTACTGCCTAGTTAGAGCAAAGGAATCACTGCTCAACTTTGGGTTTCAAATAGAACTATATTTCTGATCCAGTTTAGAGTTATTGGTGCTTCTGTTTGTTTTCTCTGGGAATTGATTGGGCAGTTAGCCCACATAAATATTTTGGGTATACACGCTCATCAGATTTTCTAAGGGTGTGTGCCTACAGGACGTACTTTAACAATTGTAGCCCTATGTATCTTTTCAAGAAGGCTGTGATATTTCTGTTGTTTTTCTATTCCAAATCTGACATTTTCTTTCAAAGGAAGTTTGTATTGGCTCACTCTCACCTTGTTATTCAGAAACAGAGCTTCTGAGAGCTCCATTCTCCAGAGAGCAATAGATCAATGTGGGAGCTCACCTTTGTTTGGATGTATGTCAGGTAATCAGAGTACAGCCTCTGACTATTGACTGAGCAAAGAGAAGGCAAAAAATCCTGATATTTTCCATTGGAATCACACATCCTAAGGATATTTCTGCAATAAAAGGAAAACGTGAGTTTTTCACTCGTTTTCAAAAATCTACTTGTTAATCCATGACCCAAAAAAATGAATTGTGGCTTGGATGGTCGTTATACTTGAAAGGCTTTCTTTAGCACTGCACTGCTTTATTTCTGTGTTGTAATTTTCCCATGAGATGTTGCTCATTTCTCTGCTGCCAGCTTCTCTAAATATGCATTACTTAAATATTTTGATATATACTAATACTACTGCGTTCGTGTTTACATATACCCAAAATGGAAAACTAAAAGATGACTAATTATAGACCATACAAAACAGAGCAAAATTAATAAAACATGAGATTTTGTACTCTTTCGGATTCCCAAGGCCAGGTTTAAAGGCTCATTTATCAGCCTGTTGATTTTCCTCTGATATGAGATAATTATTAATGATACTTAACTAATACTTGAATAATGCTTTGTAACTTTTAAAACACTTTCATACACACTGTATTAGCCTCATGACAGCTCTGTGCAGTATCCTGTGTTCATTTTTCCCTCTGGCCATTGAAGCCCCAGTGAGATTAAGTTACTTTTCCCTGCTTATAATTAAAAACGTGGAGCTAGAACATTTCCTTCTCTGTCTAGCTGTGTGTGAGCTCTTTCACTGTTACATCATATTGCCTCTCTGGACCTCACAGTACCTCATCCCTGACCTTAGGAGCATCACTTGTGCCCACACCTCTCTATAATAAGTTGCCTCACATTTGCGTATCCTGGTCACAAGTGGGCTGGTCAGGTGGGGACCCATCGAGAGGAAACATCTCTCAGCACACTAAAAATTACAGTGAGTCAGGAACACCATCTTTGTGCATGGCATCCTGCCTGCTTATTTGTTTCATGAGTGAAAGCATCTCTTCTATGAAAAATGAAAGGATCATTATGAACACCAATTTAAATTAGAGTAGGCAGATTAAATCTGTAAAAGACAAAAAAAAATTAATCACCTGTGGCAACTGTCATTTGAAGTTATCCTTCCCTCATTCCACTCCAGCTCATCCATATAAACACAAAAAGAGATCGTATTGTTTACTGGTATCAAACTGCAGAAATTGGCTTGCCCTAGGCATTGCTCTAGCCCAGAATCCAAGCTGCCACAAATATCAATTTGGAATGCAGCTTCAGCGCTGGTGGAAAAGCTGTCACAGGCAAGTCTAAAATACTTAGAGTGCTGAGTTACTGACATTGCTAAAGATGATCATGAAGACATTTATCCAGCCTCTCCTGCCCCCTCTTCGCCCAGCCCTTCAGAAGCTTATGTCAAGTGTGACAGGCTAGGTGATGAATGGGTAGAAAGTTGACAGGTGGCAACAGGCGGCTAAGTGAAATTATTCATCGTTAATTCTTGTGATTTTACCTTTCTGACACAATGAACTGATATTAGAATGTGTGACTAAATAAACCATATTGAGGAAAGTCATTCACTAAAACATAGAGTCCAGGACGGGAAGCCATGCTCTCATTTCTGTCAAGCTTCTTGATTGCTGGACTTTTGGAATACGCTCCATAATCAAGTGTGCATTATTTAGAGTTAACTGAGATGATTAGTTATGCTGTTTTCTTCAGGAATATATATCCAGAGAACTCCGCTCAAAGCCATGAGTCAGAAAAATCCCATTTCTCATAAATCTCTCCTAGGCTAAAACAGAAATCAGCTCATTGGAATTTTGATTCATGAGAAAAAGAGAAAAGTTTCAGGGTGAGTGCTTTGTTCTATTGATGTCCATGAAATGTGGGTGACTGCCTGACACATCCCAGTCCAAAGCAATTGAAAATAATTTTAACTTTGCTTTGTTTTGAGAGGCTTAAGGGTTATTGAATTGAGAGAAATTGGACTGAAACAAGTAATTTTTTTGACACAGGCCACTAAACAGCTTGGAGACCATGAGCTTTAAGGCCCAAAGCAGGTCATTTGGGATAAAGCGGTACCTTTTCAAGGGGTGCTTTCTTCTTACATAAACACACTGAGAAACAGAAGTCTTTGTTATCTCTTGAATTTCCTTACAGGTCTTTATATTTGCAATTAGCCACTAATGGCAATGCATTTTTTGCCTATAACTCTACATCACAATAAGGATCATTACAGACATAGGAAATGATAAATTTGTAACCACTCTTTAAAGCAGGGAAGAGAATTTCATGATTTAACTTCAAGAATATGAATTCCTATTCTGGGTAATATTTTATACTCTTTTTGAGAACCTAAGGAAACTATATTTTTAGTTAGTAATACTGGGGTGGGGAGTAAAAAAATTCCTACATTTTTTTCTACTTTTTAAACACAGAGTTATGATTGCAAGCATTTTTTAATGTGAGAATTTCCATTCTATTTAAAATATATATTTTCATTACTAAAAGTGCCCTAAGAAAACCAAATTTTAAGTGTTTTTCTCTTTTTTTCTTATATTACACAAAGATGTAACCATTTGCTTATTCTTCTTGCTCTAGGATATTTTATTTTTCTGTAATCTCTTAAATGTTTTATTGCAGTAATATTTATAAACTCTTTATGTTATGTTTTCTATTTAAGGGCTGCTGTGATTCTCCTCCTTGAAAAGTATAATTTGAAATAACTTTGATTCTTATGAATTTACATCCCTTTAGAGTTAAAAAAAGTTTAATGTTTTCTGTTTTTCTTATCTTTTGTACCATCTTCTTGAGCAAACTATATTTTGTAATATACATGGTCCAATAATTAATTAATATATTATAGTATACGTTATGATGCTGAGATATTTTTACGTACCTTTGCAAGCCTATTCATTTGTACTCACTGGGTTTTTGTTTCTACTTATTTTTTAATCATCTAAAGATATTTCCTACATTGTGATTTTCAATTTATTTCCAAATCCTCATTGTCCTGCTGTTAAGGCAAAATTCCTGTTCTATCCATTTTAAATGTGAAGAAATAGATTTAAAGCATTATTCACATTTTATGCTTCCTTCTGTTATAGAAAAATTTTATGATTCTCTTTATTCAAATCCTTATCCCTGACCTCATATGCAAGTTTTACATCTTAAAGTTCAGCCAAGAAAATTAATGACTCAAAACCTCAAGCCCCTCTTCTGGTAAATGAGATTAATTATCTATAGAGTTTCTGTAAGTTTTAAATGCGATAGTACACATCCAGTGCTTAAGAAATGTCACAGTGAGCCCTCAAAAAAGAGCAGTTATTCCTTTTATTCTAGACTCTAAGGATGATTTACAGACTACAAAATAAAATTCCTTCTCTCAGTTTACTTTGAAAAGTTAGGGAACAATTTTGTTTGGGGCATTCTGCATGGGTCTGGTGATAGTAAGAAAAAAAGGCATTGTTTCTGCTCTCAAGGAAATTTCAGACTATAAAAGAGAGGGAATAAACATTCTAATAACTAATGAGTTCATATGATGTGTACTTGATGAAAGTTATGTAGCATAAAGGAGGAGTAGAGGGCAACGAGTGATTTACCACGATTGGGGGAGGGGAAAGCTGGGAATAATATAAGCTACTCACCATGAGCAAGTCGAGAAGAATGAACATATGTTTCCCAGCTATTAAGAGGTGGAGAGGGGAAAAAAATTCCAGGTGAAGTAGCATCATGTAGAAAGTATATGTACAAAGCCATATAACATAAAGATATCCATATAATATAGAGCTTTATAATATCACAATAAAACTTTACAGTAGAACACATATAGAGAAATATATGTAATCAGATACTGCTGGAGTGGGAGTATCCAGACATGAATATTTCCTATTTTATCAAAAATTTTATGTTGTATATATTTCAAATAATAAAGCAGTTTCATTGATTTGTCATGCATTTTTATATACATAAGACTTTTTAGCATAAAGATACACATACTGACCAGTAAAAAATGTAAAACTGGGGCTTCCCTGGTGGCGCAGTGGTTGAGAGTCCGCCTGCCGATGCAGGGGACACAGGTTCGTGCCCCGGTCCGGGAAGATCCCACATGCCGCGGAGCGGCTGGGCCCGTGAGCCTATGGCCGCTGAGCCTGCGCGTCCGGAGCCTGTGCTCCGCAACGGGAGAGGCCACAACAGTGAGAGGCCCGCGTGCCAGAAAAAAAAAAATAAAATAAAATAGAAATGTAAAACTGTACAGAAGAGTATAAAGTATAAAATTAAGGTCACCTTTCACCATCATAGCTCCACTCTAAAATATGAATCTCTGTTAGGAATTTTTCATGCGGCCTCCTAGAGCTATTCAATGAATATGAAGGTTTGTATTAGAATTCACCCACTAGCAGTTTGAGGCAAATCATTTTTGGTTTTGTTTGGGCAATATGGTACTTAAAATTTTAAAAACTAAATTTGAATGCATTTAAATGTGAAATTCATCCTCCCTCCTACCACTGCTTCCTAATTCTTTTAGTTAGCTACAACAGATATTGATAATACTTGCCTAGACTTTGAGGGACAGCAGTTGAATTGCGACCCCTGAGGCAAACATGTAAGATTAGAGTATGAGCGTGTGTGTGTACATTTTTGTATTTAATGTAAAAATCATGAAACACTTCCTGTACTCCACCTTGCTGTTTTTCTTAGTAATGTGTAATGAACATTTTTAATATCAGTACTTATGAATTTATATTATGTTTTTAAAGTAATTACCTAATATCCCATTTTAAAGATATGTCATAATTTATTTCACTGATTCCTGAATAATAAACATTATTTTCTTTTCCCTTATTATGATAACAATGTTGGAAGCAAGATTCTGTACAAATACAGTCATTTATGTGAATGCATCTGTAGATAAACGTATAGAAATAGATTTACTTGGAGCTTTGGGATAGTAACTGTTTTCCTCTTTGATGTGTTTTAACCAATGGTAAAGAGAAGCATGAAGGCAAATGGAAATCAAGAGAAAGGGTTATTAACGAAAGGGAAATGTCCCAGACCCCACAAATCCAGGGTTCTTGGGCAAAGCTAGATTGAAATACAAGCCTGGAATTTGAAGCCAAATAATCATCTCCCTCTATTCATTGCTATCCAGACCCCAGTACCACTTGATGACAGAGTTGGTCTTGCCAACTTGGACGTACATCCAGCTAGATCCATGTTGGATGGCAATCCCATTGCACATGCCCCACCTGCCTTTTGTCCTGGCCCTGAAAAATGATCACAACACACAGGAGATGGGGCAAGGTGACAGACCAAAGAGCAGGCAGGCCCCTGGGCCTTCCTACTTCTGAAGGAATATAGCTCTACTTACCAATAAAGAGGTGATGTGTCTTTTTTTTTACTTTGGGAGTTAACAATAAATTATTTTCAAAAAGCTTATAGCTATTTAGGATCAACTGAAAACCCTCAGTAATATTTGGTATTAATTGACATTTACCCATCTAACAGGCAAATGAAATTTCCCTAATTGTTCAAAAATGTTTAAACTTTAAATATGAATTAAGTCTAGAGTTCTTTTCTATAGGTTTATTGACCATTTATATTTTTTTACCTTTAATCTTTTATATACATAAAGCCCCCATTTCTAGGGGGTTAATAATAATATTTATCAAAGCAAGTATAGCTATTATTTATTGAGCACTTACTCCATGCTGGGTGCTACAGTAAATCTTTTGCTTGGATTATTTAATCTAATCTACAAAACCACATGAATTGTGTACCGTTTTTATCCCTATTACTCGGGTGAAAAAATAGTTGCTTTAGAAGGAAAGAAACTTGCTTGAGTTTTCATGTAACTCACTCAATGTCCCTGCCTTTATTGATCTCTATATTCTTCCCTTCATGTCTTGTTTTTTGAAAATTTTATTTATACGTGTTCTCTCTTAAAAGTGGAAATGTAGTCACTATATTTGTTGTGCTATGCTCTCCCTTTTTGATTTTGATTTGTTTTTTTGAGTTTTTCATTGTATTTATTTGTCCTGCTGATGATTTAAAACTCACAGTTATTCTAGGCCCCCATGATGAATCTTGGCTCACAAAGATATGCATCCAAGGCAATCACACCACCAAATGGGACTCATCTGTAGCTAGAGGACCCCACTGGCCTTGCCACAGCTGACTTTATGAAAAAGTACTGAGACTGGGTCATTTAGATTTTCTCCCCTGAAACTATAAAATTTAAATTAAAAAACTGGAAATTGTTGCAGTTGAGTCTTGTGAATGAGAATCTCTAAAATTCTCAAATACTCTCTCTTTTGTCCTTCAACTCAGCTGCTCAGCTTTTCCTTCAATTAAAATTTATCCCCAAATATCTTGTTTTTGGTTTAAATGCAGTATATGAGTCATCTTTCTGTTCTTTATAATTCAAAGAACCTTAAGAGATACATTAATCATATTTATAAATCAGTGTTTTTCTTTGAAAGGGTTTGTTTACTTACCTCAGCTGTGTTTGGGCACTTTTATTTGCCTGTTTTAATTTTTAGCATATTTTGCTTTATTCCATTAAAATCAGTGATCCATTTCAAATATTATTTCTTGTAAGGAAATTTATATTGTTTCCTGTCTACTAAGTTTTCCCAATACTGTAATGAATAATCCAAATTTTCTCCACTTACTGAAATGCCATCTTATTAGACACCAAATTCCCATATAAATTTAGAGGCTTTCCTTTCTAAAAACTTCAGTTTATTTTTCTGGTTATTTCTTTGCCCATATCATACTGTTTGTAATAACATAAATTTATACTTTCTTTTATGACTGGCAATATCTGTCCTTAATCTCTTGTTTCAGATCTTTTTCTTTCAGTTTTTCTCATCAGTTTATTTTCCTAGATTAAATATAAGAATTATCTCCAAAGAGAGTTAAAGATAAATAAATACATAAATACACAAATAAATAAATAGGAGATCATTGACATCTTCACAGAATTGAGACAATATCCATAAAAGGGTTATTGTGTTTTGACTTTTTTAAGGAAATCGTTTGCATTATCGTTTTTATTATTTTTTAAAATGTAGGTTCTGTTATTTTTATTGTTTTCAGTACATACTACAGAGAGTAAATATGCTTGTACTTGCCCAATTTTTACCAGATCTGTGGCATCAATTTTTACCCTTTGTCTATTTTATTGAGCACAGTTCTTATTTCCCCCATGATTGTATATATTTTAAACACTAACTTTGGCTTTTTTGGTTGTCATTAGTGTAATATGATTTAGATTATCTCCTCTTACTGGTCCTAGCTCATGTCTCCTTTTTACACCTCAGTGTTCTTAAAGTTGCCATGATTTTCTTTGTAAAGACCTCTAGAGGTATCACACACAGAAAAAACCCTGTGGACTGACAAAGAAAATAAACTTATGGTTACCAAAGGGGATAGGGAGCAGGGGAGGGATAAATTAGGGGTATGGGATTAACAGATACAAACTACTATACATAAAATAGATAAGCAACAAGGATTTACTGTATAGCCCAGGGAACTATATTCAATATCCTGTAACAACCTATAATGGAAAATAATCTGAAAAAATATATATGTATATACATATACATATGTATGTATATAACTGAATCACTCTGCTGTATACCTGAAACTAACACAATATTGTAAATCAACTGTACTTCAATTATAAGAAAGAAAAAAAAATCCTGTGGGACTGCCTTGTCATATTCAAATAATTCATTTCATATCTTTCTTCCCCATTCATTTAGAATGAATATCCTAGTCATGTATTTATATTGTAGTCTCCATCTGCTGATACACCATTCCATAAAATATGCATGGTTATATTTAATATAAAAGCATCTGACACATACTAAAGTACTTTTCCTGAACTTTAGGTGAAAAGGTTGCTAATAAAGTATCCTACCTCTTTCCTTTCAAATTATGATGTGATTTTACAATAATGCTTATTTAATAATTTTGTTCTTTCTAGAAAATAACCTCTCCTGGTTCATCTAGCAGTAAAAATAATTGAACTGGGGAACAGTTTGGTGTTACATAATTTTATAGAAAGATAGTCCATATAGGGAAAAAAAGAATGTGTTTCCATGTATAGGATAAAGTATTCACTATAGTACACAGGAACTAGAATATTTTTTACTTTGGAGCCAAGAGCACCTTGTGGATAAAGGGTCCATAGAGGGTTGGAAGCTGTGCACCACCTCCAAGACTGGAGAAAACCATTAGGAGCCATCTTTCCTTAGAGGGTTTTGCTGCAAACAGCTTGTACTATCAGAAGATCCTAAGGGGGAGGAGGGAAGAAATGCAGCCTTTGAAAAGGATAATGAAATTTTTTTACAGCAGGGGTAGCAAACAGGCCAACATTAGTGACAAAGTAAAAAGGCTACTTGCTGAATAGTGTACAGTTCGTTCTGTATTACACACACACATACAATTTACTTATCTAGTGGGATGGGTTTCTTAACCATTTAAAAATTTACACACTGTTCAGATGACTTTGATCATCAAACCCTTAAGAATTTGTTTTGCTTTGCATTCCCACAAGACTTTGACTGTCTATCCATTTTAACATCTGTTTCATGTTTCAGAATTGACTTTTAACGTGTCCGTCTCCCCCCGTGGGGCATGATCTCCTTGAGGACAGAGAGCAGTATCACTTCAGCACTTAGATGAGAATCTGAAATTCTAAAACTCTAGACACTGCAATTTTTAAATTCTTCATTGGGAAGCCGTTAATGTCACTTGAAATGATTATAGTGGAACATGCTAGTGATTTCATATAGTGAGCCATAGTGATTTTCCTGCTACCTTAAAGCTAACAAACATATGCTGGATTTCTTCTTGTAATGATGCTTAAAAGTGTGAGAGATGATATCAGTCTGCTAAACACATTGTTTAGACCCCCCCCCCCTTAAAGGAATGGTTTGAACTACAGATACTCTGTACCCTAAACTGTGCTATGGCAACTCTTAGATAGAGTTGCCCTTCTAGCTGCATGTAATATTTATATATTACCTAGGTACTAGAGATTCAAAAACAATTATAAATTTTTTGTTTGCAGAAACTCACTTTGCACTATGAATAAATTACTTTTTTTACTTCTTTGAACTCACTTGTAGAATTGAGCATATACTAGTTTTGTGCTTTTGTTCCCAGGTGAAGCTAATGAAAAAAGTATCAAAACTGATCACTAAACTGATGACTTTAGATGAGTTTAATTTTATGTAAATTCTAAAATATTTGGTAATTAAGAATGAGTGGACTTCAATTCATTCTTCTTTTGCTCTTAACTGTTACAACAATTTCATTCCAAACATGATAAAATGGCATCATTCCCTGATACACCTGCAAGCTTTTTAAAGTTCCTTCAGAGTTTAGGTAGACTAAGAAATAAAGCTGGGAATATCAGACAAAAAATAATGTTTCATTAGAAAAGTACATTTCCGGGTCTGGAAAATTGAGTTTATTTATATATGAAATAAGTTATAGCAACATCAAATTGGCCTATTTAAACGCCTGATCCTGTATTAAACAGAAAAACTGCCCCGGAAAGCAGCAGTAGTACAAACTACGAAGGAAAAAATGTGTAGAATTATATTATTTTCAATTTATAAAATATCACAGTTGCCAATAGTAGAGACTTATGAGCATAATAAGTAATACTTCCTATTAATATTGAACATATAGTCTTAAAGTGCTTTTTTCTTTTTTTTTGCAGTACGTGGGCCTCTCACTGTTGTGGCCTGGCCTGTCCCGTTGCAGAGCACTTGCTCCGGACGCGCAGGCTTAGCGGCCATGGCTCACGGGCCCAGCCGCTCCGCGGCATGTGGGATCTTCCCGAACCGGGGCACGAACCCGTGTCCCCTGCATTGGCAGGCGGACTCTCAACCACTGCGCCACCAGGGAAGCCCTTAAAGTGCTTTTTTACAGCATCTCCTTTGGTTCTTAAATCGTATATCACTGTAAGGAAGATTAATGATGTCAATGTTAGAATTGAGGCAATTAAAACACCAGAAGTTGAAGTAATCAAGGAAGCATAGTTATTAAATAAATTGATATTACAACCTACTAATTCCACTGTCTTTTCCACTGTACTCTATTGTAATCTGCATGACATTTAGATGTTAAGCTTTAAAAATTATCAGGAATATAAACAAATAAAAATATATCTCACATTAGGTAGATATAGTAGAATGTTTATTTAAAAAGTGATAGATTTCATAACAACTTTTTAAAACTTATTTGATACTTAGACCTAACATTAGACCATAAACAAATGAATTGTAAAGAATATAAACAGTAATAAGTGTGCTAACTAGGACTCTTACATAAACATTTAAAAGCTATTATACAAGATTACTTTTGGTTATGAAAAGCAATGGCAAAAACCTTAGGCTTGAAAGTAAATGTATAGTTAAGGACTAGATAGAGCTAACAATTTTGCCTAAAAGATAGAAAACCATGATCAAATGCCCCATCTCTCTCAATAATTGTATTTTAGGAAAACATATAGTTCTTAAAGGATAAAAACCAAAACCAAACAGAGCATCATATTATGGTAAAAATGCAGTGTGACATGGGACAATATTTATCTCAATTAGAAAATACTAGTTTTTCCTTAATTTTTAAAAATATTTTTCCCAGCAAAATATTTATTGTTTTATAATATTTTACTCCCCATAGAGATATATGTCAATGGAATTTGGTGAAAGCCAATGGAGAGTTTAAGAACTTTTTACTGTAAAGAGAATATTAAGATATGAACCTACTCCATAATGTAATTGTAACTGTATATCTATTTCTTTGGGTATATGAATGGATCTACCTATTTCAGTGAGACAGGGTGACATGCTTGATACTTCTCCAGGGAATGAAAGTTATTGCACAGGGAAAAAGAATCTCAGAATAAAATTCTAATATTTGGCATATTTTGATATTGATATAATGGAAACTATTCATGATAGAAGGGGAGGAGAAAGACAGACACAATTCTCATATTAGTATCATCCTTCTACTTCAATTCATCTTAAAAGTATCAATAACAAAAAGCAGAATTTATTCTGCTTTAATTTATTTTAAACATTTTGTTTTAAAGAAAAAGTCCAGTGTTTAAATTTCAAATCATACTTGTATAAAACTATAAAGGGGGAAACAGTACATGAATAAATGTACAAATAAATACATTAAATTCAAAATTAAGCCAATTACAAATAACCTCTTTCAATATTTTATTAACATCAATCTAAAATTTGCTCTATAGGCATATAGAGATTTTATAATAATGAGTTATACTATATTCATATTTAATAAACATATTTTAGTTTTACTTTAAGGAATAGCAAACAACCTGAAGTGAGTCTGAAGCGAATTAGAAATTCACATTAATGTTTTCCACCTAGAAAGATATAATTTCTGAAAGAAACTTTTAATATTAAGAAAACTGATTCAGTCTCTTAATGGTTTTCCTAATAGGGTTTTAACTACTTTTACAGAATTTTTTGAATACTGCTGTAAGAAATAACATGATAGCCACTGTTATTTTTCTCCCTCTTCCATTTAATTTATTTTCCAATTCTGTTGCTTAGATTATTAATACTTTGTTAAAGTAACATTGATCATGTGTTCTATAACCATTATTCCTTAGTAATTAATCTCAATATTCAATGTTTACTGCAGGTAGTTTTTACCAGCGCTTCTTGTATAGTATGTCATTTTAAAATTTAAATTTGATTTTGAAATAAAGGTAGATTCACATGCAATATTAAAACATATTACAGGGAAATCCTATACATCCTTTCACCAGTTTCTCCCAGTCTAGCACCTTGAAAATCAAAAGTACAAATAATACAACCAGGATATCGACATTGATAAAAGCAAGATACAGAAGTTTTCCAATATCTGAATTGTCCTTCATGTTGCCCTTTTAGAGCCACAATCAGTTCTCTCCCTTTTCCATCCTTTACTTGATGTCTGGCCATTAATATATTCTTTATATCGATTATTTTGTCATTTCATAAAAAGCATACAGTATTTAATTTTTAAAGATTTTTTTCACTCAGTATAAATAATCTGGAGATTTATCCAAACAGTTGATGTATCAACAGTTTGTTCCCTTTAATTGCTGAATATTATTCCATGACACAGATATACCAAAGTTTGTTTACTCATGCACCCATTGAAGGAAACTGGGTTATTTCCAGTTTGGGGCTACTATGAATAGAGCTATTATGAACATATTTGTCTACAAGTTGTTGTGTGAGCATAACATTTTTCTCTGTGATAAAAGACCAGGAGTGCAATTGCAGGATCATAGAGTGGGTGCGTATGTTTATTAAGACATTGCCAAACTGTTTTCCAGAGTGGCAGAACATTTTACATTTCCACTGGCAACGTATGAGTGATACAGTTTCTCAATATCTTCATAAGCATTTGGTGTTGTCCTTATATTTTATTTGAGAACTTCTGGTTAGGTGTATAGTGATACATAATTATTTCTTAAATTTGCATTTGCCTAAAGAATAATAATGTTAAATATCTTCTTATGTGCTTTTTGCCATCTGTATATCTTCTTTGGTGCAAAATCCCCTCATTTATTTTGCCCAGTTTCTAACTAGATAGTTTTTACTATGAGTTTTGGGTGTTCTTTAAATACAGTTGACCATTGAACAACATGGGGGTTAGGGGCCTCCACTTCTCACACAGTTGAAAATCCATGCATAACTTTGGAGTCGACCTTCCACCTGGATTCAACCAACCGCATGCAGATCGTGTACTGCTATAGTATTTATTGAAATAAGTCTGTGTATAAGTGGACTCATGCATTTCAAACCTGTGCTCCAGGGTCAGTTGTATTCTTGATAGTAGATATTTGTCAGGTATATGGCTTGAAAATATTTTCTACCAGTCCAAAGCTCATATTTTCATCTCTGAATAATGTCTTTCTTAGAAAAAAAGTGTTTAATTTTAATGATATCCAGTTTATATATTTCCCTTTTATGGGTTGTGTTTTTGTATCAATATGTGCTTTCTGTCTATATATAAATCATGAAGATTTTTCCCTTATGGTTTTTTTCTAAAAGTTTTCCAGTTTTACATTTTACATGTAAGTTCTGTGATCCATTTTGAGTTAATATTTGCATGAGGTATGAGGTTTAGGCTGAGGTTTATTTTATTTTACTTTGCTTATAAGTATCCAGTTGTTCCAGCACCATTTGTTGAGAAGCCCATCCTTCCTCCATTAAATTTCTTTGTTACTTTTGCCAAAAATCAGTTGGGTATATTTGTTCAGGTCTATTTCTGGGTTCTGTCAAGTTCCACTTATTTATGTGCCTCCTCTTCCACCAGTACCGTGCTGTTTGGATTACTATAGATATATAATAAGTTGAAACTGGGTGGATTAATTTCTCTTGTTTTATTATTTTTCACAATTGTTTAAGTAAACTAAATTCCTTTGGCATTCCATAAAATTTTGTTTTGAAAAATCTTGTCTCTAAGTATGAAGAATATTGTTGGGATTTTCATTGGGACTGTATATACCCGTATATCCATTTAGGGAGAACTGAACTTTTTTATGTTGAGCCTTCCAATCCAGAAACACACTATGCTTCTCCATTTATTTAGAGATTCTTTGATTTTTTTTTGGATACTTAATTTTTTTTTATTTGTTTAATGATCTTTTTTTTTTCTATTCTTTTTCAAATTCTTTTCCCATTTAGGTTGTTACATAATATTGAGCAGAGTTCCCTGTGCTGTATGGTAGGTCCTTGTTGGTTATCCATTTTAAATATAGCAGTGTGTATATGTCATTTTAAATATAGCAGTGTGTATACGTCAACCCCAAACTCTCTAACTATCCTCCCCCATTCCCCCCTGATAACCATAAGGTCATTCTCTAAGTCTGTGAGTCTGTTTCTGTTTTGTAAATAAGTTCGTTTGTATCATTTATTTTTTAGATTCTGCATATAAGAGATATCACACAATATTTGTCTTTCTCTGTCTGACTTACTTCATGCAGTATGATAATCTCTAGTTCCATCCATGTTACTGCAAATGGCATTATTTCATTCTTTTTAATGGCTGATTAATATTCCATTGTATATATTTAATCAGCATTTTGATTTGTTGCCCAAATTGTTCCAGCTCTTTCAGTTGGTTCCTTGTCCCTGTAACACAGCCCCATCACTCTGTGTGTGTGTGTGTGTGTGTGTATGTAGGAATTCCTTACTTTTAGGCACTACAAGTTGCTCCATGACTACCTCGTATGCTTCCTGCTCTAGACCTAGAATCATCCATCTATCCAAGTATCCCTGGTTCCTTTCATTGGAGAATCGTGTTAGTAACAAAGATCTGGTCACTAGGAATGCTCATGGCTACTGGGTGTTGTTGCTTTTCTGCCTCTCAGTTGACACAGTAAGGAAATATATGTGTACATATTCACTCATGTATATACATGTATATATTTAACTTATATACACATAAGTTAAATAGTCCTATATTTATCCATCTCTATTTATATTAAAAACTATACTTCTACTGATTTCTCCAACTCTAGTCCATGGATCATTCTGGTCTTCCTCTTTACTTATCTGTAACCTCACACACCAACAGATGAGAAACCTTGTTCCTATCATCCATCATTCATTTACTTATTTGTTCAATTCCAGTAAACATAAATAGTGATTCCAGAATTGTTAACTCGTACTCTTATAAGAAATATTACCAGCGATTCTTATTGACATTTCCTTTCGTCTTGAATCTTGCAGTAATCTGTCATTTCCAAAGTTACTTAAGTCAACTGAATTTTCGTGTAGCCCCCTTGGTGAGGTTGTTTTATACATTCGTAATAAAGTTGGTTTCTTTTGTCACAGTCTGCATTCTATTCTGACATCTCCTATTCTTTTAGCCTGTGTTTTTACTGCAGAGCCTTCAGGCAAAAATCAGAGATAAGTAGAAGCCTGTTTGATCATGAGACTGAAAAGCTGTGGTTAATTTATTACAGTAACCAATGATATCAGAATGGAGGAGACTGCAATTTTCTGTTGGAGTATAATATGTAACTATTTGAAAAGGGTTTGGTAAACGGTTACCCTGGGGGTAAAAATATTATTAACAATGAGGCCATCAACAAACCTACAGGTCCTTCCCGTGAAAATACAATATCTGAAATATTCATGTTAATGATATTTTGCCTGTACAAACTTAATCTTTGGAAGACTGAGGCTGAGCATCTCTTTTGAGTTGACAACTCTTCCGATGCAGATATTAGTATATTGTTGAACTAATGAAGAAATATGAAGCGTACCAAACAAATCAAACTATTTCTACCATTTTTATTTTTTAAAGTGAATATGAAATCTTTTTGATTTTTCCATAGGCTCTTTGGAAAATCTTAAAGATAGTTTTAGAGGTAAAGGATATCATGAATTTATTTTTTATTTTTTAATTTTAATCTTTTTAGGTCCTGATCTTGAGAAAGTTAAAATAAGAGTTGATAGATTTGACTGATAGATGAAAATATGTTCATGGACCTGAGAAATAATGACTTGGATATTTATTTAATCAAAGTGGCAATAAAATATTCTAAAATAAACATGATGTTAACACGAGTGAGAAACCGTTGTTATTTTAAAATATTTGGAAATGTATTGTTATATTTTGTAATAAACAAACTCTTGAAACATTCACCACCAAACAAAGAAATCATCCAGGTAAGATTTGGAATTTCTGTGATAGCAGCATATTATATACAATATAAAGTATATTTTTCATTAGCCCGTGTTAACATTTCTAACACTAATTTATTATTTTAACAAGAAAAAGACAAATTCTCTATTAAGATTAACATAGTACTTTGCAGTAAATGTTTCACAAATTTCTCTCTCCATTTTTTTCACATAATCATCTTGCAAACAAGTAAATTGGAGCAATTTTTTTCCAAAATTTAAACATATTTCATAGCCTTTTTTCAGACTCAAGTATTACAAATGAAGGAAAATGAAATTGCATGTCCCCGAACCCTCTTCAACTTGCTGAAAAACATTCAAGTTTTGTCTCTTGCTATGCTCTTTCATATTCTGGATAAATTGAGACTTTATTTTTGGTCAGAATTTCTCTTTTTCCTTTGAAAAAAATCACTCAATTACCTTACAGAAGTATCTGTATTTTTCTATCATTATTGCTTCTGGTGTAGCCTTAATCACCATTAATTAACTTTTAATTTCTAGTTAAGAGAGAAAACAAGGATACAATGTAAACTCTCTATCCTGCATAAGCATAGACAGCAAACTAGAGAATGTTATAGTAGGCATTAACCTTTTGCCAGTCATGTGCATCCTTTTTGTAATTTCTTAAAATGACAAAAAAAAATCCAAGTTTATTAACACCTCCCAAAATTATAGCCCTCTATAGAATGTAAAATGGATAAGCAGACGTTTATAAACTTTTTGCTTGTCACCTGTTTTTATAGTGCTATTTAAGATAGCCATGCTTATTCATTTTCATTGACTGTGGATTCTTTTGTGCTACTTCTCATTTTTAAGTAATTGCAAAAAGAGACCTTGTAATCTGGAAAGTCACATATATTTAACATCTGGCCCTTTACAGAAAAAGTTTGCCAATGCTTCAGTTAGGTATCCAGTTCTCCTAAGGTTTTACATGATTGCCTATGAATCTTGAAAATTATGTTCAAGAGAATATGAAGTCAATTGTGCTCCAAAATTTGTTCTGGAAACATGGATTTGTTCCAATACATTTGATATATTAAGGAACAATTTGAGCATACTGCAAATTTTACTTTTGTTTATGTACAATGTCTTCTGCAAGAAACACTACCTGAAAACAGGAAAAAAAAACCACAACAAACAAACAACAACAAACCTGTTCCCAGCTGAACTGAGCTATATAGGAATACCAGCGTATACACTCATATACCTCAAACTTCTACCAGCTACATTTGATCACTGTGTGTGCTGTGAGCCACACTTCCCCAGCTGGTGTTAACAACTTTCCATCATATTTCACATAACCCTCCTTCTACCAATTCATAGTAATCACAAGCTGCAATCCTTTTCATGCTCACTTCCCCAAGCAAACTTCTGGTCTTTTTCAAGGAAAAAAAAGTACAAAATTTATTGTAATATTTATGCATTTCTTAATCATTTCGTATGTGGAAAATAGTGCTATTATTTTAATAGGTTTTTGTTTGTGTGTGTGTATGTGGGCTCTACTAAAAACATTTTTGAATGTTACTTCCCTAACTCCATTTTTTGCATAAGCCTCGTGGGTTTATTTTGTTTTGTTTTGTTTTGCGGTACGCGGGCCTCTCACTGTTGTGGCCTCTCCCGTTGCGGAGCATAGGCTCCGGACGCGCAGGCTCAGCGGCCATGGCTCACGGGCCCAGCCGCTCCGTGGCATGTGGGATCTTCCCGGACCGGGGCACGAACCCGTGTCCCCTGCATCGGCAGGCGGACTCTCAACCACTGTGCTACCGGGGAAGCCCAGCCTCGTGTTTTTTTTATTTGTGATTTTTGCACAGCACAGCAATTATTAGGGATACATATATTCCATTATAGCAAATTAATTATTATCTATACCTCTTTCTGTCTCTCCATGCATTCATCCATCCATTCTATCATCTATCTATCTATCATCTAACTACCTATTTTATCTACCTTCTATCTATCTTTAATTTCTGACAGAGGATTCAAAGTTGAACAAGTATTTCATCAAAGAATGTATCTGAAAGGTACATAAGAACACTCAGCATCATTAGTTATCAGGAATATATTAATTAAAATCATAGGAAATGTGATTTCACAAACATTTTATTAAAAAAGCCCAGCAATACCAAGTGGAGGCAAGCTGTGGAGCCAGCAGAATGCTTTAAATAATAATAACATCAAATAGTGATTGTCACTGGCATTGGCTGGCAAGGGGGAGGAGGGTGATGGTTGTTCTATACTTTGATCTGGTTAGTGAACACATGGTTAATGTATACATATAGGAAAAATCATCCAGTGATACCCTTAATATTTGTACATTTTACTGAATTTAAAATATGTAAACCATACCTCAATAAAATATATTCAAAATCAAGGATCAGATCAATTCCATTTTTTAAATGAAACCTTCTGAAACTCTTACACAAAATATTTTCCCTTCTCAATAAATTATTTTAGCATTTTGGTTTGACCTGTTGGGCATTTCCTCCTTTTACATTTTATCACAATTATGTGGGGGGCTTAGTTAATTATAAGTTAATCGCATATAAAATAGTAAGTTCATTGAGTGAAGGTTATTCCATGTATTCTAATGTGTAAAGCAGAGCTTTCTCCCAGTGTACATGCAATACAATTTATGAAATTGAAATGGATTGAATGGAGGAAACAGGAATGTGTATTACTTCCAATGAATATCATTTCTGGCAGTTATAAAAACACCTTTATATACTACGGTATGGTCATGTTCTGTGAAGATCAATGAAAGCAGATATTAATATAAAATAACTATAAAGTAAAATGATTTGCCTAATACTCGATTTAAAAATACTGTGGTAAAGATATAAATTTTATATCTAAAATTGTCAATTCTTTTTGAATGATGAACCATAGAATATGGGGCACATGATTGTGAATATTATAACACAACACATGTATAATATAATGTTCAAATTAATGAATATTCAATTCACTAAGACCATTATTTCAATAATATTCAAGAATATGTTTGTTAAAGGCACATTCCAAATTAATGAGAAATTAGAAAAATCTGATATGCTAGAAGTTCCTTTTAGAACTCTTCTTCTGTCCTGAGATGAATATAGACTGAGATGGATACTCATGGGGCTATAACCTTTACATCTTTCTTCTTTTCCCAAGGCAATCAAAATTCCAAAAAAGCCCAAACCAGTCCTTGGTTTGAGGTTTTCAAAAGAATTTTAATACTACTTTAGTAAACAAACTTCTGGGACATCTTAGATACATAATGAGAATATGGTAATACCACTATTTAAAGTTATTCATATTTTTAAATTTCCTATTAGAGAGATTCAAAAATTTTAGACTTCATAGAAATTGTTTTGAATATTCCCAAATATTGGATGTTCCTAATTTTTGAAACACCGATTAGAAACAAAAATGTTCCTAATATTTTTAAGCACTAATGTTTTAGCCAATATTTCTTTAAGCATGGTCATTTCTCTAGTTGTATTACTGTGAAGATGTAAAATCAGTTTTCCCATGAGCTGTATCATGGAAGCCTACTGTAGGTGTTGCTTAGTACCAAGAAGAGCTTATAAAATTGAGATTTTAAAATCTCAGAAGACTGAGATTTTATGCTCTTTTATCAAACTGTGGTCCAGTGGGTAAGATTCCATGCTCCCAATGCAGGGGGCCTGGGTTCGATCCCTGGTCTGGGAACTAGATCTCGTATGCATGTCACAACTAAGAAGCCCACATGCCGCAACTAAAAGATCCCACGCGCCACAACTAAGACCCGGAGCAGCCTAAATAAATAAAGAAATTTTTTAAAAAAAGTACAGAATGTTAATAAGTACAAAAATGTTAAAATGTTCTTTTACCTAATCTAACTTTGTATTAATTGATTTTGTGTTCAGTGGAATTAAAAGTAATAAATACATCTATATTCTCAATCATGTTAGTGTTTCTATAGATAAATTGGTGTTAGCTTACCTGAACAGCATAAAAGAAGGTAGAGTTAATTTTACAATTCTATAGAAAGAACTCTTTGAATTAAGTAACATTTCAACTGATTAAAGCATGTGGAAACAAAGTTCAGTTTAAATGTATAGTTTTATTTTCTGATAGTCTTAGTAACTTCTGTACAGAGGTGACTGATTTGTGTGTACATGTGAATTAATGTACTCCATTATGAAGAAAAAAATAAACTCTCGATCAGTTTTTGTTTGTATTTCTTAGAGTTCCAAATATCACAGATTCCAATGGTCAGTGTAAAAAAATGAGACTGTGTCTTTATTCAAAATATATCCCATGATTTAAAACAATGAATAGACAATTATACCAAACACTGTTGGTAGAGGGTAGGACGGAGAGCTGCCCCGTATAACATGCATATTAAGTATTTTACAAAGAACCTAGAAGCATAAAAAAGAGTAAAAGGACCACATCCCAACAATCAAGAATATAAACTAGATTGTCTATAATGTCCTGTCCTCTCTGGATAATTCACATCTACATATCTCAGATTAGGTAAATGTTTCTTTTAGATTTACTTCTGAAAAAAAAATAAAATAAAATTTAAAAGTAATAAAGTTTTTTGTTTCATAAGCTTTGCATTCCAGATCTTCCTTCAACTTTATTTTCAACTTATTTCTAGTACAAATTTTTAAAGATACTCAAATTTTTTAAATGCATGTGTTTTCATTAATTCCAATAAATACTGTAAAATAAAGCTCTATTTAACTATTATGATATACTAGATAACTAGTTACATTGTTTGCCCTCATAAATGTTAATGAAAACAAAAAAGATATTTGCCCAAACGGTATAGACAGTGATAATATTCCATTTTCAACACAGAAACTTTTAAACTGAGAGTCAATCTCATATTTTGTGTTCTTAAATAATTTGTTAATGGCACAATTTATAAAAGGAAATCAAGTTTTTGAATAAGAGAGACATGTGAATTAATATAACTTATTTCATGCAACAGATGGATAATATTTGAAACTAGAAAACAAATCTAATTCACCTTGTGATCAAAGGATAACTCAGAAAACAATCCACCAGAAGCTAAGCAATAAATCCAAAGAAATAAAAAATCTATCAGCTGATGAACATTAAGTACAGGAACTAACCCTGGGAAAATCATTATCATAACTTTCTTGACCTCTGAGGGGCCTATGGACACAGTGCTATATATATCAACCCTAAACATTTTTGTAAGTGTCCCTGGATGTCTGGCACTGAGGGAAAGAGCCTAAATAGAAAACCAGTGTCCTCAAAATTAGAATAAGAATGCGGTAGCTCTTTTCTTTCTCTAATTGTAAAGAAATTATTTTTATTTTATATTGATTTGCAGAGACATTTACAATTAAAAAATTAAGCCATGACTGTTATCTAGAAAATGATCTTGAGGAAAAGATTAGTCAAGACCCTTCCATCCATTTAAACCAGTAAACCATTAAAATGTCCAACCAGCTAGAAACTAGAAGGAAATAGACATACTTGCATAAGTCTGTGCATTTTCAACATTGGAAAATTTGGTGAAGAAATATTGACCATTTTATCAACCAGTAGTCATAGAAATTTTACCTGGTAGTAGGAAGGAAAAAAGAAAGTTTAAGAAACAGTGGTATTGATTAGAGATGAAGTGTGTGTGTGTATTCATTTACTTATTTACATAATGCCATGCTGCTCTAATCAACTCTTTAAAAATTTTACACATTTCAAAATAACTTGGATGTCAAAGTAAAGTAAAATGCATTTCAGTACTAAAAGTCCACTAATGTCTGAATGTCTAAAAATTATCTTTTTTCCATGAATTGGCCTTTATACATGAATTGGCTACCACTAAATTCACTCAGATTTTTACAGTGGTTTCAGGATCTGTGATTGCCCTTTTTCTCATTTCCCTGCTTTGGCCATTTCTGCTAAGTCACATTCCTTCCAACCTCTGTCTACGATGAATGCCCCCATTTTTTAGTGACTGAATGTTTATGATGAGTTGTAATCCCATACTGTAACAAAGTGAAGTAGCTCTTGTTTTGATGAAGACCCGGTTTTCATACCAGAGACTCATGAGACAAATAGCAGCAGCATTGATTCACAACTTTTTTACCACTTTCTGTCCCTTAAGCAACCTTTTTGAGTTTCTGATCTAATTATGCAACCCATGGAATGTTTTGTTTTTTGTTTTGGTATATCATCTTCCACTTTTGCCAATCTTTAGAATCTTTTTTTAAATGTCCATCATTTTTTGCTCCCAGTTTAATCTTCCATCTGAATCTTTCTTGTCCATTGACAGGTCAATGATGAGTGAGATGGAATGTGGCATGTGGAGATGTGATAACATGAGAATTACAAAGTATCACTTTTTAGAGACAGTTCTATTTTGACGAAGGTTTAGCTATATTTCTCAAGCTCAAGATTTATATTAATAAGTCTCCCTTTCTTATGGTGGGGTCATAAGTAGGAAATTTTTCCCTTCTCCTTTCCTTTCTCAACCCGGCCTTAAAGTGTCTTTCTTGATGACACAAGGAAGGACTTGTGAATCTAACAGAAATCACTGAGATGCATTCTGTAGTAGATGATGGAATCTTAAATAGTCATTATTTCTACAATATTTAAGTGCTGATAGAATCTTGGGATTCTCTCCCACCAGATCCTGGTTTATTCATCTCAATATCATGAAAAAATAGTGTATTTCTGTCTGCCTGTTAATCATCTATTTCTATATATCCATATCTGCATCAGTCTCTGTTATCTGAAATACATTTTGATTGTCATATAAAAGCGATGTGATCATAAACTCTTGTAGCAGTCCCCTGTTAAACTAGTACTGACTTATTTGAATGTTATTCAAAAACTAGTTTAGTATTTAGCAGACTTTTAGTACTTTAGCTTTTAGTAGACAACTAAGCTTGTTCGTAGTACGTGGTGTTGGAATAGATATTGAGTTGTGGTTAGCTTTGTCTAGTCAAATGATCTTAGTGATATATATGCTATATAATACGAATTAATTCTCACTCTAATTTTACAATTTAAAGAGGATAAACCCTGAAGGTCTAAAATAGAGTGAATCATCACTATACAATTTCCAGCCAATCATTAAATTCAAAATGTCATTATCATGAAAAACACCTAATAATATTCAAAAAACAGGTTGTTTGAAACATAAGCAGTTCAAAGAGAAAATGGATTGCAGACAACAATATTTTCAAACTAAGCATTAGTGGTCATTACAGACTCAAACTAGGTTTGTAATATGTGATTGAGTGGTGAAAAGCTCTTTATCCCATTATCAATCCCTTGAGGCAAATTAAAACAGTTGAGAAAGAACCCCTGAAGTGCTATAAATAACGTGTGTATGTGTGATCAGGAGTAAGGAGCAATCGGATGTGATTTTGTGGTGGTATATATGAGGGGTTTGCATGGCATATAAAGCAAGTTTAAATTCTATGGTGTTCACAGATTGTGAACCTTCATAAAATCAGTGGTGCAGGCAGTAGGCACCTCAAATGTTTCAAGGGAATTGGTGTACTTAACATAAAGCAGTCACAGCTGATAATCTGAAAACTCTAATTAAAGGCTTACTGCAATGTGAAACTTTTCATATGGCAAATAAAGCCACCATGTATATTTCGTGGGTATGCACAAATGTATCAATAAAAATAGTAATAGATGAAACCTGCCCTCTTAATATTTCATATTCACTAAATATCTAAAACCTCCATTAACCTTTTCCCATAGACACTGAATATTTTTTGTTTACATAAGAAGCTATAGAAAAAGAGCTTGTTTTTATAATAAAAGCCCATATATTTCTTTGCTGCAGAAGTGGGTCACACGAGCTCCTCAATGTGATATATATGGTTTTTTTTTTTTTTTTTTTTGTCATACGGCTTTTTTTTTTTCCTAACATGTGTTGGAACTCCTTGGCTACCAAATGGGAGCCTCACACGAGCTGCGCTCAAGCAAGCTACACCTGTGTGCCTCTCCAGGCTGACGTGGTGTGGTGCATGTGCTCGTTTCCCAGAGATACAAATGGTGTGGAGTGGAGGGAGCCGTGCCCCTGTGTATTCATCATTCCAGGTGATCACCTGGGAGTGGCCAATTCGAAACCACCTTGGCAGTAAGAAATGGATGAGATTTGTACAGAGGGTAATGACTCCTGGGCTTCATTTTTGCTGGACGTCATTTAACATGGATGAGCTGTAAGTGCCTAAAATAGGGGCACTTATCATGGAGAAACACTAGGCTTGTATGGCCACAGAATTCTGTGTGGCCAGAATGCTCAGTACGATATTGTTCAGCATAAAAAAGGCAGAAGGGCAGCAAGCAAGGCAGAAAGTGACAAACCATTAAGCTAATCCTATAAAGATCTGGCCTGTCAGGCAGCACATTTCCTGAATACTTAGAAAGCATGAGAGAGGCTTATTAATGATTCATCACAGTTCTTATGCTGCTTACATGGCTAATATGCAAACACTGCCCTTTTTTAGTTGGAATTTTCAGCACATCAGGACGTCACTTCCATGGCTGCTTTTTTTTTTTTTCCTCCTGGGTAATTGAAGCATTACCATAGAAGACAATGATTGATGATGTCTTTAAAGGTCTAAAAAAGCACAGGCTATTTTTGAAATTGTGCCATGTCTATATAAGGCAAGAAGGAACAATCTGAATTCTACAGTATGCTGGAGCCACATCAACAAAGCCCAGAGGCTTATGCAAAGATCAGGGCTACATTCAGCTTTTGCTCCCACTCTCCACACTCTTTCCTTTCCCTCTGAATGACCGGCGACTGCCTGGTTGGTGTGGTAATGGTCTGGAGTTTGTCAGATGCTCAGTGTAGTTAGACCACTGTGCTAGGAAGTTATGACCCTGCATTTTCTCCCTGGGAGCTGTGAAGCTCCTCTTGCCTTTGAAAGCTGCTTGACTGAGTTGAAAATAAGAAACAGTGGTGGTGATGGTGAGATTAGGATCAGTTTGCATTTAGTACAGGCAGCACTCTATATGGTATTTACAGTACTTGGAAACTATTATCTTATGCATGCACATGTCTTCTTACCTATATTTGTGTTTTTCTACTCCTTGGCATCTTCTTTCAACCTTCTATTGGTGTTGAGTCAATCCAATAAACATTTAGGGAGAATCTAAATTCTCTCCCCCACTTCCTCCCCTTCTTGTTAGGCACTGGGAATACAAAACTATCTATGTATATATTTATTTAACTTCTGGAAAAACTTGGTCTTGGAAGGTATGCAGACAGAGTTAACAAATACATTTCATTCTAAAATTACTGAGTTTCCTTTTTCTCTTTTTTCATCCTTGTGCAAAGAATGTATAAAGACAGAGAAAGAGAGGTTTCTTTTGGAGAGATAGAAGGTGGAAACTATGCATTAGTTTATGTCAATTCATCTCCATTCATTCATTTAAAAATACTGAAAAGGTATGGTCCAGTTATATAAAAAATTTGAGCTGGCCCAAAGTATTTGACTTGATACATGTTTAGCACTTGCCAAACAAGAAAGTAAGGCCACAAATTCTAACCAAAGCATTAAGAAGCAGGTTATAGAAACTGTTTTTTGTTTGTCTGTTTGTTTATATTTTTCTCTCCCAGTTAGAGCAATTGTGGCCATGTGAATTTGAGTAAGTTAACTAAGTTTTCTAGAATTTAGTCCCTCATTTATGAAATGAAAATAGTAATACCTGGCTTACATGGTGTCTGCATACTGAAGGAGAAATATAGAGGAGAGTATATGACATAATAAGATGTCAAAAATTAACATAATAAATGAAGAATGCAAAGAAAACCAACCAATAAACATATCAAGAACATTTCATTTGAAATTGGGCAGAAATTGTTTCCCCTCAGCATTGTTTGTTGGACGACGTTTTTATAATATGTACAGATCTGTATTTTTTCCCCTCTTTTTGACTATGAACTTCTTGTAAGTGAGAATGATATAATTTGCTTTGGAAGTATTTTTGGTTGGTTTACTTTTCCATAGTCTTCATGCATAATAGACAATGAAGGTACCTAATAATATTATAAGTGAAAATTAGGATTCAGAGGGAACAATTGGAGTAATTATTGTTTGGCAGAGAAAATGCGCTGGAGGAGGGTTAAGTAAATTGCCTAAGGTCATACTGAAAAATAATGGAGAAGACAGAAGAATAACAGAGAAGAATAACAGAAAAAAATAGAGGCCTAGAATATAGGGTCCACTACCTTGTCAACTGGTCAACATTACTTTTCAGGTTTGACTGACACTTGTACCAAAAGAGGAGAGATATTATTCTTCTCTGAATCATAAAATCCTTGAGGGTGACTTCAACAGATTAACATAATTTTAATGTATTATGTATCTAAAAATACTTCATGTTTCCAGTTTCCTGCCTCAGAATTGTCACGTGCAAAGTTTCCTCCTCTTCACACTTTCCTTCTCTTTCCATTGGCTAGCTAGGCTTTCTTGACATGCACACTTTTTATTCATTTCAAGAACTAGTGTATGACTCGTCTGGAATCCAGTACATGCAGTCAGCCCAAATCTTCTCTGACCTTCAGAAAATCAGAGCTAACTAGGGAAAGATTCTTCTCAGGTTCAAACCTCTGGATTCAAATGCATACTTAAGCAATTATTGTATATTCTTTTAGTCTCTGACAGTAGTAACTACGAGAATATTACCAGCAGATTCATATTAATCTCTAATTACATTTATTTTCCCATCCAGGCCTTGAACCTAAAATTAAATCTTTATATAATCCTAGCCAAGCTGATATAATACATTCTTTCCATTAATATTTTTATTCAACTGTCAATATACCATGTGCTACATGACAATGGGAAGTTAATTTGACTCCGTTGCGATGTGCTTTTAGGCTCTAAACTTATAACGATGTATAGCTTCTCCTCTGCCTCAATGTCCTACACTGCAGGGCAATCCTCTGGATACCTCAGGACACCTGTTAACGATGCTTTATCTGTATGCCCCACCCCTGACACACTCTCACACCAAATATGTCATCCAAACATAAGAAAATAAATGTCCATGGTACAGAAAAGGGAACTTCAAGATACCTTGGAAAGAAAAAGTACAGCGAATATGGCAATTTCTGTATATGCTCTTCAGGTACTGTATTTTGGCCTTTTTATAAGATGTGTTGGGTACAGGATACTTTCTTACAAGTTCACTTCAGAGGTCTCTTAATCCCTATTAACTGAATAGTTACAGTGATAGGAATTGAATGACTTTGTTATAATCCATCAGAAACCAGAACAAGAATCGAGCCCAACAGTTGAAAGTATTTTTATTTGATAGAAGAGATTAATGACTACAAGATTGCTAAGAAATCTGGACATATCTGAATTAAGATCATTGTTATGGGCTGAACCGTGTCCTCCCAAAAAACATATGTTGAAACCCCAACTTCCAGTATCTCACAATGTGACTCTCTCTTTAGAGATCTTGAAAGAAGTGATAAAGTTAAAATGTAGCCTTTGGGGCAGGCCCTATCCAACTGATATCTTTATAAAAAGAGATTAGGACTCACCAGGAATGTGCATACAGAAGAAAGACCATGTAAGGACTCAGTGAGAAGCTGAGGGTCAAAGAGAGAGGCCTAAGAAGAAGCCTAACCTGCTGACACCTTGACCTTGAACTTCTGGATTTCAGAATTGTGAGAAATAAATTTTTGTTGTTTCAACCCCCAGTCTGTTATGGCAACCCTACCAAATTAATATAATTGTAAACATGGAATTCTTTATCAACATCTGCATTAGTCATTCAAATTATTTACCACATTCCTTAAACTGTAGTACATCCAAAACACAAAACAGCATACCTATTAATTGATAAATCTAATGGCTATTTCTAAACCTTGATCTCTCTGCTTGATTTTGCATTGTTGATGACTCTGGAATTTCTATTCCCTTCACTTCAAGATATGATTTACTCCAAGCTTTCCAGCTTTTAAACTAGAGCTGTTATTTCTCTGTCACATTTATTTACTCTCTCATTCTCTCACTAAGTCAACTCTTCATCTCTCAATCTACTTTACTCCCTCTCTCGGAGCATTCAAGGAGATTCACGGGTCTTTTCTGAAGGCTCTACGAAATTTAGCCCTATGGTGTTCTCTTTTGGTGCATTTGGAGGGGCAGCATTAAGGTATGGAAAGAAGAAAAAAAAAAAGAGGTGGGGTATAAAAGTATAGTTCTATTAGCAAAAAAGGTTTTGTTCAGCTGAGCCTTTACAAGGATAACTGAAGACAGAAACAGGACACTGGAAGATCTGTCTTCAAGAGTCTTAATCTGCAACTGACATCAAGCGGACATCAGGTGAAATTAGCAGTGATATTAGGGACAAGTGAAAAATTAGTTACAGGAGGGACTGAAGGGTCACTGCTCTCATGTACAGATCAGAGTTTCAGGTGGCAACACAACAATCAGATTAGCTTCCCACTTTTGCAACAGATTGCTAAATGTGGACAAAAACATTGTCCTTCAAAGAAAGCGGAGAGAAAATAAAGTAAGAAACAGCAGTGGGAAAAAAGTTATACAGGGTTGGTCTAGTCATCTTGGAAAAGCTGTCTCCTTCAGCTGTCATCTGCTCTAATTCTTAGAAGTCTTTACTTTTAGGTCACCAGTTGGTGTACAGATCCAGGCAGCGTTTGGTGTTTTCTTTAGATGTGACATATGGATCCAAGTGTCCTGGAGTTGGCAGCACACCAGTAAGAGCCCTTCCAGTGACACTGGAGAGAATCTTTCTGAAGATGTCTCTTCCAACAAATGAAATCTCCAGGTTGTAAGGTATGATGCTTAAGGCCTTCATCTCATGGGAGCATGCTGTGAAAAGACTGTTCCGTTAAGCATGGTTATTTTCAGTAGAAACAATTCAGCCTTTACAATACTGAAGTATTTTCCCCCTTCTATAGGTCAAAAGAAGCAGGAACTAGGTACATGAGGCATTCTGTGATTATCTTAAAGGGTGAAAGTTTATGGGTTCCCAAAGAGGTGACCTAATATCTAGAAGGAACAATGGCAGTGTCTTTGGTCAAGGTATTTTATATAAATTTTGCAAATTGAATTTTAATGGTGCCATTAGTGCGTTCAACTAGCACTGAGGATCGAGGGGGGTAAGCACAGTGAAAGTGTTGTAGAACTGGCCAGGCAGTACAGTTGGCAAAACACTTGACCCATGAACCGAGTTCCCTTGTCACTATGAAGTTTGAGGAGGATTCCCCATGTAAAGATAATATTTTCTAATAGAATTTTAGCTATAGAAGAGGCAGTAGCCTGTCTATAATGGAAAGCTTCAGTCAAGTGAAAAAATATATAAACCATTACAAAAACATATTTATATCTGTGAGACAGCAAAAGATTATAAATAATTTGCCAAACAAACCTGGAATGGTCCATTGGACAATTTAAAGTGTCCTGAGGCAGTGTGGATAGGTTTTCCAGGATTGTGGTTTGGACAGGTGGGGCAAACAAAGTAGGCACTTCTAATGGCTTTATTAATATTTAACCACCAGTATTGATTCATAAAGGTTATTTTATCAGTAAACCAATTGTTCAATGCATGTCAAGTAGTCATTAACAGGGATTTTAGAGTGTCTGGCAGAATTGGATTATTACTTTGCTGAAAGCAGAGCTTTTTCTTTTCATCAAACCAACAGTTATTAGATTTCCAATATTGTTTTTCCTTTTATGGGGCCAATTATTGGGCATCTTTAGTCAGTTTTCTAGATTATCATGTGGGAGAACATCCCTTTGGACCATGACAGAGGTTTGGTTGTTGGTTCCTTTGAGAGTAGTGTTTTGGCAGAGATATCAACAGGTGGTTCCCTCTTGCTTCCAGGGGGGTCAAGTTTGGAGTTTCTAGGAATTTTAATATAGCCAAAGTTGCTGGTAGGGGTACGACATCTAATAAATCTTGAACATATGGGCCATTTAAAACTTTATCTCCATTAGATGTAAGAAAACCTCGCTACTTCCATAATATTCCAAAGTCATGGGCTACTCTAAAGGTGTATCCTCTATCTGTATAAATATTTGTGGTTTGGACCTGATTCCTGTTGATCACTGCAAATAACTCCATTTTAGCAGATATCTAAATAAATAATACAAACTTAGCTGAAGTCCTCTGCACCATACCTGGCTTCATCTTTTGTGGATGGTGGTGTCATCCCTGGGCTTATTAATGTCTAAATAGTTGGTGAATAGGAGGACAATACTTGTTAGGATACCTAGTTGTTCCACTGTCCATTCATAATCGATCTGGACCAATCACTGGGCCAACCACTTAGGCCTACATCAAAAAACCAAATGTGAACCACCCACTAGGGTCTATGACTCTGGGTCTGCTTCCTTTGGCAGATCTTTACTCCTTCCTTGGCTCGAGGTACACACCAATGAGTGCATGGTTAGAAATCTATCCACTATCCTAGGTAACATAGCTGACTCTACTGCTAAAGAAGTAGCTACCCAACAAGTCATTAGATTCCTTAGCTAAGATGATATTAGGTAATTAAGTTGTCCTTAACTACCTCCTAGAAGAACAAGGTGGTGCATGCATGGTAGCAAATACCATTTCCTGCACATGGATAAATTCCTCTGGGGAAGCAGAAACTTAATTGTATAAAATCAGGAAACAAACATTCTGGTTACAAGTTTTGCTTGATTCCCCATGGTCCTTTGATTTGTTCAGTTGGCTGACTACAAGCCTAGGTTCATGGCCCAGGACGATTATACAAACTAGATTTTCCATATTACTTTTAATTATGCTTTGCATAATCATTTTTAATCTTTGTATCTCTTACCTGTCAAATATCTGTAGAAATAATGCACCAAACAGAATGATGTTAGCTCATCACTTTGAGATGAACTCCAATGCTTACAACCTTGACAAAATACGAACTTAAGAATGACAGATGCCTGAGAGCCCCTCCTTCTACCTTCCTTGTGGCCCCTATGGCTTATGACTGCTACTTGCTCTTTCCCCCTCCACGTGGGACATGACTTCCAGGAAAGGTCCTTCCTGGCACAAAGGAAACCAGACAAAAAAGATTTCAACCAAAACAAATAACCTGATGCTTGATCAATGATGCTTTCAGAGAAAGATCTTGATCAGAAAGGGGAAATGTGAAAATGGATAAAGGAAATCTGATTTAAAGTGGAGTCAAGAAGCCATGAAGGAAGAGCTCTCATGCATATACCCCTCATATCAACTTACATAGCAGGAAGAAAGAAGATTTCTGCATTCCTCAGTAACATCAAACTGCCCATCACTTGCAACCGTCGTGAAACTGCCACAATTCCAAACTCTAATTCTCCTCCAGTGAACTTGTGTTCAAGACAGTCTTCCCTAACTTCCTCCCAGAACCTAATAAAAGCTAACTTTCCCTTTGTCCCCTCAGATTTGCCCATAGGTCACCATAGTTTCCTTGTCCCAAACTGTGATTTCTCTGCTTGCCCAAACAAACTCATCTTTGCCTAATAATAATTGCCATTAATTCTGATTAAGGCCAACATTACCTACATCTATCTGTATGTCAAATTATCTATAACATATTTCAGAGTGTACACATGTGAATATATTTATAGCAAGTGATCTTTCTATAAAACAGACTCTGCTTCCTGCAATGATGGGCCACGTGATTAAGACCAATCTTTCTACTTAGGACAACAAAAAGAGCTGGATGAAATCATTTAAAAAATCAGTTTAAGAGCTTTGAAGACATTGAGGACTCTCTAGGCCAAAACCTTGGGAAAGACAAGGGCAAACAAAGTTGTTTGTATTCTAAGGGCATTTGCCAATTAGTAAGAAGGAGCTGTGTGGGAATTCCCTGACAGTCCAGTGGTTAAGCTCCATGCTTCCACTGCAGGGGTCACGAATTCGATCTCTGGTTGGGGAAGTAAGATCTCCCATGTCACACAGCTCAGCCAAAAAAAGTGAAAATGACTGAAAAGTGAAATTAAAATGGCTAAATGAAAAAATAAAATGAAAATGGCTAAAAAGTGAAGTGAAAATGGCCAAAACGTAAAAGCCCAAGTTTTATAAAAGTTGAGAACTTTATTTATAAAATAGATAATATTAACAATTTTAGTTTATTTGGTAAACTAAAATGAAATATTAGGCCGTGACCACAAAGGGATGATCCTTTAGAGTAAAGAAAGAGACCTTAAGTACGTCAGTGTCCATTGCTCACCATTGTATCTCTTGCAGGGGGCTGGGGGGTGGGGTGTTGAAGGAAATCTTAAGCCTTGATAAATTAAAGTAAGACAAGTAACATCTTCAGTTCCCTTACAGAAACAAAAGATTATCTTTCATGAAGGCGGAGTGAACTCTCTTAACTTTTTTATTCTTATAATACATTTTATACATTTCACTCCTACAATATACTTTAAAATAAAATAAATGACTCCCACAAGCAAAGAAAACCAGGCTCTTGTAGAAACAAGACACCATGAGTGAGACATAGAAAATGTAACATATAACATAACCAATTTTAAAAATCATGTCTTGAATGTATCGGACAGAGACTGTAAAACAAGTATCATTTCTATAGTTAAATAAATAAAAGAAAATCTTGAAAAAGAATTTTTTCAGGGAACACAGAAAACAGATTTCAAAAGGAACCAAATAGAAATTCTAGTAATGAAATGAAGCCATTTTGGACCTGATGGATAGATGTCACCACAGATTAGAAATAGCTAAGTAGATAAATAAGAAACTGGATAATAGGTCAGTAAGAAGTGTCCAGAATGTAGCCTGGAGTTAGCAAAGGATGAAAAGTACATCAGGAGAATGAAAAACAAGTCACAGATGCGGAGAAAATATTTTCAAAAGATACATCTGATAAAGAACTGTTTTCTAAAATACACAAAGAATTTTAAAAACTCAACAAAAATAAGAGAAACAACTCAATCAAAAATAGACCAAAGACCTTAGCAGACTTCTCACCAAAGAAGAAATAGAGATGGCAAATAAGCATGTGAAAAGGTGGTCCACTTCATATGTCATCTAGAAAATGCAAATTAAAACAACAAGACACACCTACACACATATTAGAATGCCCCAAATCTGGAACACTGGCAAAACTAAAGGCTGGCAAAAATGTGAAGTGACAGGAACTCTTATTTACTACTGGTGGGAAGGCAAAATGTTACACCCATTTTAGAAGACAGATTGGTGGTTTCCTACAAACATACTCTTGACTCTTGACATACAATCTAGCAATTGTGCCCCTTGGTATATACCTAAATGAGTTTAAAGTTTATATCCATACAAAAACCTGCACAATGAGGTTTATAGAAACTTTATTCATAATTGCCAGAACTTGGAAGCAATCTAGACATCCCTCAGTAGGTGAATGGATAAACAAACTCTGTTACACACTGACAATGGAAAATTATTCAGCATTAAAAAGAAATGAGCTATGAAACCACAAAAAGACATAGAGAAACCTTAAATGCATATTACTAAGTGAAAGAAGCCAATGTGAAAAGGCTACATAGTGTATGGTTCCAACTATATAACACTCTGGACAAGGCAAAGCTATGGAGACAGTAAAAGGATCAGGGGTTGCCAGGGCTTGAGGGGAGTGGGATAAATAGAGTGCAGGGGATTTTTAGGGCAATGAAAATACTCTCTATGATATTATAATGATTAACAAATGTCATATATTTCTCCAAACCCCTAGAATGTACAACACCAAGAGTGAAACCTAATGTAACCTATGGATGGGGTGATAATGATGTGGCAATGTAGGTTCATCAGTTGTAACAAGCATACCACCCTGATGGGGTGGTGTTGATAATGGGGGAGGCTGAGCATGTAAGGGAGCAGGGCATATTTGGGAACTGTCTGTACCTCCTTCTTAATTTTACTGTGAACCTAAAACTATTCTAAAAAATAAATCTTTAAATATGAAAAAATGTCCAGTTAAGAGAAACAGAATATCCAGTGAGAAATTCTAACATATATTTAATTGATTTACAAAAAGGAAGAGAGAGAATGAAGCAGAGAAGACTATTTCCAGGTTCAAGTGAGAATTTTACAGATATTTAGAGGTTATCAATTTATACAATCAATGTACCTAAGAATTCCAAGAAAGAAAGAAAAATACAACTAGAAATATCATTGTCAAATTACAAAAAACAAGATAGAAATATCTTGAAAGCGTCTAGGAAAAAATGCAAATTTTATTCAAAGGTCATTTGGCTTTTCTATATCAACAATGGAGGCTAGAAACTAGTGAAAGCATAGTACTAATATACTGAAAAAAAAAATAACTTCCATGTAGAATTCTATACCCAAGAAGATATCCTAAGGAAGAGGGCTTAATAAAGATTTGTTTTTAGATTAAAAGACAAAACAAAAACAAAAGTGTTAGACAGAAAGAAAGTTATCTTATGAACTCTGTTTTGGAGTCTTACTACTCATTTTACCAGCAACAAAACAAAACAACAAAACAAAAACAGAAACAAATTTTCAAAAGGAGGGTAAATCCAAATGACCTTTGGATACATAAAATAATAATAATAAAATATCTCTATTTTTACTATATTTTATCATATTTTCATTGCAATTTACATCTCTGGTTATTTCTTTAGTTTAGAAGAATACTTATATCTGCGTCACCTAGTATATTTAAGAAAAGAAAGAGAAGGAATTACTTTAAGCACCCAATAAGAAAATCATTTGGTATTTATTTTACCTCTCCTATTTTTATATAACTCTTATCCTCATAACACTCTTATCCTTATATCACTGTTTGTTGAGCTAAGCATATGTGAGATACCATTTAGACCTTTATTGGTAAAATAAGTTAATATTAAATGTGGAACTTTCTACTGTCTTCCTTCATTTACTTATTCAATCATACATTTATTCATGCATCAATATTTATTAATTCATTTACTCAAAACTATTTGGATGTCAACACCATTGTAGGTACAACAAAGAAAAATATTTTTGTAAAAAGGCTGCTTCTGTGGACATTGCGTTCTCTTAAGAGAATACAACAACATTCAATGCAGGTGAATAAGTAAAACATAGAGCACATTAGCTGGTGACCAGAAAGAAAAAAATATAGAAAATATAGCAATAAAGGGGAAACGAGTGTCAGGAATGGAGTATTTAATTCAGACTGGGGCAAGGCAAGTCTTCACTGGGAAGGAGAGCCATGTGTCAAGACCAGAAGGAGGTGAGAGTATACCATGGTATGATCTAGAAAAAAATCATTCTTGAGAGAGTAAACAGTGTTTTTACCCAGTGAAGGTGTGTAAGGTAAAGGTCTATTATCACATCAGATCCAAGAAACCTGGAAATGAATTGTCCATTCTATTAAGGAAAACATTTGACATAATATAATTTCATTTATTATGTTAGATTTTAAATGTGTTTATGTTTTATTACTAGATTTTAAATTATATTAGATTCTATTAGTGATAATGTATTTACATCTTAAAAAGTAAAGTTTTAGAATACCATTCAATCAGCATAAGTATGAGAAAGTTATCTGAGAATAGCATGCTATCATATTTTCCCACAGCAGTAGCACCAATGCCATGCAAATAAAAAGAGATCCATTAAGAATTTTTAAATATGCTGTAATGTGCTACTTTATTCAAAGTGTCATGTGGTCATTTTCTTACATAATAATTAATTGATAGATAATTATCCAAGTACATTGGTATTTTATCATAAAATAATTATTTTTGTAGAATCTAATAAAGTTTTTTAAATGATTTTACATATTAGCCTACTTGATCTTTATAATAACCCTACAAGTAGATAAAAGTGGTATCTGTATGTTATAGATCTCAAGCAGAAATTCTAAAAGATTGAGGTTGCTTAGTCTGCATGTAAAGAGTATTAAAACCAGAGCTAGAAACTCAGGCTTCCACATGCCTCATATAGTGTTCTTTCTACAAGTCCTTGCTGCTGACAGATTTTAGAACATCCAGGAAGAGAAATTCCTCATAAGGAAGATAAATGAGTTCAAGTAAATATATTCTCGTCAGTGGTGAAAACTATGTGGTTTTCATTTCCTTTCTAGAAAAGCTTTGTCTTCATTAGGAATTATCCTAATTACTAAAAGTAGAAAAATATACAACTTTCTTTTTGATGGCAAAATTATTTTAATAGATTACAGAAAATGTGCTAAATTTGACATAAAACAATGCATAAACTGTATAAAATAAATATTTATAGATTAAATTTATATTTTTATAAAAGAAACATTTTTAAATGCATGATTTGGAATTTTAAAATCCCCTCAGATTTGGATGCAAAAGGAGTGCATTCACACATCTATGTTTAAGTGTTATATATTTTTCATTTTGAAATTTCTTTGGGACACTGAATATGCTTTTTTTCCCCATTAATACAAGGTGAGCAATTTTGACTTTGTCTTGTCTGGCTGATGTATAATTTTAGATCTGAAGTCTTCATTGATGTTCCTGAGCTTTAGAACACGAACTACTAATTTCAATGCTTCATCAAAAAGTGAATGTGAGACACTGTATTAAAGGAATGAATACAATATCTTCTGGATTCAAATTTTAAAGCATTAAATTGTAGATCAGCCTAAATTTGTCCAAAGGTTTATGGGTAACAGTAACTAGTGGATTAGTTACTTGTGGCTACTCTAACAAACACTACAAATTTGGTGGCTTAAAACAACAACAACAAAATTATTCTCTCACTGTTTCTGGAAGCCAGAAGTCTAAAATCATTTTCATTGAGCCAAAAGCAAGGTGTTCTTATTTCTGTTGTTTTTTAAAGATACTTTCTTTGGGAAAAAAGAGGTCACTTTTTACTGAATTCTCTGATGCTTGTAGTATTTGTATGGCAAAAGAAGTTAGTGTAAATCTCAGGTTAAAAGTTACTCTTACATGAAAAATACATATTAGATGTCAAATACAGTTTACTTTGTGCGTGTGCATGTGTGTGTGTGTGTGTGTGTGTGTGTGTGTATGTGAATAGGAGTTAAATAAAGTTTCATTCCATGTCATATTCTTTCACAAATCACTTATTTTCCCCCCCCAGGCACCTAGAAACAGGAGATTAAAGTGCATCTTAAAATAAGAAACAAATCTGTGAACACATTATAACTTGCAAAATGAAAAATCCTCTTTCCATGTTCGTTGGTCAGATAGTATTTTTCAACCTTCTAGATATAATCTTGAAGTTTGAATGTACTGTCCTTTAGTTTTTCGTAGACAATTTCCCTTTTATCAATAGGAAGGAAAATGTAGAAAATTTCTCTTATTGAGTTACAATTGGCAAATAAAATTGTAATGTGATTAAAGTGCATAATGTGAAGAGATGATATATGTACACATTGTGGAAGGATTTCCACAGCTGAGTTAATCAACACATCCATCACTTCACATATTTAATTTTTTTTTTCTTTTGAGAACGCAAGTTCTACTCTCTCAGCAAATTTCGGTTAGGTAATACAGTATTATCAACTATAGTCATCATGATATACATTAGATCCCCAGACCTCATTCATCTTATAACTGAAAAATTGTACTTTCTATTTCCCACACTCTCCAGCTCTTGGCAACCACCGTTCTGCTCACTATTTCTATAAATTTGACTTTGTTTTTTAGATTCTACATGTAAGTGACATGATGCAGTATTTGTCTTTGTCTGGTTTATTTCACTTGGAATAATTCCCTCCATTTTCATCCATGTCATTCACAGATGACAAGATTTCCTATTATATTATATCCACATTTTCTTTATCTATTCATCTCATGATAGACACAGGTTGTTTCCATACCTTGGCTGTTGTGAATAATGCTACAATAAACCTGAGGGTACAGATATCTTTCTGAGGTAATGATTTAGTTTCCTTTGGGTACATAACCTGAAGTAGGAATGCTGAATCATATGGTAATACTATTTTTAATTTCTTGAGGAGCTTGCATACTATTTTTAATTTCTTGAGGAGCTTGCATACTGTTTTCCATAATGTCTATAGCAGTTTACATTCCCACTTGTAGTTCACAAAGGTTTCCTTTTCTCCACAGCCTTCTTAGCATTTGTTATCTCTTGTCATTTTGAGAATAGCTATCCTAACAGGTGTGAGGTGATACCTCATTGTGCTTTTAACTTGCATGTCTCTGATTAGTGATGTTGAGCACCCTTTCATATACCTCTTGGCCTTTATTTCTTTGAAGAAACTTTCTGTTTCTTTGTCTCTTCTTCTGGGACACTTAAAATGTACATATTGGTCTACTTGATGGTGTCCCTTATGCCCCTTAAACTAGATTCACTCTTTTTCATTCTTTTTGCTCTTCTGATAGAATGAGTTCCATTGCCTTGTCTTCGAGTTCACTGATCCTTTCTTCAATACAATCTATTGTCACATCTCTCTACTGGCTTTTTCATTTCAGTTACTGTATCTTCACCTCCAAGATTTCTGTTTGGTACATTTTTCTATGTTCTGTCTCTTAGTTGAAATTCTTAATTTGTTTATGCATTGCTCTCCAGAGCTTAGTGAGCATCTTTATGACCATTATTTTGAATACCTTATCAGGTAAATTAATTATCTCCATTTTTATTGAGAATGGTTAATGGGGATTCATCTTATTCTATTGTTTGGAACATATTCCCCTGTTTCCTCATTTTCCTTTACTCTTCCTGTTGGTTTCTGTGTATTAGATAAAATAGCCACCTCTTCCACTTTTGACAGACTGATCTCCTATGTGAGATGAACCACATCAATCAGCCTGACCAGACCTCTTTTGCCTCTCAAACCTTTGTGATTGTCCAAGCCATCATCTTTGTTCTTAGTGGCTCTCTGTAGTTGAGGGTATTCCAAGACCCATCCATTTTGGGGAGGATTCAGTCAGCACTAGATGCAAGCATAGTAGAAGCCAGACCCTCAGGCAGCAGCTACAGAAGTATGTAGTTAGATTCCTTCTAGGGAGAAACTAGGAGATGGGGAATTTTACTTGATTTCTCTGCACTGAACCTTGGTGTATAACCATGAGAGGTGCTCCTGTGCCCATTTAAAATTTCTTGTTTATTATGTCCTACAGGACACATGAACACAAGCCCCAGTGGCTTTCAGATATGGGTGATTTGGGGGTGCATCTCTTCAGAGACAGAGTTAAAAATTAGGGCATAAGATGTGTGGTCCAACCCTTTGCTTCTCAATCTCCTGATTGTGTGGTGCTGTACCAGGAATGGGGTTTATGGTGAAAATATGTCTCAGTCTTTCCTACCTGTTTCAATATGGGTATTTTTTTCTGTTGCTCATGTGTAGGAATCACTCATCTATTTTCTTGATTTCACTCAGAGGGTGAAATATACAGCTCAGTGTATTTGGTGGATTCAATAGAGAAGGGAAATTAAGGAGTGTGCTGTATTGCCATTTTGGTTCATAAACTAGGAAATTTTCAAATATGATAGTATACAGTTTTCCCTAATAGACTAAGAGTTAAAAGACTTCATCATTAATTTCCTATATGATTTTTATCATTAAGGTAATCTACAACAATGGAAAATTCAAAAAAAAAATCTTTCCAAATACTTAGGTGCCATTGTTGGAGCAAACGTCTAATATTCTCATTTGCATCAGTATTTTGCCAGAAATTGAACTCAAATATAATTCATAATATATAAATATACTGAGAAACATGTGCTAAATGTTTCCAATGTAAATGCATCACCATTACCTTTTTATACATCTCTTTACTTTTTACTCAACTCCTAAAGTTCTGTAATATTTGAGAACAGATTATTAAAAAGTAACATCATAAAATTAATTTTCCTACTGCTTATATAAATTAATGGGTTGAAAATAAGAAAGTGTTTAGTGTTTTTTAGAATGTGTATAGAGAAAATGAAATTAATAGGATCACTGTGATTTTTATCTATTTTTTAATAATATGAAATTAATTCCCATTTTGGCATTCTTTACTACTTGAATTTAACTGTTGGAGAAAAGAGATGCCAAGTTGAAATGAATATTAAGAATTCAAATTGAAGGAGAAGATGTCTCTTTTTCCTTTTTTCCTTCCCATTTATGGATAGGTCTAGTTCCAAATGAGCCAAATAACCCTGAATGGTATGTGGATAGGGACAGGGAAGACTGAGACAACAAGTGTATCCAAGCATTCACTCCCCAGTTTCTCCAGAGTTTTGGAAGTCTTTTAAGCCTCCATACAACCAAAGGACTTGAGACTTTCACTGTTGGATGATATCTAGAGCTAATACCTACACATGTTTCAAAATCCCTGTCTCTATATGTGTTCACTTTTAATTGGCTTGATCTTAGCTCTTTCTCATGGAATTCTTAGATAGACAAGTTTAACTATCATAGAACTGGTACACCATGCAATTCTGTCAACACTTGCATTTTTTATGAAAAAGAAGTCATACATCTCATGTAAATGGATCTCATTCCCAATCCCCTTCTTTCTGGAGTCTCACAAAATTAATGTTAATTCCATGTGTTTTAGGGTTCATATTCACTGTATCTTCATCCTTTATCTCTTATATTAGTTTTAATATAACATTAAATAGTACAAATTCGATCATTCTTTCCAAGTTGTTCTTCCTAGCCTATCCTGACAATACAAACTTGATACTTCACCATAACATCGATTACTTTTAGAGAAAATACTTCCGTGATTTTTAAAGAAAACTTCCAAAGATTCTCTAAATGTAGAAATTGTTTTAGGACCAAAAGAGATCCTCAGACACTATTTCCTATATCATTTATACCCTTCATAGCACTGGATTTACTGTTAAGAGTGATAACCAAGTCTCTATGTATGAGATTACATACTAAGATCAGCAGAAAAACTTTAACATATAGAAAAAGACATTTGGGGCTTCTCTGGTGGCGCAGTGGTTGAGAATCCAGCTGCCAATGCAAACATGGGTTTGAGCCCTGGTCCAGGAAGATCCCACATGCCACGGAGCAACTAAGCCCGTACGCCACAACTACTGAGCCTGTGCTCTAGAGCCCAGGAGCCACAATTACTGAGCCCGCATGCCACAACTACTGAAGCCCGCACACCTAGAGTCTCTGCTCCGCAACAAGAGAAGCCACCGCAATGAGAAGCCCGCACACCACAACAAGAAGTAGCGCCCGCCCGCCGCAACTAGAGAAAAGCCCCCACGCAGCAACAGACCCAACGTAGCAAAAATAAGTAAATAATTTTCTAAAAAAAAGATGTAACTGGCAACTTAAAAAAAAAAACATTTGTTCTTGTTTTAATGATTTCTAATGTCAACGTGGAAAAAAAAATCATGTACAAAAGAATGTACTGGAAATATTTTTTGTTCAAAGAATGAAAGGGAATATGTAGATAACTTTGTGGCCCTCCGAAGCTTTTTAATCAATGTCTGATGAGTTATTTTATAAGAACACCTATTTCTATCGTCCAGTATTTCACAGATTTTAAATGTGCCCTTTCTTCTCTGCTATGACAGTGACCATTGTGAATGATTCAGTAATATAATATCCTTTATCTAATTCTGGACTAAGCTCATTATTCTTGACCTTCCCTCACCTTGATTTTGGGAATACAGGGCTTTAAAGCTAATTCTAACTTTATAATGCATTTCAGACTCCTGTAAAATTCATTTACACTAAGGATTACACAAAAGATGCACTGTTTCTGATTATGTTAAAAGCTTTAGATTTTTAAATATTACATTCTAGGTTCAAAAAGTTTGATTATTTATGGGAAATATAAATTTACTTAAAACTATTGTGGTAAAGTATAGATGTGTGTATAGATGTGTGGGTAGGTAGGTAGATAGATAAATAAGCATACAGTTACTATTAAATATACTCTACTCTCAAAAGACCCATGAGGAAATTTAACACTTATTAATTTGTTTTCCCTTTATTCATATTTTAGATAAAAGATTTGCATTGCTAGAAAGGTAGCTGGTTATTCCTAATTAAAACACAAATACAGTAATTACAGTTTATGTGCTATTATCCTAAATCTACACTGGATGAGTTTAAACAGTCAAACAGCCATTAATTTTACTGTTCAAAGAAATGCTCATAATCTTTTTAAAATGTCATATAAAATATTCATTTCTAAATGCCCTACAGTGATTTCTGAATTTATTTAAAGTGGGCTGTTGATAGCTCTTTTTATAAATAAGCAATTACAGTGAATATATCATGGCCCATCACATTATACATTCTATAATTTCATGGATGAAAGGCCTACAGCTGATCTGCATAAATGCACTGCATATCTCAGCAGGTGAAGGGTTTGATTACCCAGGATAATCAGTGTTATTATTTATAGTAACTATTTATATCTGTTATTTATTAAATCTCTACAAATCAGGTATCTATTTCTCCAGGAGATATATTCAAGGAATATTTGTAGTAGGATATAGACCTTTTGAATACGGAATAACCTGAATATGGCCTTTTACATCTGAATTCCCAGTTTCAACTGCTGTTAAACTAGTCAAATTAGATTTTAAATAACATTGGCTTCCAAGGCATTTTGGAACTTAAGTGTGCTTTATACATTCAATAGTGAGAAGAATTTTCAAATTCAGTAGATTCATCTAATTTTGATGAGCTCAAATTTGGTATTGACAGAAACTCCACCTCTACTTGTTATAAGTTACATTTCTTTGCCACTTCCTTTAACTTATTCGCTGAAAAATATTTATGAGGACAGGAACAAAGCTGCTCACTGAGGACATGATGATGTTAAAGAGACAAAAGAGCTCCCTTTTTCCTATCATTTATCTAATTACAGCAGTCTTGCATACTATGGAGGAAAAGTTACAATGAGAACATATAATGGTGGGACCTAATCTAGTACAGGTAGTGAGAGAGGTCTGAAAATACGGGGAAGGACTATGCAATGTCCTGGGAGATGAGGGGTGTGTGTGTGTGTGTGTGTGTGTGTGTGTGTGTGTGTGTGTCTGTGTGTGCCTGGTGGGGGTGGGAGGAAGACTGGAGATTCAGGACATTGTAAAGAGAAAGAACAAAACGTGCAAATCTCCTGAAGCCACAATGTAGCACAATTTCCTCCTTCTCCCTCTCTCTCTCTCTCTTTCTCTCTCTCAGTGTGTGTGTGTATCTCTTTGTCCTGGAAATATGGCAGACTGGTGACCCAGAGCGTACTTATTTACAAATGTATAAAGCTTAATGCATTAACTTTAATACATTGCTGGGTCTATGAGAAGTAAGGGATACACTCTCCCAGAACAAACAAACAAAACTTACAAATTGGCACAGATGGATAACTTTAAGAAAACACATATGTTGGTCACTTTGAAAGCAAATGCCAATATCAGCATCAACCTAATGAACAAGATTTGATAACCATTTCCACAATAAACTTGAGACTCTGAAGGACACTGGTAACACACTCTAACCCTATTCCCTGACCCCAACCCAGCCACCCTCTGTAGAAAAACAGCTTTAGTTTAGACCTTCAGGTCTCCCAAAGTTCAAAAACCAGCTTATAAATAAAGATCTCTATATAGAAAAATAAGCCATCTTGAATGAAATGTATCACAAACAAACAAAACAGATTTAGACTTTCAAGAACATTAGAAAATGAAGTCACTAGTTTAGAAATGTAACCTAATATGGATTAATTGTTTAATATATTAAAAGTTAAATGAAATAAATAAACTGATTACTTAGTCAAAGCAGAAAAGTGTGATTATGCAATTGACTGGGCAGATTTAAATCACACCATAAGGATCATAATATAAAAATATACAGATTTGAAATAAAACCTTAATAAATGAGATAAAGACAAATTAGACCCAGATGAAGAGGCAATAATGCTAGAGTATAAGAAATATTCAGAATATAGGATAGTAACAAGGAGTTAGAAAATAGGAAAAAGATGATAAGAGATAGATAAGGTGAACTGAAACTTTTTATTGTTTGTTTAATTGGGCTTTCCCAGGAAGAAATAGAGTGAAGAGAAAAATGGCAATATTTGAAGAGTTTATTTCTGAGAATTTTCCAGACATATATTTATAGATAGAGAAAACTAAATGTATACCAAACAGGAAAATATTTTAATTAAATAGTTTTTAATTAATTATACCAAAGCAAAAAGAAGATATTTAAAACAATTAGAGAGAAAAAAATGAAACAACTCTAAAGGAATGACATCCTGACAACAGTCATCACAATATCCACAATAGAACCATGAGATATAATTATACTTTCTTTAAGATGCTGAGTGAAAGTAACAGTGGATCTAGAATTCTCTATTTAATAAGAACAAAAATATTTTGAGAACAAAAGCAAATTAAGTACTTTTTTGTGTGTGTGTGGTATGCGGGCCTCTCACTGCTGTGGCCTCTCCCATTGCAGAGCACAGGCTCCAGACGCACAGGCTCAGCGGCCATGGCTCACGGACCCAGCCGCTCCGCAGCATGTGGGATCTTCCCAGACCGGGGCATGAACCCATGTCCCCTGCATCAGCAGGCAGACTCTCAACCACTGCACCACCAGGGAAGCCCAAATTAAGTACATTTTGAGATAAATACAAATTGAAAGATTTTATCAAGAACAGATATTCACTGAAAAAATGCCAAAATAACACTCCTCAGGTATAAATACAAATTATCCTAGATAAGAATACTGAAATATAAGAAAAATATTCAGAAAATAAATTGGCAAACATTTAAGCAGACCTAAGCAAACCATATAAAATAACAACCAAACTAATGTCTAATATTACAAAGTTAAAGAAAAGACAGAATTACAATACAGAACATAAAACTATATAAATTTGGTGAAGAGTAATTGAAGTCAAAATGTTCTAATTTCCTCATGTTGCTAAGAAAGATATGTAAGATAACTTTAGTTTTTAAATATTCATTATAATTTTCAAAGGTCCCACTAAAATTAGAAAATTAGACTGTAAAATTTCTGAATGAGAAAAAAAATGGCAATAAAATGCCCCTAAATCAATTGTGAAGAGTCAATGGAAGAAGAAGAAGAAGAAAAAAAGCAAAAAATGAGATCCACAAAAGAAAGCAAAAATGTAAGATAAGAGAAAATATAAACTGACCATTAAAATTAATGCAAGTTGTTTAAACTTACCAGTTTAAAGCCAGAGATTGTCAGATTTTTAAAATCCAACTATACACTATTTAATAGAGGCCTAAAACATGAAATTGTGGGAAGTAAAATGAAGAAAATAGATATATCAAGAAAATGCTAATCAAAGGAAAGTGAAAAAAACATAGAGCCTGTCACTACATAATGACAACATTTTTGAGTTATTAGTATATATAATATCCTAAACTATTAATCATATAATAGCCTCAATTACGTTGAACAATATTTCATAGAATTACAGGGAAAAATGTTAAAATCTATTATCATATTGTGAGATTAAAGTGCTGCTCTCTTATTTATGGTTGTTCTAAGAAAAAAAATTATCAAAGATATGTAAGACCTGAACAACAGGGTGAATTTGCTTCATTCAATAGAAATATATAGAACCCAGCAGCCAACAGTTTGCAAATAAACATTGCTTTTAGGCCTATGTGGTCATAGAAGCCATATTCTATGAAATCATACAAACCAGCATATAAAACAAATACAAAAAATAAGCCAGATGCCAATAAAAATGGACATGAAAACTCCCCATGTGTTTGAAAATTAACAACACACTTATAGGTAGCCAAGAAATGAAGAAGAAATCATAATGGAAATCAAATTTTACTTTGAATTTTAATGAAAACACAAATGTATAAAACTGAACTGAGTGAAAGTGTTTCTTCAGAAAATTGTTTCTAGTGTTAACTGCTTATGTTTGAAAAATATTTTTTTCTAAAAATTAATGACCTAAGTTTCAAATTAGAAAGTTAGAAAAAGAATCAAATAAAACCAGAATGCAAAACAAAGAAGATACATATACAAACAAAAAATAATACAAATTTTAAAAAGACCAAAAAACAGAACAACAAGGCCAAAAGTGAGTTTTTAAGAAAAAAATACAAAAATGGAATTTTTGGAAATGTTGTGAGAGAAAGAGAGAGAGGAGAGATATGCGGGGGGGTGGGGGTGGGGGGTGGGAGACTAATAAATTCTATTAGAAATTAAACTGAAGACAAAATTATAAATATAACACCCACTAAAAAGTTACTAACTTATATCAACAAATTTGAAAGCTTAGATTTAATGGACAAAATCTAGGAAATATAACTAACTAAAAACTGAAGAAAAATAGAAAAATTAAGTTGAATTTACCATTTTTCCCAGAAAGAAAAGTCAAAATTGCCTTCCAGACGAGTTCCAAAAATTCTGAAGGAATCTCATAGCCAAGTTACACAAACTTTTCTAGCAAATACTCTCCAAACCATTCTATGAAGACACCAAAACCATTCAAAGACAGTCCAAGAATGGAAAATTACAACTCAGAATTACTCATGCACATTTATACTGTCATAAATAAAATATTAGTAATCTAAATCCAGCAATTGTAAAAGAAAAAAAGAGTGAAAAGGTATGTGTTATTATGCCCAGGTTTATATAAGTATTGTTTAATTTTAGAAGATCCACAAATATAATTAACAACATTTACTAATTAAGGGAGAAAAAACAAAATGATATAAAAATTGCCGTAAATGCGGTTGATAAAATTCCACACCCACATATGGTACAAACTGTTAGTTTAATAAACATTTTTGTCCTTCTAAAGTTTGTCTCCAAAACCCACACATCATTGTTAATGTTGAAATTAGATATATTCCCTTTAAAATAAGGAACCAAACAAGGGTGTGCATTATTCCCACCTTGTATCAACATTTTTGTGAAGGTCCTGACTAATTAAGATAATTTGCTTAAAGGAAAATTTATAGCACTAAATGTTTACATTAGAAAACAACAAGGATCTCAAAACAATAATCTAAGTTTCTCTTTTAAGAAGTTTGGAAAATATGATCAAAATATACCCAAAGCAAGCAGAAGAAAGATAATAATAAAGATAAAATCAGAAATCAATGCAATTTAAAACAAACAAAAAAAGAATCAAAAGAGAGTCCTTGAAACCAAAAACTGGTTCTTTGAAATTCATAAAATTGGTAAACTGCTAGCAACTTTGACAAAGAAAAATAGTAAAACAAAAATGACCAATATCAGGAGCTGAATGAGGATATATCACTGCAGGCCACAACATAGATTAAAGGTATAATGGAGGAATGTCGTGAATGGTCTTCACAGGTAAATTCAACAACATGATTTTCAGACTATCAACTGTTTTTGCATATTAAAGCAATGAACTTTGATAAAACTACAATCTTTGTTACAGGCTTCAGTGGACTGTTTTGGAACACAAAGTCTAGAGCCAATCTCACTTTCTCTGTAAAACTTTGTGTCTTCCCCTCAATAGAAATCCTGAAGCAGTAAATTCTGAAAACTCAGTGGGGTGGACCTGGGGAGTGTGGATGGAGGATTAAAAGGGAGGGAAAAATGAAACTTAATCACTGACATTTTCATCTTATAAATTGAATGCTCTCCTCCTGCATTTAGGAGCAGATGGGTCTATCACTTCTCCTTAATTTGGCTAATTTAATTGTAGATGTAGAATCATACCTTCTCTCCTTTCTCCCCTGAAGTATGAGCAGACAGATATGTAGAATTTTCACAAAATAATTACACCAGTTTGCCAGGTAAACTCCTTTGTGATATAAGTGGTTCTAGACAAGTGGCTGCAGTGGCTTTAGGGTCCATGCATTCACCCTTCAATCTCTGTTCCTCATAATACACCCCAGCCCATCACACTCAGATCAAATGCACTTTTCCTTCTTATGGTTCCTAGGAAAAGCTGAAGTTTGGGGACTTCCACTAAAAATGCGTATTCCTCTTTCTTTTCTGCATCTCAGAATGTGAAAAATGCCTTAAAGTTGATATTTTATATATATAATCTCCCAAGTTAGGCTACAGACTTGGGAGATCAGAAGAGAATCTCTTGCAGCTCCTGATGGAGTTTTTCATTTCCACTGTTCTAATTTTTAATCTAATAGTGTTTTTTATTTTTTTTAAACAGAATGGTTTATTATGGGTCAAACAAGAATGGGGATTTCCATGCTGTGCATTTAAAATGGTATTGAAAACAAGTCCCTTTGAAACATATTTAATTAGATAGATGCCTGCCCTTGCAGCTTCTAGGGTAGGATACAGAGGTATAACATTTTGTATATGTGAAAATTGGAGCTTAAATAACAATTTTAGCTCTAAACACTTTTATTTGACAATACACAGATAAACAAATAAGTAACAATGCCCTTAGCACCTCTTCCCACATTCTTAAAATTCCTCCTGCAAATATTATCCAAATAACCAGAATGCTCTCATAAAAATGCCATTATGTACACATGTTTAAAATATCTTAGTGCTTGTAAATCTGAAAACAATGATTATACAGAAAACCTTTCACTGAGTTAGTGTTTGCATCCTTAAGCATTAGCAATATCAACATTTTTAATATAATATCCATGCAGCCAGATAGCAATAAAGACTTCTGGCTATAAGCCTCTACTCAACATAACTTGGATTACAAGGCTATCATTTGACTAGTCTCCCTGCAAAATAATATTTAATTAGTTTTTGTATTATAGTAGTCCCTGGGACAAAGTGATTCCATAAAGCCATAGTCACAGGACAAGACTTTGTTCCTCTTCTTTGGATGTTCCCCTTTATTATAATGTTATGGTTGTCAAAACAGACACCAAAAAAGTCACAGAAGTAGAACTGAGGCCATGTCCACCAAAATCTGGCTGAGATATTCCCTGACTCACTTTTGATACTTCTAAATCAATCAATATTCTTAGAATTTACACTTGGCTGCTTGACACCATCTCCAGGTGCATAACAGAAAGAATTCTATCTACAACAATGACAAAAGACAAAGCAAAGAGAATGGTTGACATAATTTTAGGTGCCAATAACCATAGAGTCAACTTGAAGCTATAAATATGTTTTACAAACTACATTTTCCACATATTGTTGCTCTTCTGACTCCTAAGCAAGAAGGGGAAATTACAACATTATTCCTTTTTAGGGGAATCATTTAGTAACCAAATATTGTGACCTATTCTCATCAGAGTGAAAACAAATAAGCACATAAACAAAATAATGGACATTAAATAAAACTCAGAATATTATTTTTCATTCAGAAATATCTTATCTGTATGTATTTGAGGGATTAGTATTATCTGGATTTTGTCAATTCTAATGTTCTTCCTAACTCTTGGGGTTATTATTATAGCCAGTTAAACTGAGGATACCAACCCTGGATTACCTTTCCCACTTGTTATCTAGCATTCAGATCATTTAGCATCAATATATTCAGAAGCTGGATGCCACTGAAAATCAGAATATTTTTTGTAAAATAGATAGACATGTATATATGTATACATGAACAAATTTTCTTGTTTCACTCAAGCATATCAAATTTTCAAGTTTTTAGGTTTTTTCTTAGATTAACATTTTTAATTAAAAATTTCTCTAAGGTAGCATACGCTCTAAAACACTCTTGAAAATCTTTTCTTGTATAAGAAAATCAATTAAACAAAGATTTATTGTTAACTCTTTTCCAGATTCTACTCTAGTTGCTAAAAACAAAAAATATGAGTAAGACCGTTGCTTTGCCATCAGAGAGCTATGAATATTTTAAGTGGGCAGAACCTTAAAGGACAACTTTAAATGAAACGAGATAGGTGCTATGATAAAGGGCATGACCTTGGAGCTAAGCAAGCAGATAAATTCCTACCTAAGCTTTCCTGAGGAACAAATGTGGGGAGACTGATTCAACCTTGGAGAATCAATAATTAATCAGGCAAAGGACAGCAGATGGTTTCTAGAGAGAAGGAGCATTGCAGAGTCTTAGTGTGTTAGTTTCCTATTGCTGCTGTAAACAATTAACACCAGTTTGTTTCCTTAGGACAACAAAAATTTATTCTCTTAAAGTTTTGGAGGTCAGAAATTTAAAAGTAGTTTCTCTGGGCTAAAATGAAGATGTCAGGAGCGTTGGCTCCTTTTGGAGGCTCTGAGGGACGAATTCTATTCCTTGTCATTTTCAGCCTTTAGAGGTGATCTGTATCCCTTGGCTTGTGGCCACTTCGTCCGTCTTCAAAATGCAACACTCCAGTTTCTGCATCCATCATCATGTCATTACACTAACTTTTCCTCTCTCTATCTGAATCTTCCTAGACTGTTGTGATTACACTGGGATACACATTAATGCAGTATAATTTTCTCATCCCAAGATCCTTAACTTAATTACCTCTGCAGAATCTTTTTGCCATGTAAGGTAACATTTACAATTGCCTAGGATTATGATATAGACACATTTGGAGGCGATTATTCAGCGATTATCTGCCACATTGGCAGATGTAGACACACAGGGGATTCTAGATTACTAGAAAAGATGACAGTTTGGAATGTAGTTTGATGAATTTGAAGAGGTGCTTACAGACTAGATGAATTATTCTCATAATGAGAGTCAGGAACTCCTACAAATTCAAAGATATATGTCATTGAGTGGTGGGAGGATCACAGCAAGGAGACATGAGAATCACACAGAAGATGTCCTTTTTAAAAATGTCTTCACCTTCATAATGGACCAAAACACAACATACGCACAGTTTGGATCTTTTGAATTTCATTGATAATGAGCTATGCAATTATACATTCATATATTAAACTTCAATGCCTCCTGTGTTTATCTTTTTGGCTTTGTGGTATGCACTTAACAAAGAAGATTCAACTGGACTTAAAACATAAATGATGTTTCTGTCAAATGAGGGTTAAATTATATCATGGCCAGCTGAACAAAGGAACCTTCTCATAGAGAAACATATTTGGAGGGCTGAGTCATCACATGGCATAATGTGCTGTGTAATATAGGCATATGGGGCCCAACAAAAGCACACCACAGTTATTTGGATCATTTGATTTTGTATGCTTACTATGAGTAGCTATTTTATTTAAGAAACACATCCTCATTGATCACATTAAATTAATATATATTTGAATTTCGCTAATTTTCTTCATTTGTTTTGGATAAAGTTGTATACAAGATTTAAAGATAAGAATGCCATATACTGATGTATGTTTGTACCCTTCAGTAATGCTGTAGTAAAATAACTAGTCATTATTTGGTCCTTACAAAATTTTTTCCTTTTTAAAAGTGACATATTATTTAAGTTTGAGAACATTTGTGGTATTAAATGCTTATATTAGGGAAAAAGAAAGACCTCAGAACAATAAATTTCTATTTTAAGAATCTAGGAAAATAAAATGAAAATATACTCAAAGCAAACAGAGGAAGAAAATATAAAAGAAAATAGGAATTAAGAGTATAAAGTCCAAAATTGACTCGTCTTGATTCCCAGTTCTATCACTTATAATCACTAAGGTCTTGGGCGAGGTACTTTACCGCTCTATGCCTCAATTTCCCCAGCTACAAAAAAAGAGTAAATAATAGTGCATATGTCACAAGACTGATGTGAGAATTCAAAGTTCTTAGAAACATAAGAAACTTAGAAATGAAATGAAAAGTGCTTAGAACAGTGCCTGGCACATAATAAGCTGGATCAAAGTAGGGTGATCATACATTCCAGTTTATCCAGCATAGTGCCAATTTAGAATTTACTATGAGTTTTGCATCCAACAATGTGATAGTAGTATTAATAATTGCATCAATATAAGCCACTTCTGCCATGGCCTCATCTAGGAGTCTGAAAGATACATGTAGTAAATAGAACTTCATTCTTACATGTGGAAGAACACTGATGATCCATCTCTGTTTTGTTTTCAGCAAAAAGCAACTAATATTTCCCCTGTCAATGACAACATATTATGTGCTCTCTGATAAAATGAAATATTGGACAATGCTGTATCTGCGTGCCACTTAGTATACCAGTTACATATGTCAAGGACCATAAAAAACCTTATGAGATATAGTAAACTACTAGACTGTAAGTAGGAGGGATCAATAAGGAACATTAAAATTATAAGCTACATATAATGATACATGTGGGAATTAAAGGCTGGGCTGTCCTATCTTAAAACATATAAAGTGTAGTATAAACCCGCTTGCTAGCACAGCATTATCATGAAAATAGATTGAAAAGTTCTCAACAAATTATTAGTAAACCAAATGCAAGCATTGCATAAAAGGTAATACATTATGTTCAAGGCTTACAAGTTGGATTTAACATTTTTAAAATAAATTAATATATTATCATTTAATGATTATTATGATTATTTTAATAGATGAAGAGTAATGTTTGTCAAAATTCAATAATCAAAACAAAATCAGTTATATATCTAGGAGTAGAAGGAAATTCCTTAATGTTGCAAAGTTATTTGCAAAAATGCATGTAGCACACACATTTATATTGTGACAGCATTGAAAGTGTTCAGGAAACTAGACAAAGCTGTTTGATCTCATTATTCTCTTCAGCATTATACCAAGTTCTGGGAACTAGAAAAACAAATAAAACTAAAATGGAAGAAGGGCACTCTGTGAATATATGATTATTTATGTAGAAAAACCAATGTAAATTACTGATAAATTATTACAAGAGATTAGAAAGTTTTAGCAGATTTTTTCAAAGCTGTGGGATACAAAATCTAAGTACAAAATCAATTGCATTTATACACACTTGTCTCAGTCAGGTAGAAAAAACTGTGAAAATAATATATAATAGGATAAAAACTTGTAGCTCCCATTTCTACTCTAAGTTATTCATAGATCCAAATCAATTCCAATTAAAGACCCCACAGAATTACTTTCCTTTCTCTCTTTTTCTCTGTTCTTTTTGCATATGAAACTTAAGGGGATGATTCTAGACCGATATGGAGGAACAGCCAAATACTCCTAGAGAAGAAGAATATCACAGGGGTGAGGTGGGTGGAATTTTCCCTGCCAGTTTTCAAGAATTATTATAAGGTTATAATTAATTACACAATATGGTACTGATACAAATAAGAAAATCAAACAAAGGAACGACCTACACATATATGGACACTTGATTTATAACATTGTTTCACTCAAGATCTGTTGAAAAGAATAGATTTTTCAGCAAATTCTGCTGACACAATTAGTTACCTATACGGAGAAAATACAAAATTGGTCCTCTGACTGACATCTATACATATTTATGACTGAAAGGTAAAAATAGCGATATTTTAGATGACAATTTAGGATAATATCTTCATGAATTTAAATAGAGAAGAATTTATTAAACCAAACATTACTGATTATTTCAAATATGTTAAGTATCAACCACCATAGAGTAAAAAGAGAAGCCCCAAACTGAGAGAAAATACATGCAGCACATGGAAGTAATCAGTGTAAGTATCCAGAATAAGTGAATAACTCCTATGAATCAAGTAAAAATACACAATCTGATAAAAATGAGAAAATGTAAAAATAAGCACTTCGTATAATAGGAAACACAAATAACCAATAAACCTGTGGGTAGATTTCCACTCTGATTTGTAATCAGGAACATGCAAATTCATAACCTGATGCCCCAGTCTGTGCCTATGGGACTCACAGACACCCGGAGTCTGGTAATATCAAATGTTGTGGATATGGAGCAATGGGAGCATTTAGGTACTGCTGTTGGCAATGGAGATCACTGGGCACTTTGGGGAAAATGTGACATCGTAGAGAACACTTAAAAATGTTCATAATCTATGATCCTAGAATATCACTCCTGTACATGTGCACTGGGAGACAAATGGAAAAATATTCTCAGCAGCACATATGATGGCAAATATTTGAAAGCAACCAAAATGCTCATCAGTGTTAGCATGAAAAGTATATCATGGTAAAGTCATAAGTTAGAAAAATAGATATACATGCATGCAATTATGTAGATGAATATTAGAAACATAATGATTAGGGAAGAAAGAAAATTGCAGCAGAATTTACAGTGCACAATTCCCTTCTTTAAAATTCACAAGAAGTGGCATTTTGCTTAGAAATACAAATTTTTGTGGTAAAAGCATGCAAAAAAAAAAAGGAAATGATGAACATAAAATTTGGGTTATTGGGAAGGGAAGGGATGAAAGGGGAAGAACACACTGGGAACTACAGTGGTTTTCTTTTTTTCTAGCATTCACCTTACTGTCTTGTACACACGTGTTCATTCTATCACTATTCTTTTTAACTTACAAAACATAGTTTAAAATATTACTTTGACTCTATTCACTATTTATTACATTTTAAAAATATTTATTCTTCACTGTCTATTTTAAGCTTTAAAAGAATATAGTATACCTTTCAATAGGCTGCCCTAGAGAGATGCAAGCTCTTGCAATTTCTTGTCTGTTAGGTTTCTTAGATGTGTGAATCTCATTTGACTTTTGGATACCCCTATGGAGTTCAGAGCATATCCAAGGCATTGTAGTTATTTTAACAATGTCAAACAATTGAAAAAATCTTCACAGATAAAGTTATCCTTTCATTTAGTCATTTATTCAACTGTCAAGTATGTACTATTTTTAAGCCCCTTCTGTATGTTAAGCGCGAGGAAGTCTACTGCCCTTTCAGTGTTTACAATTTTAGTAGCAGAGATAAGACCAAAGACAGCTCTTTTGCAAGACAGTATGAGCTGAAAGCTGCCCAAGGAGCAGAAGTGCAGGTGTTATAGGAACAGAAAGGTGGAAGAATGATTGCTGGGCTAATCGTGCAGCTGTTTCAATACTATAGCTGCCTGGGGAACTATATATGCAAATTTCTAGGATTGGGATCAAGAACTTGGAAGAAAGTCTCAGGAAGGAAATTGGCATGTCACAATAAGGAAATGAGTGGAAGTGAGGCTTCTTTTAAACAACAGCTGTCAGATTCTCTCTGGTGAAGCAAAATCCTGCCTGAGACAGATGGGGTGGTGTCCATCATCTCATCTGTGAGTTTAATTTAAATTGACATTCTGACCCCATATAACTATGCAGCATTTCAGAATGTGCTGTAAGTTCAGGCACAAAACATACTGCCTATTGTACCAACAGGGATAAGGTGATGAAAACATTCATGTGTGTGCATGTGTCTGCCTGTGCAGACAAACGTGTTCGTGTGTGTGGTGAGTGAAGTATGGAAGTATGTAAAAATATGGAATGGGAGTGGGGCTCCCCTCACAGTAAGTAAATAAAAAATGCAGCAAGGAGTATTAAATACACTGGACTAAACAATATTCTATGGTTCTAGTCTTTCCCTTGAGGAGAACAAGCACTACCCCATCTTCAAGAATTATGTCAAGTAATTGATTCCTTGATATAGTGATCAAATCCTAAACATTTGCCTGATTTCTAGACTGTCATTTCAAATTCTCTGCTGGACTTTTCCAGATGGCTTACCAATAATGTTTTACACTGGACATGTTCAAATGAAAGTTCATCTGTCCTTTTACTTGATACCCCCCCTACCTTTTAAAAATTAATGCTTGTGTCATTTTCTAAGTTTTTTACTCTTAAAACCTACAGAGACATCTGTGGCAACTCCTTTTCACGCATCACTTAGGGCCAGATGCTAAATTATGCTGTGGGTCTCTATTGTCTTTTTCATTCTTACGGTCCTTGGCATTTTCATTGACTTTGCATGTTCTCATGACTTTTCTTCATTTATGTACAGTTTCCCATTTTCTTATACCTTCTCTCTTCCATTCTAATCTTCTTTACATCTCCCCAACATACTTGTCTGAAGAGTAAACCTAATTGTATTTTACTCCTGAAGAAAAATCCTTCTTCAATAGTCTATTGCTCTCAAGGTAAATATCCTGCCCTTCCCCTTACACTTAAGGCCACCCAAATATGTTCGACTCTAAATGTTCATTTGCCAGGTTTTCTTTTCTTAGTCCAACTGGTCGATTTAGTAATTGTCCATATATCACCTCTTCTGATTTTGTTCACATTCCTTCTACATGGAATTCCATCACTCTGTATTTATCTGTCAAAATTCTAGCCATACCTCAAGACTACTTTATAGGGTTTTAAAGGGCTTTTAATTCACTTAGCCATAGATTCTTTATCTCTTCTTTATTCGCTAATAGCGAATTAGCTATTCTCAAACTTTTCATATATGTACTTTTCTTTTTCTTGTACTAAATTATAAGCTCCTATGGTCACAAGCTCTGTCATTAGTACCATAAAAATCATTACAGAACCTACATATATCAGGCACAAAATGAAACACAGAGGTTGAAAAGATAAATAAGACAGAGTTCTACACACATGCATGCCATTGATATTATATGTATTACCTCAGCAGAAAGTCTTAGATGTTATAGGTATACATAAACTATTTTGCTTATTTTAAATTTATAGGAGTATCAGTGAGGCCATGATATAGTCTTTAGGATTAAAATTCTTTAAATCTTTCCTCCAAGAATATTTCAATACTTATTGTTTTTTTCACTTTCTTTTTCTCTCTGTCTTTCACCCCCAACACACACCCCTTCAGATCTTTATTGTTATTAAATATAACATTTAATATTACATGAATAGCACAATCCTGAGAAAAAGCTGTATTATATATCTGTGATAATTAAAGAGGTAAAATTATTATCTATCAACAGATATTGAATTTGAGGGACAGAACCCAGGAAAAATTCTCTAGTCTGCCATTTCTAGAGTAGGATGTAATTTAGGTTCTTAGAAATTTTGTGATATTTGTTGGAATGGAAGTGAACAGGTGGTGAAGAGAATAAAAGTCATGTGAAAAGAGGAATTGTCTTGTTGCTTATGCTGGAGAGATGTCTATAGGCTACTGTGATTGGTCATGATCCCTATGCAGGAAGCTACAGAAGAACTTGTCAAAGTCCTGTCTTAAAGAACCCTGTTCTGGTCCAGTTAAAGCAAGTTATTATGGCCATTCAAATAGTATGGTCAGGGAACAGATGGTAGTTTTCCACTGATTTTGTTCTTAGGAACACATTGCTAATACATGTAGGGCATATATCTCTGCTTTTAATTTCAATAACGTTAAATCACTTGACTTGCTTGCACCACTTCTACTGATACCATCTGTCCTACCTACTGGGTTCTGTTAAACTTCTTGCAGAGAGAAGAAAATATTGTTTCTTCTGCTTTTCTTTGTTATCCCTGAAATGAGCATACACATATGTTAAAAATATTTATGGGCTTTTATTGTTACTGATTATGAAAACAAAGAGAAAACAAGTAACAAAAAATTAGCAAACATTGGTCTACATTGAAAGGCAAAATAATTAGGACTCTCTTTCCTAGTGTTTCTTCAACTTTACATATCTATGAGCCCTTTCAGATTAAAAAAAATACAAAGCCAAGGACTCTTTAATTCCAAGTGTTGTTAACTTTTATATCATTACTTAAATATGTACAAACAAAATTTATTTTACTTGTAGCTCTGAAACTCTATTAAGCCACATTTTGAAATAAAGTACTAAAACTTCCCACTAAACCAATAAATTTCAAGTTAACAACATTAATTTAATATGACATACATTTTAGGATTTTTTTAAAAAACACAATTATCTATGAATTTTAAATTATAAAATGGTATTTTTTCACTTTTCTCATCCTATTTTGAGCATGCTGGACTATTATTTGAGTTATAATTATATCATTGCCATTTTTTTGGCCTTTAGAAAACTAATAGTTTTAACTATCAGGAAATTATTTTGAAGATCCAATGAATTGAATTGGATTCAATGAAACACAGCCAAAGTTTTGCAGTGTGAAATCATTTATCATATATTATCATAATTACTTGTATAAAAATTAAATCTAACAACACATCTGCTAGTGAAATGATTATGATATTGAAGGCTACAGTACAGGTCTATTGAGTTCCGCAGAGTTCAAAGGCCATGTGCTACCTGATGACTTAATTTCCCCACTATTCATCTTTATGTAAATTACTGTAAAAGCTTTATTTACACAGCTTGCCATGAGGTAATTTGTCCTTTACTTGGGGCCAATGCAAATGTAAACTCTAGAAATGCAATAAAGCAGCAGAACGTGATCATAAGTCGACAATGCACACAATCTATGGTATGCGTATATGTATTTTAAGGTTACCAAAATAAATTCAGAAAATTCAATACTATTCATAAAACTAACAAGTAAATCTCTAGGAATAATATGTGTAGTAATTCCTCCTTTTATACCCATTCTTTGGCACTTCCTCATTTTCTTAGTCCTACTAAGATGAAAAAAAATATGTAAAATGCTAAGCCATTTAAGATTTCTCCAGATTCAAATGTTATTTATAGCTTAAGTTAGATCCAAATTAAAATAAGAGCTTTACTGTTTTACACAGGAAATATCTACTTAGGTTATTTCTCAGCGGTTACACAATCCAAAGTAAACAAAATATATCTTAAATATTTGTAGAAAAGATTGGTTTGGGGAAGAAAAATGAAGCATAAGACTTGTAGAAGAATTAGAATTACTTGTTAATTAATTAACAAACAATTCATTCATCTGATAAAGGTTGCAAGACTACCTATCATATGATATGCACTGGGACAATTTTGTCACTATACAGCTTTGTCTATTTTGATTTCAATTCTCTGGAAATGTCAAGACAAGAAATAAGCAGGTGGAGTTCTATATTGTATAATTCTATTTATGCTATATTTTCACTGTTTTCCCCCCTCTATTCAATAAACTGTAAATTCTTTAAATATGTATATTCATATATAAATATGTTTTATAAAATATATAATTTCAATGAATGATAAAACAAATGATATTCACTCTATAAATCCTCAATAAATGATTTATTAATAAAGATGTATGAATAATACAACATGGGCTTTTCAATTAAAATTAATGCAGAGAAGAATGTCCTATTTTATTTATAATTAACTTAATCCTATTGGAATTTAGATTCTTTATTGGCTAAATAAATTGTCTTTTCACAGTAGTACTACAGATTATGGGACATTACTTAGGTAAAAATGAAAACACAAATATTTCTTCCAAAGTATTTTTATATACGTTATGTCATATGCCATAATATATGCAACCATCCCATGTTATATGAAAACTTAATTAACAAAATAGAGAACTGTTTTCCATCTACAACCTGTTTTTGCAAAGCAGTTCATTTCTGCTCAAACTCTATCATGACATATAAGTCTGTGATTCTAAGATTGTTGTCAAAAAGGGAAGTTTGGTATTGTAGTATATTCTACACATTTTCCAGACAAAATTAGATGTAATGCCTTATCAAAAATGATAGAAATTCTCAAGTTCTGAGGCAACAGAGGAATATGTATATGAAATAAAGCATGTAGGAGCCATCCCAGAATTCAAAGCAAGGTAAAAGAACAGAAATTTGATAAAGTTAAAGGAAGAGTAAATTCTTCTTCTTACTCAAATCAGGTAATTCTTGCAAGCAAAAGCTTTTAAAAGTAGCATTGGAAAAGGATGGCCACAATCTATTTCATTCTCTCCCAGACTTGTTTAATTCAGGCTCTTGAAGGTTTTTTGTTTCAAGAAAATGAACTTCTGATTTAATAATTTGGAAAAGAAAAACAATATTCACTGTATTTTTGGTTCATCTCCACCCTGAAAAAGCAGAAGCCACTAAAAGTAAGATTTTAGTAGGATTTGTCAATATCAATGAAAACATGAAAGCAAGATATTTATTCTGTCTGAAACATAGTCAACTTTTAGATGATAAGAACAAATTAAATCCTGGAGTCCAGAAAAGGTAGGTTACTTATGTAGCCCACTTTAGTTTAGCTGTTGCTTTCTTTTTCTTTTTTCTTTTTTTAGTCCTAATAAGATGACGTAAAAAAGAAAATGCATGGTTGGTATTTATAAATTTTGTTGCTGACATATAGCTGACCTTAAGGTATAGATTAAGTTCTTTAGCAAATGGCTTCTTAAAAGCAAGCCCTTCTTTTAAAATTCGGTGGAAAGTATATCAATGGCAAGGGAGGTGAGAGAAAGGATGGATCTGAGAAATAAGAAATCAGTCTGTTGCACTAAAGGTTTCAACCTCCGGATGAGTTTAATTGTTGATGCTTCTTCGGGATCACCATTTTACACTTTGCTGCTCTCTGTACAGCCTTTTAAGGTTTACATCATTATCTTAAAATTTGCTTCTCACCCTTCCCCACTTGTATGTCTTTCTTGACTCCACTGACTTATGGAAACTCTCTCTCAGTAAACTTCATGGCATATGCAAATTCACAGGCATATGTAAAGTCAGAGGTGAAAGGCATTTTCCCAGATTATATGAAACTAAAAGTTATTAGTGAGTAATCAATCTGATCCACTGATATAAAATAGGATCGTTTTTCTCTCCATTGCTCCAAAGAAACATTACTTCAAGTAAACAACTTGATTTAAAGACATTTTTCAAATTAGCACACTGACATAGTCAACGTATTTCCCTCTCCCTTAAACTACCCATGTTCTAGGAAATAATGTACAGACATAAACATATAATGATAGTTATAAAAAGGAAGGGGGGTTAGCAATTTCCAAATTAATTTGATCAAGTAGTGAAATCAAACTTTATAACTCACGCCAATATCTGCTTAATCTTGGACTGAGTTATTTTATTGGCCTACATGCCTTGGCAAAATTAAACAGATAATCATAATCTCTGCTCTTGTTTTTTCATACAGCAAAAACCATAGTCCAAAGAAAATGAGTCAATACAATAAACTTTGAAATAAGGTTTGTTGTTGTGTAATTGTTGGGAGAGGTCATCAAGAAGACATGACCCCTGGTTTGACCTAAAACTGGTCCTGGGCAATTGGAGGCTTCTCACCCTCATACCTGTCCTTGGAATGTTCTTTCCACTTGCTTTCCCCCACTCTCAGAAGCTGCCCCAAGGATACAGCCTTGAGATAATCATGAGCTGTTGAGAGCATCTGAATGATATATGTGACTGAGCGCAGTTAAGGTTTCTATATAAACGTTAAGATTTTGAACGGCAGGTATGGAAATCGGCTGTCTTGCAGCCACCCAAGACAGGCCTCATAAGTAAGTTCCCTTGCTTATTAAACCTGCCACTACCAACCTAGAGTGGTCTGTCTCTTTCGGTGGTCTCTCCCTGTCCTCCAAGTATGGGGGGCTGATTTCAGATTACAACTGGGAAGCTTCCCAGGAGGTTGAGATCCAACAGTAATCAACCACCATTCTGGGCATAAATATATTGCTGATAAATGTAAACGCATTATAAGAGTTTTTATTTGCTTACCCACTTCAAGAGCAGTAAACTCTGTCCTCAGGAGTCAATCATACTATTAATAATTAAACGGATTTATATAAGCTATTAAAATTGCAAATATTATAGTTGATCATGTTCTCTTTTACCCAGAACAAATTCACTTCACTGCAAGCCAAAATATTGAAATAAGCTAATTGTCTTTTTTTGTTGCAATGATGAATTTTGCATATATAATACCCAAATCACCTTATTTTTATACAGATCACTGCTTTCAAGAGATCAAAGGATTTTTTAAAAATGTAATTTTAGCAATGCTTGTAACACCCACTAAATTTGGTAGTAACTAACCATATTCTACTTTGCAGGATAGAAAATGCCAGTTTTAGAGCTAAAATAGACTGTCTTTCAGTGTTCTCTCTAAAAAACATAACTTAATTGCCTCTTATTTCATTTCCTTAACTCTTTAGCATTCTGTATTACCCTGCCTAAATATGATGCACGGGATATTTTTTGAGAAAAATAAAATAATATAAATACAACATAACTTTGTAAATGGTTATTGAACTCAGCCACCCTAGGTACCTTTGTGAGTCCAAGTTCCAGCTGCTGCTGCCTCCAGTACCAGGTCTTGGGATATTGCCATCCTTTCTAGTAAGAGATGCTGAAAGGTGATGAAGCAAACCGCTCTGCTTCTCTGTTTAAAAAAAAAAAAATTAACAAAATAAAACCTGAGTTTCTATTTTAAAATACTTCCTGTTATTTTTAAAATGGTCACTCTCTTACTCTTATCATTGAAATTAACTTCCAAAAGGGAATCCCTTTGGGAAACAGTTGTGTGAAAATCATTAGTAACACCCATTCCTGTCATCAGAAGTTGAACAACTAAGGAAAATGAAGAACATGTCACTTAACCAAGAAAAGGTTAACCAAGTTGCTGACACCTAGTCAATGCTAGGTAATTTGTAGGTTATTACTACCAGTGCAACGTATATATATAAGACTATTTCACAATTTAGAAATTGAGCCATATCAAATATAATTTAACATATAGAATTTTTTTTTTTTTTTTTGCAGTACGCGGGCCTCTCACTGTTGTGGCCTCTCCTGTTGCGGAGCACAGGCTCCGGACGCGCAGGCTCAGCAGCCATGGCTCACGGGCCCAGCCGCTCCGCGCCATGTGGGATCTTCCCGGACCGGGGTATGAACCCGTGTCCCCTTCATCGGCAGGCAGACTCTCAACCACTGCGCCACCAGGGAAGCCCCATATAGTATTTTTAAGTGCATTTTATCTTAGTAAAATGTGTTTAGAGCTATCGTGCAAAAGTTAGTTCTCTTTAACTCACATTTCAAAATCATAGAAGGAGCTAGTGTTAAGATAGGGTTTATTTTCTGTTTAATAAAAATTAAAAAGTAAATGTCACCATTCAGCTGGGGTGGCCGTCAAGGGCAAGAGAGAGAAAAATACAGGGAGAGAATGCAAGCAAGCCAAACAGGTGTGTAGGATCCTGCCAACGTGCTGTGCACCGGGCTGGTGGCCACTTGGAAGCCTGAACCCCAACACTTTTACAAAGGGTTTTTAAATGTGCACAACCAATAGATTTCCTAAGCATTTCAACTTTCAAGCCTAAAAAGATGAGAGTTAGAAGTAGTCTTTTATTAAAACTAAAAATAGCAACTAATAAAATATTAACAAGAACAAATCTATACTAAACACAAACAGCAATCTTTCATAACATAGGCAGCTGTCCATGAAAAGGAAAGTCAAACAGAAAAGGAAAATTCATGAAAATCAACAATCAGTACTCCTGAGATCCTCTATACTAATACTTTGTAATTTGAAAGAAATGTTTCTTTTCCAAACTGTAACTTCATTATATATTGAGTTCATGTATGCAGCTTACAATAAATTAAAAGCCAAATATCTTACAAGTTAGGATTGTCCTTACTTTTAAAGACAATTAAATATTGAGATTTGAGTATTATTAAAGTTTCTATTTCTTAAGGTAGATAATGTGTAAAGTAAAAGCTAGTCTCTCTTTTGTGCCTATTATGAACTAGGCCTTTTATCTACATCATCTTCAGTCTCCCAACTCCATAAATCAGTTAGTTCAACCACATTTCACAGCTGAGGAATCTGAAGCTCAGAGAGATTATGAAATTTGCCTCAAAATATAACAAATAAAACACGTAGGATTAGAGAATATATTTTTTAACTTGTATTGCTATTTTTACTCAGGAAATATAAGTTACCTTATTTGCTTTTGTTCATCATTGGTCAACATAAAAACAGATTACAAATCCTCACAAATCTCTGATGGTGATTTTGAGTAATTTTCTCATATCATTGTAAAAAAACTCCATGAAATTAGTTTCCTGATATTTTCTATAGACTATTTCTTTACTGATTTATAATGCTTTTCCTAGATCTTGTTCATATAATAATATACTCATTGTAGATTACACAGTGCCCACCCACCCAAAAGAAAACAATGACCCAAACTCAACAATCAGTCATGGTATCTATTCCTATATCATGACATGTTATATCCTGTTTTATAATCTGATCTTCAAAACTTAATAATATGTCATGTACATTTTCTGTGTCAGCATGTATTCTAAACAAGTAGCTTTTACATTTTTGTGGTAGAATTATTTGCACAAACAAATCTGAAGGAAGACTCTAATAGGTACCAGAGTAGATGTAGACCTGTTCTGATGGCAGTGAAGAATGGGAGTAGCATGCCTGATCTTGCTGCTGTTCATCTCTCCCCTCATGGCTACCTGAGGATCCCCTGTGGTTTCCATGAAGAATTCTTTGAAAATTCGTCTGCATCATTTTGTTTAATAATAGATTATGATTCCAAATGATTGAATATCCCTTAAGTTTTTTCAACAAATCAAAACTGTTTGGAGGACTCACAATAATAAAAACACTAATGAAAAGCATTATTACTGAAAAGAGAAATAATAACTAATGTTTACTAACCACTTAAAAAATAATCAATTAATGACTAAAGTATCTCTATACAATAAGCATTATCATTATCTCCTCTGAAAATCAAGAACTTGTGACATAGGAAGGTATACTAACTTTTCTAACATCACACTCTTAGTACATAACGGAGTCAGATTTAGCAACTAACACTGTAAACAAAATAGTAATACTTTTAATTTTCTTATAGCTAAAAACTTTTGTGGACATAATTTATTATTTCTTAAGGCAAATGTCTAGAAATGAAAATCCTTCTCAATATATGAGAATACTGAATTCCCATACCCACTCCACCTGGATATTTACATAATAACATGGTGCATTATCATTACAATAAAATATTTGCCAGTTTGATAGGTGAAGATACCTCATTGTTTCCAAAAATAATATATAATTGAATATATTAATGCAAGATAAATTTTAAGTAAAAACATGTAGTGTATAAAGAAGTTTATTGAGTTCCACAATGAGTTACAACATTTACTCTTCATAAAAACATTTGAGGAAGCAGATGTTCAAAGAGATAAACTAATTCAGTGGGTCACATATCTAGTAAATGTCAAACCTGGAACTCAAACTTATGACTGTTCATCTTTGAATCCCAGACACTGAATCATTATGCTCTCTGAATTTTTTGATGACTGATAACATTGAAAATTTTCCTATGATTATTACCCAAATACATTTTAACTTATGATTTGCTAATGTGTGTCTCTTGACCATTTTTTTTTCTAACATATTTATTGGAGTATAATTGCTTTACAATGTCGTGTTAGTTTCTGCTGTATAACAAAGTGAATCAGCTATATGTATACATATATCCCCATATTCCCTCCCTCTTGTGTCTCCCTCCCACCCTCCTTATCCCACCCCTCTAGGTGGTCACAAAGCACCGAGCTGATCTCCCTGTGCTATGTGGTTGCTTCCCCACTAGCTATCTATTTTACATCTGGTAGTGTATATATGTTGATGCCACTCTCTCACTTGAACATTTTTCATTTGAATGTTTGAATTCTTATTGATTGTCAATACTGCTTATGCATGAAAATTAAGCTGGGCAGCATATGTTACAAATGTACTTCCTATTTTTTCATTTTCATTTTTAAAAAGTTAATGATGTTTTCTGGCATATAAACATTTTAGACTTTCACATTGTCAAAACTAGTGCTATGTTTTCTAATGGTGCACCTTTATTGTTACGATAATAAGATTATACAAACATACTCCATAATTTCATTCTAGTAGGTTTATGATTTAGCTTTTTACATTAAATTATTTATCTGAAATTTATTTTGATATATAGCATGTAGCAGTGACCTCACTTAAAAAATAATTTCCCATCTGTTCTAATATATTACACTGAGTACATCATCTTTTCTCTTTTGTTCTGTTTACAGTTTTGTCTATTCTAGCACCAGCAATGTTTTATTGGCTGTATTTTAAAAATACTTTGTGTTATCTAGTGAGGAAAGTTGTATCTAATTAATAATTTATTTCAAAATGTTTTTGTCCATTCTATTCTTTGTAATCATTCTAGATTGTTCTTTCTTAAGAACTTACAAAAAAATTTCCGTTAGCATTTTCATTCAAAACTTTAAAATATATATTAATTTTGAAAGAACTGAAAACTTTAATCAAGACAACTTTTGCAAATACTATATACTTCATACTATTTTTACTTTCATCTCTCTTATATTATCTTTTCCATTATATATGTATTTCCTTTTTTCTGCTAGGCTTATACTTTTTTCATTCTTTCAATATTATTTAAGACTTATACACTGTTTTTGTTTTGTTCTGTTGGTTCTTTTAAGCAGATTACCTCACAAACCCATAACTCACAGTCTTCTTTTTTTCCTCTTTCTTTATTTCCTTCCTCCTTTCCATCCAGTTTCTCATCTTTCTTTTGCAATTTTCTTTGAAGAAAGAACTTAAAGACAATGGTTATTATTTATAGTAATAAAACTTGTTTCTTTTTCTTGCCTTATGGAATTGCCTGAAGCTTTGTACTACATGTTAGTCATGGGGACTTCCTTGCCCATCATTCTGAGGATGTAAGGAAAAATTGACCAACTCTACTGGTACCATCACTGTTGGAAAACTATATAGTTCTTTCTTAAGGGTTGACATGCAATTCCCATAATTAAGTGCAATCTCCCTTTTGGCTTTCAGAAATTTTATCTTTCTTATAGTTCTGACAATAAAAAATAACATTCTTACCCTCTTGATCTTGAATGGGAGATGGCAAATAGTTAATAGGCAAAAGGAAAGAACAGACTCATAAATTGGGAAATACATAGGAAAATATTTCTATGGTATTGATGAAATGCCATTTAGTGGAAAATCCAAAATTATTAGTTCCTAGAACTACCTTGAATTTTAAATATTAGACATTACTAGCTTTCATTTACATTATCACTGCCATATGAATGAATTTGCAAAAAAAAAAAAAAAAACCCAAAAACCTGTAGTATTTTCTAAGAGTTTCTGTGGCTAGTATCTACCAAAGTGCTCAAAATAGTGCTAGGTAAACATTAAATATTAGTGATGACATCAGACATTTTTCTATTCCTTATAGATTTATTGAAAATTATTTCACATTTACTTCACTATTTTATGATACTAAATTTTGACCTGAAATGGATATGCTTTATTATATTGAGTTTTAATTTTTAATAATTGCATGCTGAAGATTTATTGGGACTTACTCTGATAACTAAAAGAATTTTCTTCTTTAACCTATGGATGTGATGCTAAGATTTTATAACATTCAATTATTATAGAATCCTTGAAATGAATGTTATTTTGTCTAGGGCAGTATCTTTTAGTATATTGCTGGGATCAATTTGACAGTAATTTAAGATCATTGCACTCCTATTTTTAAATAAAACTGAGCTCTGCTTTATTTTTGTGCTCTGTTTTTAGGCTTTGGCAGTGTCTTGCAAGCCTTGAAAATAAACTGGAGAGATTTCTCCTTCTGACCATGATGAGGTAACAGGTACTATATTTGTCCTCCCACTGTAGACAAGTACAAAACAAACAACAAATAAGCAAACATTTCCACACATTGGATCACAGAGAGTGAAGGATTGTAATTCCTGAGAGGAAGAAAAAGGCTGACATTCTGCCTGGAGGAACTTTCTGGACCTTAAGACCTGAAGGGTAAACTCAACCAAAGCATGGTCATCTCACTGAGTTGAGGAGGCAAAGATCAGAGTTTAAAAATGTTGTGACGGATGGCATTTGTGGGCTAGTGTCTAAAAGATTAAGAATCTATACAGAGAAAAAGCTATAGAAATATGCATATGTTTTTCTTTAACTTTCGTCAAATACCCAAGCTCCATTTGGCTACTTTTGCCAAATACCAAAGGATACATCAGGCTGGGCAAGAAACTACTAGAGATGCATAAGCTGAGCACTTGCTAGAGTCAATACACCGCTGAGATATAGTTGAGATACCAGCAGCCAAAGTGGAGAGAGCTTGTTAAACGTCCAGGGCTTCCAGTAAAGGACCCACAAGGAAAAATTTTACAGGGTTAAACTAGTCCCACAGTCATGGCAACTCTAGGATCATCATAACGAAACTTAAAAACATGCTTCAAAAGGACCAAGCTGTTTCTTAAGTAACTTAACTGTCTACCGAAATAACAACTTTCATTAAGTTGAGAACTGAATCCAGATACTAAACAATGTAAGAATCAGTAGGTTCAGTATCCAACCAAAAAATAACTAGACATGTAAAAGAAGCAGGAAAATGTGAACAATAAATGGGAGAAGAGAAGTCTTAGATATGTGAGAGACAATAGGATTAGCAGACAAGGACTTTGATACAATTCTGAAAAAGATGTAAAAAGTTAGAGAAGTTTCAACACATGATTTCAAGATTTACTATAAAGTTTCAGTAATTGATACAGTGGCATTTGCATGAGGATAGATAAATAGATCAACGCGACAGAGTGGAAAATTCAGATATATGCCCAAGTATAATAGTCAGTTGATTTTTCAAAACAGGTGCTGAAATAAATCACTGGAGAAAGGATAGTCTTTTCAACGAATGGTTATAGGAGAAATGGATTTCTATATGCTGAAAGAAGGCACCTGACCTTTATAGGCTAACATATTCCCAAATAAACAAATATATATATATATATATACATAACAAATGTATTGAAATATATATAAGAACATTTAGAACTCAATACTAAGACAGCAAACAAAACATTTATTTTAAAAATAGACAAAATAATGAACAGCTTACAAAATAAGATAAATGAATGGCCAATATGCATATGTAATGGAGATATATAAAGTAAAAACAAAATGAGGCATACCACATACCTATTAGACGACGTAAAGTTAGAAAGACTTAGCAAGGATGTGAAGCAACTGAAACTCTCAAAAGTTGCCAGCAAAAAGTGTAAAATGGTGTGACTATTCAAAAAACATTTGGACTTTTTCCTATGAGATTAAAGAATCATATACTATACACCTCAACAATTCCACTTGTAACATTTACAAGCAAATGAGAAGAGCAATATATTCATAGGTGAGAAAAAGACTTTAAAAGGAATAGGACACATTTTTGTTAATTTGTAAAATAAAAAATAGAAGTCATAAGGAAATAGATGACTGCCTAAAGAATAAAAATTTACAAAATATTTGTAAAGAAGGAAATAAATCTATTAGAGAAAATTGAATAATGTGAAAAGCAACTACCCCAATGTGGTTGCCTAAGCCCATGTTTTTCCCAGTGAGTCTCCCAGGCTTTCAAGAAACAAATCATTTCATTTCCTTGTTATATACATTTGTTTTTTCTTAGCATAGGAAAAGAGAATTTCCTAATTTATTTATTTGTAAGCAACTTATTGAAATATAATTTACCTACAAAAACTCTTAACTGTAGTTCAATGAATACTGACAAATAATTGGACCCTATGTAATTTCCACCATTAACATATATAATATTGGCATCACCCAAAATGTACCCTTGTGCCTTTTTACAGTTTATTCTACTCTACACCTGGTCCAAAAAGTTGCTGATAAGCTTTCTGTCAAATAGGTTAGTTTCCCCTTTCTTCAATTTCATATAAATGGAATACACAGTATGTACAGTTACATGTCTGGCATCTATTACTCACTATATAGTTTGATATCCATCAGTGTTGTGCTTTAGAGAAGATGTGTGAATATCCATAATCTCTGGTTTGAGTGTGATAAGAGCTTGATTTTTTAAAACAAATAAATAGCATAAATAACGCAGTAAAGATGGTTAAAATGTGGTAGGCAACTCTGTCCTGTGAAAAGTCCTCTTTCAAGGCACTGGCAACTGTCAAGTAGTGTCTCCTTAGAAAGGTTTATAAGCAAAGCCTGTCAGACAGAAGGCACTGGCTTGAGTGTCCTTTTGATTTCATAACATATCACACTCCCCTTATACAGTTTATTCAGTTGAGCATTTAGGAAAAGCAAGTAGGTTATAGAAAGATATATCAAAGTCAGAATGAGAGGAAAAACAGAAAGGAGCAGGTTGAAAGGGAATACAGAGAGAAGAGATCTGAACTGTTCCTCCTTTAGGGGTGACCTCATATTGATTCCCTCTTGTAACACAAGCTTCCTTTTACTCTCGTGAGTGACAGCTCTCAAATATGGCTTTTAGGTGAAGGAAGAAAAATGTCTGGAACAATGAAATCTTCTGATTGAACTAGAGTTACATTTTGGCATTTCAGTGTAAAGCTGGCACAGTGCATACTCCCTATGAAAACGGTGGTCGGCATGAATTCTAACTCAATCACCATTACTCATTTTCTCCATTACTTCATTGCTTTCAAAATGTGGAAGTGAGATACCTTCCTCTTCATCAAATACATGTCGAACACTTACAAAATGTATAAGATACTCCATATTTAAGATCTAGTTCAACTTCTAATTACAATTCGGTTGATTTAGGAAGATACATTGAAAGATGTATAATCTTTCTCGGGATTGCATTCTACCTTCAATTTTTTTTTCTGCTTTGAACTTCAGAGAGACAGGCTACAGAAATATATCAGTAATTATAATATCTACAATTAAAGCAACACCTAGAGATCCTGCCCTTCCATTCTGTAACTTTTTTTTGAAAAATTTTCTTTGAAAAATTGCTTTTAAAAGTAATGAATAGATACATCACAATATCAAGAAACCTTTTCTACATGAACCAAAAATACATTAATGATAGATTTATTTAGGTCATGTTAAACTTGTTTCTAATGTTAATAATGGTTACATATTTGGAAAAGTTTCTCAAGGAGTTTTCTTAGCCTGGTTGTGGTTTAAAATATTACACTTTTGCATATTTGTGAGATGGTTTAATAGGTCTGCTTAGGAGCAGAAAAATGAGCTAGATGACTCTATGATAACACACAGGCTTTCTCACTCTTGTCTCAATTACGACATGAACTTTGCATATGTGCAAGATGAATTCTTGCCATTATTAATTTAATGTTAAGATCAATGAATGTATATGGCATATATCTGAAAGGTATTGCTTCAAATCAGAGTCAATCATCTAAGAGCCATAGGGTTTGCACAGGTGAACTAATCACACACTATACTTAGTCTATATGTTATATATTTTGTAAGTAAAAATCATTTGTTGTAAAGGCTTGCTTAGTTTGTGGATCTTCACAAATGCAATTTAAAGGGTTTTTTTTTTAAACCTTAGAGTGGTTATTCTAATATAACAATAGAAATCTGTTTAGTTAATATATAAAATAATATTTGAATAAATTGATATTTAAGAGAATAAATAATGTTTTAAAATTTCACTAATTTGGGCTAATTTAAGCCACATTGTTACCAAAGCAATATCTATACTGTAAATGAAACCAAGAATTAAGCAGTTTTATTATATATTCAATGATTATGTATAATCAGCAAAAATTTTCTAGGAAGACCATCAATGTTCTTTTTCATATGTAGCTTTTGTTATATTAACCTTTTGATTTACCATTTCTGTTTCTCTTCATTTGTTCTGTGGATTCAAGTTACCACATGGAGTCATTTTCTTAGCTCAATATTTGCTCCCACCCACAGTTTTTGCACTGTTATTGGCAAATATATTCCATTTCTACATGATACAGGCTCAACAAAACATTATATACACATTGTTTTATTCAATTGCTTTTTTATATCAATTAAGAAAGGGGGAAAATGTGCACTTATAGTGTCTTTTATAATTACTTAATTACTATTACTGGTGCTATCTGTAACACCTGTAATGGTTTCAACCTGAAGAATTTCCTTTGGTATTTCTTTTCAGCTAGTAACAAATCTTGATTTTTGTTGTTGTTTTTCTTTGAGCACTTTGAATATGTTAACCCACTGCTTTCTGGCCTTCATTCTTTCTAATGAGGAGTCTGTTAATTTTATTGGGTTCCCTTGTAAGTGATGAGTCATTTTTCTTTTACTGCTTTCAAGATTTTACTGCCTTGTCTTTGGCTTTTGATATTTTAATTATGATGTGTCTGTTTGTGGATCTCCTTGCATTTATCTTTCTTGGAGTCTATTGAGATTCCTGGATTTGTAGAGTGTTGTTCTACAACAAAGTTTGGAAGTTCTCAGCCAACATTTCTTTATTTTTTTCTGTTTCTCTCTCCTCTACCTCTGATATTCACATTATTCATATGTTGGTATGCTTAGTGGTATTCACATTTCTCTGAAATTTTGCTTCTTTTCCTTTTTTCTCCTTTTCTTCAGCTTGTATGATTTCTATTGATCTATTTTCAAGTTCACTAATTCAAGCCCACAGATGTACTTTTGAGCCCTTCTGGTGCATTTTTCATCTCAGTTATTGCACTTTTCAATTGTAGAATTTACATTTGGTTCTTTTTTAATAAATAATTTGTATCTTGTTATTGTCAGAATACTTTTCTTATTTAATCATGTTTTCCTTTATTTCTTTGAATATGTTTATAATGTCTACTTTGAAGTCTTTTTTTCTGTTAAATGCTAAATTGTGATACTCTCACAGTTTCTGTTGCGTGTTGATTTTTTTTCTGGTGTATGAGTCACACTTTCTTATTTATTTGGATGTCCCAGAAATGTTGTTGGAAACTGGATATTTTAGATACTATATTGTAGCAACTCTGGTACTGTCCCTTTGCTCCAGGCTTATTATTTTTATTTGCTTGTTTATTGATTTAGGGTCTGGCTGGATTATTTTAGTTAAGTCTATTTCATTCCATCTTTATTAAGCCTTTGATGTTGCACCTAAGGGGCACCTTGAGTCAGTTTGGGAATAACAATTGTTTTTGCAGGACTTTCTTTAGCTGTCTCTCTCTTTGAACAGCGTTGAGATCCATTAATTGCTGTTGATATCCACTAATTGAGATCCTCCACTGTTGAGATCCATTAATTGTTAGCTGACTACTTTATCATTTTCAACAGATTGTTTTACAGAATAATCCAATCAAATTCAGGTTCCTTTGAAGGAATGGTTGCAGAGGTCAGTATTTGAGATTTGTTCTGACTCCAGGAAGTCTCCTCCAAGCTGTTTCTCTTTCCCAGGTTCTCTCTGGCAAATGAGCCAGCCAAATTTAGCCTATATCTTTAATGAATTTATGAGTCTTTTACCAAGTTCCTTTCACCACACTCTCTACTCTTTTTGATAGCATATTTAGGCTTCAATTTCTCCACGTCTTATTGCAAAAGTAGTTTGTTATTTTTGGAAGAGACCAAGAGCTATCTCTTCTATGATTTTCTTTTTCCTCTACAGCAGTAGGTGCTAGGCAAAAAATGGAGCCCTTCCCCCCCACCTCTTCCCTAGAAATTAGACTCAGTTATTTGTAGGGCAGCATGAGAAAGACTGACATCCTGACCCTCCAGGGAATGTAGAGCTCCAATTGGGAGGTGAGAATAGAGGCAGTCTTGAGTTCTTGGCTGCTACTAATCTCTAGTAGAGTTTCCATCTGGTTGAGCTGGGAAAGGGGAAGGAGGGAGCAGTCTTTGTTCAAATACTATAGCCTCTCACTGCTATTATGGAACTTTAGTAGATTTTAAAAAATAAATACTTCTTTACTGGCTATAGCCTTTAGCACCATTTCCAGAGATTTTAATGGTTGTGTTTTGTTTTGTTTTCACTTATTCCACTGTGAAGTGGGTCCACAGAGCTCATCATGCAATCATGCCAGTGACTGTTCTTTAATAAATACATTTTCTTTTCTTTTCTTTTTTTATTACCTTTACTCTTTTGGGTAATAGCCTCAAATGTCTCTTTAACTTGGCCTTTTGAAAAAAAAAAAACTATAGCATAAGAGCTGATTGTCATCACTCATGCAGACTACATCATTAATTCCATCTTCTTTTTTATTTGAAATAACACATTAAATGATCATATTAATCAAGAATATTAAATAGCTTTATAAGCACCACCAACAGCATCACTAAGAAATAAATGGTTATCATGCAGTACTGTTCTTGTTTTAGAGGTTCATAGATATGAACCTTCATAGATATGAAGCATATGAATATGCTTCTAATAAATGTTTAACAGTCTTCATTAAGTGCTCTTAGAATATTAAAATCATCTAAAATGCTACAATAATTAGTCTTCTAAGCAGCAGAGTGGGCACAAGTAGGATTGATCACTTGCCCAGATTTAACAATGTGGCCCCCAACATTTTGATGAGTCTCACTAAAAACAGATGCCACCATCATATGCTCTTTTTAAGTATAGAACAATAGTGTCAAGAAAATTTCAATTCTTGGATGCTTTTATTCTTTCAGACAATACATATCAAACATTAGAGGAAATATTTCAGCCCAAGAACATGTAAAGAATCAACACACTACTAGAGAAAAGTATTTTTCTGTAGCTAACATGGCATGAAAAGCACAGAAATAAAATAACAATCTAAGCTGGCATTGTTAGTGTTGCACTCACTTGGATGATTATGGGCTTTTAAGAGATGGACATATTTTGACCATTTCAATCAGAGAAGATACGGTCAATTGACTCATAGAAGGACTAGAAATGGAGGTTGATTCTTCTGTTCTATTTATACCAAAGTATCAGAGGACAAAACCATTTATGACTTATCTTCAGAGTTTTAAGGTTATTTTATAGCCATTTGAGTTGCAAATTGTCTATTATCATGGAACTTAACTGAGGCTACTATTGCAAAAAACATTTAAAATTTCATGTAGAAAGAGAGATAAAGTTGCAATCAAAACAAATTTCTCTGGTATTGGCCATCTATTTCCTGAAGCAAAATGAATTTAAAAATCTCTTTGCTTATGGTGAACTAATGCCAATTAGTCCCGTAGTAATAATGTAAGTTCATATTAGCTTTGAGGCTGAGGTAATTTAGAAGAAAACATCAAAAGTCCAATGAATGCTGATAATATTCCTTCACTAATGACTTAGATGTGCACCAATGACTCTCAAGGAAATGGTGCAGAGCAATTTTCTGAACGTACAATATATCATATAGAATACTCTTTAACATATCACCCAATCTTATTTGCTATTGGTGTGAATCTGAGTCTTTGCACTTTTTGTGAATTAAAATTTTATTCATCTGAAAAAAAACCCCTCAGCATCCTGTCTGAGAGATGTTTGGGTCTCCTTTGGATACATCTTGTAATTTATAGCATCTTACTTATGACCTTTAAAAATTGGAATAATTGTCTTGAGAAATTCTTTTCTCTGGCGGCTAAAAGAATTAGTTTTTACCCCCTATCATGTACAAATTAACCACCTCTTTGAAACCAGGTAATGATTTTTTAAATGTGCAATTTAAAATTTCAAACCATATTACCACTTTCCTCCCAGAAGCTTCACTGTCAGTGACTTAGTTAAACCATCATTAATCACAAGATAAGCTACAGTCATGTGGTGATTGTAATTTGGTCCCACAGAACCAAAGACAAATGATATGGAATACCATTAGCAATGATAGCTTTAATGTAGACATTCATCATGGACTCAGGTTCACTTGATGTGACTTTGGGATAAAAATAGGGGGAAATTACCTAGCTGTTGAAGATTCTATTGCTATTAAATCATAATTTTGACAAAATTGTACAAAATAAGAGTGTAGATTTTGTGCTTCCCGTTTTACACTCTTAAAAGACAAAACTGCAGGGGGCTTTGAAGAAACCAGATGCAGTGCAATTAGAATAGTGAATACTGATTAGTTGTTATATATCTAATTGCTAATAATAGAATCTGAGGTTTTGGCAAGCTATTTATAGAAGTCACAAGGCTGCTCCAGTTCATCAGAACAGGTAAGCTGCTAACAGAGACTAAGAAGGAGACACACACACACACACACACACACACACACACACACAGTCTTTGATCAGTGACACATTTTATTGGTCATAAACTTCCTGAATATATTGCATTATAATCCCCTAAAGCAACAGAATACAATTTTTAGAAAGAGATCTTTGTTATCTAACTTAAGTACTATCCAGTGGTCACATTTAAGAAGCTATTTATGTTTGCAAAGACCTACAAAATTATTATTAAATGCTTTCCCTGTAGGAAATCCGTGAGATGAACTGAATGCAGAATCAAAAGTGTGATTGCATTCACAACTGGGAATAAATATTGACCATGTCCTTCAGCCTTCTCCTAAAGAATATATGAGTTGAGCTTTAATTCTTCATGGAGAAAAATAAAATAAAATCCGCTACTTCAGGAATAAATTCAGGCAATACTACTGTGTATTTTATTTCATTTTTTTTTTATTGTTTCTGCCACCGAGACCTACTGTGTAGCTTGTTCTACTACACCTGTCTCTGCTCCTATAAATTTATTTTCTTCCCGGCATTCTTTAGTTGAGTGATTCAGTCACACTCTGTGCTCCCACTGATTACAGGTAATTCTGTGCTCAGATGGAGTTGATCTACTATTAAACCACAACATCTCTGTAGAGTCAGGTTTAAGATCTGGCCCACCAAATCTTTTCCTCTTTGAGAGATAAATTCAGTAAAAGAAATTAGAATGACTCTAACACTTTACTGCCTTGAAAATTTTAAAATATATCTATTTTTGTGGTTGAGAAAGTGTCCTAACATTGTAATTGTGTTCATGCTGTATAGAAATATATATATATATATGTAATATATAAATACATAGTTTATCTTTAAGTTTCTATGGATCTGTGGATCAGGATTTAGTTTAATTTTATCTACATTTTGCCTGTTGATTTCTTGGTTTGAGGGAACATTCTTTAGTTCTTGGGAATCCTGAAGATTAAATGCTATGTTTGCTTGAACATATGTCTTGCAATTGGGTCTATGATAAAGTTCTTTGCAACATGAAAAGGTAGTTTCAAACATCTAGACTACAAACAATATGAACATTTTATAAACTGTAGAAAAATCCCTATGGCAAAGGAAATTTGAGTTTGAAGGTGCCTAATTTAGAATTCCCTTAAAGAGTCTGGCTTCTGCAGTAACATAAAAGATTAGCTCCTACAAGCCAGAAGATTCTAGTGGTAAGTATAACAGTTTAGAATCTGCAGACTGATTATAGACATGCTAGATTTTATGAATTTGGGAAAATATTTAATTTATACAACAGATATTTGTGGGCACTATATTATTTTGTTAGGGCTGCTGTAACAAAGTACCACATACTAGGTGAATTAAACAAGAGAAATTTATTTCTCACTGTTCTGGAAGCTAGAAGTCCAACAGCAAGGTGTCAGCAGGGTTGATTTCTTCTGAGGATTCTCTTCTTAGCTTGCAGATAGTCACTTCATGCTGTGTCCTCACATGATCTTTCCTCTGTATGCATGCATTCTCATGTCTTCCTCTATGCAGGAGCACCAATGGTGTCTCTCTGTGTGTCCAAATTTCCTCTTCTTAAAAAGACACTAGTCAAATTGGACTAGGGACCACACTAGTGACCTCATTTTTATCCCATCACCTTTTTTAAAGCCCCTATCTCCAAATACAGTCACATTCTGAGGTACTGGGGGTTAGGGCTTCAACGTGTAAATGTAGAAGTGGGTGGGGCACAATTCAGCCTATAACAGGCACCTCAGTTGAGCATTGGGAATATAGCACTGAATGAAACAGACAAGAATCACTGCTATCCTGAAACTTATATTATTCTGCATAATGTCTCTAAATTCTCAGTTTCCTCATCTGTACAACAATGTTATAGATTGTTGCTGGGATTATGTCAGATAATGGTAGAGAGAATTTACAATAGTTAATTACCCATAGGAAGTCTCAACAAATCATCATGAGAATTGTGATGGTAAAACCTGTTGATAAACATTGGCAGAAAATCTTCACACACCCTCTCCTGCAATTCCAAATGAGTTGGTTGCCTTCAGGCAATGACAGGATTGCTACTAAGTGCATTATGCATAGGACATATGTATTATTTCACAAGTCTTACTAAATTATTTGCCTTCATTAGTACTACAGTTATAGGAGTCTCTGAGTTTCTGTGAGTGATATGAGGATATTTCATCTGATTAGATACTTAAATTCCTCTTTGTTTCTTCTTGAAGGGATTTTATATTTCTAGTTGTATAGGTTTAGTTTATCATGTTTGGGCCCAAGGTAGAATGGTACTGACCCCTTCTGGTTATCTCTATTACAAATTCTTCATGAATGTATTTTCAATTTGTGATATCTCACTTCAAACAGTTCATTCAACATTGATATCTTCAGTGACTTCCTGCTTAAGAGGTTTTTCCCTTGACTCCTTACGCATATCCATTTATTCAACAAAAATACATATCTTACCTACAATATATAGGCATTGTTCTCAGCTTTGGAGATACAGAATTAAACAAAATAAACAAAAATCTCTAACTTAATGTAGCTTATATTTAAGTGTTGATGAGTAGAAGTTTTTCTGTGGAAGATTTTCTGTGGGTTTATACCCACTACTCTTAATCAATATCAACCACTGTTGTAATTTAGAAGAAGATATGATAGTCTCAACTGCAAAGTACAGTATAACAGCATATTTACACTTTTTACCTAAACTTTTATCCTTGAGTCATAATCTAAAAATTAAGCACTATTGCAAATATAGGTTTTTTCCAGAATCATCTTGCTTTAGATATTTGAACATGATAAAATGCCTTAAATTTACTCTTAGATAATTATCACATCACTTTATGCTAAATTGTAGCAAGTATATCTTTTAAATATTATTTATTTTCTACTTCTGTTTAAGGTCGTCCCTGCCATTATCTTAGTTCAATCAACTGTCATTTCTTATATGCGTTACTGCAAGTTTTCAGTATTTTTCTGTTATAATAGATTCTACACACCACACAAAAGATGTCTTTCTGTTTCAAACTTGTCAGATGATTTTCACTTCTCATGACCGCCCACATCATACTACGGTTTTATAAAAGATAAATAAGAGGAACTTCCAGTTCCTCAAACATGACAATCTGCAACCTCAATACTCAACTTTCTTTCAAAAACAAATCCATTGGAATCCATTGATGGAATTTTTTTCTTCTTTCCAATTTTTGATGGTGAGGGGAGTGGTTTCTGGCTCTCCCTCTCTCTCTAGGCTTACTACATTGTTTGCTAATAAAGGTGGGGATCCTGTCTTATTCATCTTTATATGTGCAATTTCTAGCACAATTCCTACCTCCCCTTTGTTTTATGTAAATGACTTTTTGAGCCATATTTTGCATAGCATATAATTCATTCTTTTCAAATATACAATTCAATGATTTTTAATAAATACATTGTTGTTTAAATGTGAAGCCATCACAATAAATCCATTTTAGAACATTTTAGCACCCTAACACAAAATTCTGTTTGTGCACACCTGCTGTTTATCCTTCCTCTTCCCTGCCTCTATCTGGGTGGCTACTAATGTACTTGCTATCTTTATAGCTTTGTGGGGTTTCTCTTTTGATATTTGTGTAAATTGAATCATAAAATATATGGTTTTTCGGATTCTTTCACTAAAATATTTTTGAAGTTCATTCATGTAACAGAAAATATCCATAGATTGTTTCTTTTTTATGAATATTATTCTATTATATATTAGAAACTTTGTCATACACAGTACATAAAATGAAAAATATGTATAATCATTTTGTTGGTCTCTGCTTGGCTGCAGTTGTCTTAATTTCTCAGTTATTCATGAACGATAATTTTATAAGATATAGAATTTTTGGCTGAAAGTCTTTTTCTTTCTTTTCCTTTCCTACTGCCTCCTGGCCACCATGATTTCAGATGAGTTAGCTGCTGGTTTTATACAGGATCCTTGTATATGATGACTCATTTTTCTCTTGATACTTTTAATCTTTCCTCTTCATCTTTGAGTTTCATTAGATTTACTAAGAAGTATGTAAGTAGCAGGGGTCTCTTTGAGGTTATTCTATTTAGATTTTGTTTAGCTTCTAGTATATTTAGATTAAATGTCATTAAATTTGGGAACATTTCATTCCTTATTTCTTCAAATATGTTTTCTTCTGATTTACCACTGTTCTCTTCTTCTGGTTCTTTATTCATATGTTGCCATGCTTGATGTTGTCCCTCACATCTATTAAGCTCTGTTAATTTTTCTTTGTTCTCTTTGTTCTTTCTGTTCCTCAGTCTAGATTATCTTCATTGTTCTATGTTCAACTTCACTAGTTTTGTTTTTCAGCCAGCTCAAATTTGTTGTTAAGTACCTCTAGTAAATTTTTCATTTAAGTTATTGTACTGTTCACCTCCAGAATCTCTATTTTATACTTTAATTTTACCCCCCAAAAAACATGTTTATTATTATTGTTTTTCTATAATTTTTTGAAATTCTCCATTTGATGAAACATAGCTGCCATACTTTAATTCTATAAACATAGTTTTATTTAGTTGATCATCTTAAGAAGAACAAGGCCAAGTTATATGTTGTCTATATAAAATCCACTGTAAATAAAAGGTACAGATAGGTTAAAATTAAAGGAAGTCATAAAGATAACATCAATTAAAAGAAAGCTGGAGTAATTATATTAATTTCATAAAAAGCAGACAAGAATAAAAAAATTCTCATTGATTAAGAGGGGCATTACGTGATGATAAAGAAATCTATTCCTTAAAAAACATAACAATCCATAATGTGTATGCACCTAACAACAGAGCATCAAAATACATGAAGCAAAAACCGCCAGAACTGCACTGCAAGGAGAAATAAACAAATCTACAATAATAATTGGAGACTTCAACACCCCTCTGTCAGTAATTGATAGATAAAGCAGGCAGGAAATCAATGAGGATGTAGATGAACTGAACTGCACAAATCAATCAACTTTATCTAATTGACATTTATGGAATGCTCCATCCAACAAGAGCAGAATATACATTCTTCTCCACTTCACTTGAAACGTTCATCAATGTAAACAATATTCTGGGCCATAAAATACACCTTAATAGATTAAAAAAATGAAATCTCACGAAGTATATTCTCATATCACAGTGGAATTAAAGTAGATGTCAATAACATATAGATAAATGAAAATTTATTATAATATTTGGAAATAAAAAATATACTTATAAGTAGCAGATGGGTCCAAAAGCAATCTCAAGAGAAATAAAAAATAATTTGATCTAAATAAAAATGAAAATACATGCTATCAAAAATTGTGGGATGCAGCAAAAGCAATGCTTAGAGGAAATTTATAGTATTAAATACATATATTAGAAAAGAAGAAAGATCTAAAATTAATAACTTAAGTTTCCACTCTAGGAATGTAGAGAAAAAACAGATGAAGCCTACAACAAGCAGAAGAAAGGGAATAATAAAAATTAGAACTGAGATCAACAAATTAGAAAACAACACACAAAACAACAAAACCAAAAGCTGGTTATTTGGAATAATCAATAAAATTAGGAAATAGCTAGCCAGGTTAATAAAGAAATAAAGAGAGAAGACAAAAATGATCAATATCAGAAATGAAAGAGGGATGACCAGACCGACTCATATTTATGGCATTTATTCTATGACTTATTACATGACCAAGTGAGATTTAATTCAACTATACAAGTCCGGCTCAAAATTTTAAAAATCATCAAATTTAATAAACCATATGTACATGCTAAAGAAATATCATATGATCAGTTTAACTGACTCACAAAAAGCATTTGACAAAATCCAACAGACATTCAGGATAAAAGTTCTCAGCAAACTAGTAATAGAGTGGAACTTCCTTGACTTAAAAATAAACATTTACAATAGTCTTACAGCTGTTATTGTACTTAATGGTGAGAGATTAGACACTTATTCTCTTAAGATCAGGAAAAAAGCAAGGATGTCCTCTCTCACCACTCCAATTCAGTATCATACTAGAAGTTCTAGCTTGTGCAATAAGAAAAAAATAAAATGTACACTGATTAGAAAGGAAAAAGATAAAATTGTCTTTTTACACAAATGACATGATTATTTATATAAACAACACCAAAGAATCTGCATAAGACCTCCTGGAACTAATGAGCAACTATTGCAAGTTTATAGGTAACAACCTCAATACTCCCAAAATCAATAGCTTATTGGTATTGACAAAATTAATTCTAAGAGTTTCAAGGATTTGGATGTCCACATATCGGGAGTAGAAGGGGTTTTTATTCTGTCTAAGACACAACCTAGTTAAAAATGGGCAAATGATCTGATAGACATTAAGAGATTCTAAACCTCATTTGGCATTAGGGAAGTGCAAATAACAACAATAAGATACCATTACACACCTATTAGAATGGCTGAAATTAAAAAAAAACGACAATACCAGTTACTAGTAAGGATATGTAGTGACAGGAGCTCTCATTCACTGTTGGTGGGGTACAAAGTGGCACAGCTGATTTTTTTTTTTAACATCTTTATTGAAGTATAATTGCTCTACATTGGTGTGTTAGTTTCTGCTTTATAACAAAGTGAATCACCCATACATATACATATATTCCTATATCTCATCCCTCTTGCGTATCCCTCTCACCCTCCCTATCCCATCCCTCTAGGAGGTCACAAAGCACCGAGCTGATCTCCCTGTGCTATGTGGCTGCTTCCCACTAGCTATCGATTTTACATTTGGTAGTGCATATATGTCACTGCTAATCTCCCACTTCATCCCAGCTTACCCTTACCACTCCTCATGTCCCCAAGTCCATTCTCTACATCTGCGTCTTTATTCTTGTCCTGCCCCTAGGTTCTTCAGAACCTTTTTTTTTTCTTTTAAGTTTCCATATATATGTGTAACCATACAGTATTTGTTTTTCTCTTTCTGACTTACTTCACTCTGAATAACAGACTCCTAGGTCCATCCACCTCACTACAAGTAACTCAATTTCATTCCTTTTTATGGCTAAGTAATATTTCATTGTATATATGTGCCACATCTTTATTTATTCATCTGTTGATGGACACTTAGGTTGCTTCCATGTCCTGGCTATTGTAAATAGAGTTGCAATGAACATTGTGGTACACGATTCTTTTTGAATTATGGTTTTCTCAGGGTATATGCCCAGTAGTGGGATTGCTGGATCATATGGTAGCTCTATTTTTAGTTTTTTAAGGAACGTCCGTACTGTTCTCCATAGTGGCTGTATCAATTTACATTCCCACCAACAGTGCAAGAGGGTTCCCTTTTCTCCACACCCTTTCCAGCTTTTATTGTTTGTAGATTTTTTGATGATGGCCATTCTGACTGGTGTGAGGTGATACCTCAGTGTAGTTCTGATTTGCATTTCTCTAATGATTAGTGATGTTGAGCATCCTTTCATGTGTTTGTTGGCAATCTGTATATCTTCTTTGGAGAAATGTCTATTTAGGTCTTCTGCCCATTTTTAGATTGAGTTGTTTGTTTTTTGATATTGAGCTGTATGAGCTGCTTGTAAATTTTGGAGATTAATCCTTTGTCAGTTGCTTCATTTGTAAATATATTCTCCCATTCTGAGGGTTGTCTTTTCATCTTATTTATGGTTTCCTTTGCTGTACAAAAGCTTCTAAGTTTCATTAGGTCCCATTTGTTTATTTTTGTTTTTATTTCCATTTCTCTAGGAGGTGGGTCAAAAAGGATTTATGTCATAGAGTATTCTGCCTATTTTTTCCTCTAAGAGTTTTAGAGTGTCTGCCCTTCCAGTTAGGTCATTAATCCATTTTGAGTTTATTTTTGGGTATGGTGTTAGGGAATGTTCTAATTTCATTCTTTTACATCTAGCTGTCCAGTTTTCCCAGAACCACTTATTGAAGAGGCTGTCTTTTTGATGGAATATTCTTGCCTCCTTTATAAAAAATAAGGTGACCATATGGGCACAGCTGTTTTGAAAACAGGCATTTCTTACAAAGCTAAACACAGTCTTACCATAGCAATTACCCTCCAAGATATCTACCCAAATTATCTGAAAACATATGTGTACACAAAAACCTATGTGTGGGTGTTTATAGAAGCTATATTCATAATTGCCAAACTGGAAGCATGCAAGACAACCTTCAGTAGTTGAATTAAAACAAACTGTGGCATGACATACCATGGAACACTCTCCAGTGATAAAAAGAAATGAGTATTCAAGGCACGCACAGACGTAGATGAATCTTCAATGCATATTTCTAAATGAAAGAAGCCAGTCTGAAAAGCTGCATAGTATATGATTCTATTCACGTGCTATTCCTGAATAGGAAAAACCATGGAGAAGATAAACAACTTAGTGGTTTCCTTTAAATTTTTGCCCAGGTTGTTGTCTGCCCCAACTGTACTCACAGTCTTAGGTGATGTTAGAGCAGAATGCTATTGTCTTCAGTAATTCTTGGGAATAGGTGCTTTTTTGTTGTTGTTGCTCTTGTTTTTGTTTTTCAGAGCTAAGCTCCAAGTTAAATCAAATTGCTTCAAAGCTCTGAGAATGGAGGTTTTCCTAAATCTTTTTGTTTTGTCAAACTATAGGTTGTACTCTGGGATGAGGTTTTCAACAGAGCTCCCCAAAAGAGATTAGTCATCTCTGTTGGCTATAAATCTGCTGGCTCTCATTCCCACCATGCCACTGATTTGGGGAGTTAGAAAGAAGGGGAGTAGCCCCAAGTTAAAATCCTGCAGTCCCTGCTGTTCTTGCTGCGGTTCAGTAGAATATCTTGAGTAGATGCTTTTCATTTATTCACTTATTCTGTGAAATTTGGTTAATCTCCAGAGTTCTGAAATTGTTGGCTTTTACTATTTTGTCAGTATTTTCATTGCTTTTTGGGCAGGGCAGGTTCACTGAGATTCTCACCCCCCACCCTCCATTCCAGAAGGCAATCTCTCGCAGGAATAGAGCTGGATGCTCCATATGTGAATATGCTAGCTGGAGTAGAATAACGAAAGCAGCTAGGGAGTACTGGCACAGTAAATTGAAATCAGATTCTGGAAAGGGGAAGGCAATTAAGTGGCAGTATTGAAAGTTTAGGTTTTTGTCCCATGAATAAGGTGAAATCCCTCAATATTTTGATTAGAGGAATAACCTGGAAAAATAAGATTTGTAAAATGTATTCTTGTAACTGTAGATGAATTATTGAAGAATGCTTTGATGAAGAAAGATTAGGTTTTATTTCTATCTGGTAATAACATAGTAAGTCATGAATTAGTGGGGTCAGTAGAAATGCAAAGAGCTGAAAGAAAGATGTTTTAAGAAATACTTGATGAGATTTTGAGATTGGTGAATATGAGAGATAAAAGGCTAAAATCAGAGGTGTTTTAAGCTTTTAAGTCTGAGTTTGCAGAAATTGATCCATTATTGGAAATCTGATATTAATGTTAAGAAAAATATTAATTGAATAGTTTCCTTAACTATTGATGGAATGTGCAATATGAAATTTCCAGACAAAATGCTGGAGACATGCACCTAGAATTCAATTTTGAGATTAAAGTTTGCTGATACAGGTTTACAGTTAAATATAAGTGCAAAATTTGAAGCTGTAAAAAAGAAAGGACACTTCCAAGAAAGAGACGTGGAATTTACAGAGAAGGAACTTGTAGCATACAGAAAACACGGTTCTGAGGTGAAAATAGAGTCTATGGAGACATAGATTGTTGACAATTTGCTGAGCTCTATCAAAGGGTTGATGATTTACTGGAAGAAAGTCACTTTGAAATAGTTACTATAGTTGGACCCAGGAAAAAAGCAAAGTGAGAGAAATGTGTAGTAGAGATCGGACATAATTTTCAAAATTTACACAATTTAAAACATCCTAGTGTTACCTTGGATTGGATCATGAAACAGAAAGAAGGACAATAATGACAAAACTGGTGACATCCAAAAAATGTCTGGAGTTTGGTTAATAATAATAACAGTAATAACAATAGTAATAATAGAGAGAATAACATTGTTGCTTTGTCCCTCTAGAAGATAGTCACCTGGCTGCTATGGAGAATGCGCATAAATACAACCAAGACTATACTGATGTGTCAATGAACTACTTGGTGTTAACAAATTTAAGACACAGTTTTTCATTTGAGCTCTCATATTATTTTCTTTTCTTGTAGGTGGAGATGTGACATATAGTGAAGGAAGAATTGAAATTACTTTAGCTCTGAAGAATCAGAGTTAACTGTTTAACAGGGCATGCATGGTTAAAATTTTTTATTTCTGTAGAATGAATTAGTCACTTTATTTGTATTTATTTTATATTTTATGATAGTAATAACACTGCATATAAATTTCTGAGTTGTAATTATGAAGCAGAAATTACTAGTTTTACTAGGGAAGTAGTGTTTTTGATGTCATCATTTGACATACAACTAGAATCAAAACATAAAATCACATATAAGCTTGGTTTGATTCTATTTTTAATCAGGATAGTAAACTATCCAATACTTTTTCGTTCACATTCAATTTGCTGTCAGTTGTATCTGCTCACAATTTATCCTTAAAATATTTGTGTTTATCTGTGTTTATGTGTGTTTATTTGTGTTTATTTGTGTTTATTATCACCTTGTTATAGATAAGACATTTTCTTACACACAGTGTAACATGTTACTGTTACTGAAACAACAAACTATTCTCAAGTTCTTACTAATGTAATTCAATGTAAACTCTCTGTTCCATTATATCATCAACATGGTATCTTATGTGTTTAGGAAACAATATCGTTAGTAATATTGACATCAACATTAAAAATACTAATCAAATATTCTCTTCCCCTCACTTCATGATCAGAGGATCTACCTATTATACATTATCACCTCCTTTAAGCACATATTTATTTTCCCCAAATAAGCAAATAATGAACAATGTTGGTCTCATTTCATTGCTTATATTTGTTGTTTACTGTCTTCTAAACTTCCCTATGAATTAAACCTTTACAAATGATTGACTATTAAAAGGAGTTATAATAATGTCACCCTGAAAGTTTTATTATCTAAAAATAATAGAAAGAACTAAATACAGGTTCCTACATGTATGCTCTTTTTGTCTTTTAAATTCTTGAGATATAATTTCTGGAATTTGTATTTTTACAACTTGCTAGATGTACAGGACAAAAATAGTCTGCTTCTGTGGAGAAAACTTCTGCCAAAGACTTTTTTTGTTTTATCTTTATGATGAATGCAAATTCTCCATTAAAAAGCAGATTTTTCATTTCAAATGTTGAATGATACTTAAAATAATCCTGTTGGTTATAATTAGATGCTGAGGAAGGAAAAAGACACACACATGAGAATATTTTCTGGTTCTATAGCAATTTCACTTGATTGCAAAATAAAACTGTGTTAGTCACTTATATGAAAAGCCAAATAAATCTTGATGTTAATCTGAGTAATGCTTTCTTCAAAAATGCAAAGTATTAAACATACTTTTTTAATAACATCATTGCATATTAAATTAATCCAGCCTTGTTTATAGACAATGGAAAAACTTGCTTATCAGTATGACTTAGTTTTGTTCCCACTATGATCTACCCATTTTCTTATTTCACTCCAAATATTACTTGTCTTAAAAGATGCTTTTTGGAAACTCGGGGGCTAATTTCAATAAAAAAAAGTATTAAGTTCTCCAGATGCTTTTTGTTAGATGTAACTATAGCTATCCCATTACGTTATCTGTCTAGCTCTTTTACTGAAGACTTTTGAGTTTTCCTCTCATTGAAGGAAAACTTTGTGTAAAATCCAATGTATAACTCCCAGATAAAAATGTTGATATCTTCAAAAACATTTATTGTGTACCTAATGCAACCAAGTCTTGAATAGAACAAAACAAAATAAAACAAATAAACAAACAAACAAAAAAACTAGTGACGGCACTGTTTAATGGGTAGAAAATTAATTTTTATCTTCAAACCAATTGAGTACTATGATAGTTAATCTGTATTTTTCCAAGTATGATTCATGGATGAACCTCATTCAGAACCACCTGGACGTGTTTGTTAAAAATGTTTGCTATGGGGCTTCCCTGGTGGTGCAGTGGTTGAGAGTCCGTCTGCCGACGCAGGGGACATGGGTTCGTGCCCCGGTCTGGGAAGATCCCACATGCTGCGGAGCGGCTGGACCCGTGAGCCATGGCCGCTGAGCCTGCGCGTCCGGAGCCTGTGCTCCGCAACGGGAGAGGCCACAACAGTGAGCAGCCCGCGTACCGAAAAAAAAAAAAAAAAAAAAAAGTTTGCTATGACTTTATACTTGATCCAGTAAATCAGGGTACTTAAATTTTAAAAAGCTACCAAGAATACTGTTGTATGCACGAAAGTATACGTATCACTGTGTTATGAGGCAAGCTAGATTGTAGATATTCTGCATTTAAGCCAGTTTTCTCATCACAGGCATTTATAATTGTTTTGATAATATTCTTCAGTGAAACTCCAAAGAAGGTTAGTTGTGCCTCATCAGTCACCTCCCCAAGCTCCCCACACATCCAGTGCTTAATTTTTGTACTAACACGTTTCAGCACAATATTATCTATGAAATTTTTTGCAGACAAAATATCCCAATTGAATTATTTTTCTATATTTAAGTATTAAGCAATGCCATATTTTTATCTGCACTATAACCAAGACCTGTTTTATATATAACAAAAAGCTTTTTTGTTTGTTTTAAAATACATTTGTCTACTTTCACCCAAATTCATCAGTCAAGACCTGGAACTTAATTTGCAAGGTCCAGTGTAAAATAAATATGTGAGACTGCCTGTTTATAAATTATTATGCATTTCTAAGTGATGGCAACAGAGCATTAAACCAAGTATGAGACCCTATGAAATCTCATTGGTTGTATGTCCATGAAGCTGTCTCTGCCAAGGGAACATTCATATATGTCTCCTACTAGTGAATAGCTAAAATATTGTTTGACCAAATTAAGAAAACAAAAAAAGAAGGAAAAAGAAAGTGAAGGCTTCTTGTTCAAAAAAAAAGGAAAAAGAAAGTGAAGGCTATTTGTACACTTACTATTTATGGTGATTTAACATTTGAACATTTTTTTAAAAAGTAAGTGTAAAATTATATATAATGCTATCCTGAATCTGTATTAATCTTAAAGAACTATTTCTTGAATAAAGCCACTTATGACACTTCATTTCTTCAATAGATTGCTTATTTTTAAGTGAATTACCCATCTTTTCAATATCTCTTTATTCACCTCCAAACCTATTCTGACCAAATGAATCTAGACTTTAGAATAGGGCTCCCATATAATAAATATTTAATTTGGTAGAAAATAGAAACAATAGAAGATGTCCAGGTGGGTCTTCAGCCGCCAGTTAAGATAGAGCTAAATATCTCAGGCTTGGAGTTCAATCTTTTAATGAAAATAGATTAAATATTTGTAAAACAATAATATTAATGCAATGTGGCTAAATAAAGTGGTATTTAGCGTATAGTTTCCTGCTTTTCACTTCTTGCCATTATAAACACATTTTTAAAATTCCAATGTTTCTAAATACGCATTCCTCTCATATGTTGCACATGGAGACATTTAAATAACTATGTAGTATGGGTAAAATGGAATAACCTTTAAGATCTCTGCCAGCTGGAACTGAAATGAACCTTCAAAATCATTGTTTTCCCTTTTCTGAAGGACTTCCTGAGGATTACATTGAAAACAATTCTGTCTTCCTGTCTAACACAGTTCATGCATCAACTCCAACCTACAATGACACAGAAGAATTCCTGCAGTGTATTACCCTGAATGATACACAATGTACGTTCAGAAGACAACTTTAGCATTCATGTTCTACATATACAACACATATGTTGAAATCTAGATCTTACTGACATTTACCAATGTAAGCTACAATGGAGAAAAGCTTAGGAAAATATGCCTATTAGACATGGCTAAGTATATGACTGCAGGTAATGAAATTACAACTTAGTAACTCCAACAGTTGCATCAAAAACTAACTGTGCCATATTGTGTCACATTTTAGAGTGGAAATGGACAGCATATTGTGATATTTAAAGTGCCTTACTCAAAACACTTGCTCTCTTTTGCCTTATATTCTCAGCTTGATATGTCCCTTTACATTATGTCTTTACTGCCATATTTTAGTGTGATATTATCTCACAGATTATCCTTCATTCCTCAGATAAGTATGATTAAAATATTTTGTTTATGTTATTGATAAAATAATTTTTAAAAGTACATAAGCCTTTAAGCATTTTTAGTTTCTATCTAAAAATTTTCCTTATAAGTTTAAACATGCAAAAGTGCAATTTCCAGCATATTGAAAATATTGCCTTTTTCAAACAAGAGGGTTAACATTACTTTTTAAAATGGAGCCAATTAAATCTAAATACCAAAGGGTTTTTTTAGCTCCTATCATTCATTTTCACACATACATGACTACCAGATAGAATATTTACATTCTGCTTTTTCTTCCTTTTCCCATTTAAATTCCCCCACCTGATTTTATGCAAATATAATACAGCATTTCACTTAAAAATATAATTGATTACTCAAGCATGTAGCAGTTCAAGTATAATCCTTAAAGATGTTAATTTTTATGACTATAAGTCCCTAACATTTAAAACTTTTGCTCTTGATTATCAGTATAATTATAATTAGTATACAATTGACCAATGCATCATTGTTATATTACAATTTTTGATAATAATAGATGAGTCTGTGTTTTGTTATAATCCACCTATGCATTCGTTGACGAAGTTTACTTTGTTTAAATAAGGAATGGTTCAACATTATTTATAATACATTCTTTAAGTTTTATGGGCATAAGCACTAAATCTATTGATACTATGTATATAAATGTTACAGCACCATCATTGCTATAACCTCCTTTTGCATTATATTAGAAAAATCATGTAGTGAAGAGTCAGCAAAAATTATTTTTAACGATCTATCAGCTGGCAACCTGAATAAGTCTTCCAACTATCATGTTGACATCACCTGATTTCAAAATGATACTCATTGTTGAATGTCAATTAAATGTCACATCTGATTGGAAACTTTCTCTGTCTTCCCAGACTTAGTTATTTTGTTGTTTTTCTATATCATTGTCTTGCTCTATTAGCCATGAATATTGTTTAATAAATAATTTGGCCTCCTGTTTAATTACTGAATTTCTTAAATATAAGGACTATATATGGTTCTTATTTGGTCTTATTTACATAAATTGAATGACTAAAATAATGAATGAATATAAGCCTATTTTACTATACACAGTTATAATAGTGCATGTGACATATAAAGTATTTTAATTCCACAATAACACCCTCAAAGCTGTTTCTTGCTAAAATAAGGCTATTTATTCAGCAATAAAATCCACCTTACATATTCTCGATTACATGCTGTTGAGATATATAACTCTGAATTTTGGAGGTCATTTATTAGAAATGGCCTCTGATTTTAACTGAAAAGCTACATAACACAAATTTATGGGATAGCAGCATGTCATGATTAATATAATAGTATGAGGTCAGAAGATTTTTCTGCCACTGACTATATGTATAAACTTGGGCAAATTATTTAATCTCCCTGTTTCAGTTGCTTCATCTGTAAAATGACAAGAATAGTGGCAACACCATATTTGGTTGTTTTAAACATTAAAGGAGATAAGAAAAAAGTTATTAATTTGTGTCTGCCTAGCATACTATAAGTCCTTAGTAAATGTCTTAGCTCAGGCTGCCTAAGGTATACAAATATCATAGACTGGATGGCTTAATCAACAGACATTTATTTATCACAGTCTGGGAGGCTGGAAAGTCCAAACATCAATGTGCTGGCAGATTCTGTTCCTGGCAAGAGCCCTCTTGATTTGTAGATGGCTGCATTCTCCTTGAATCATCACATGGCAGAGAGAAATCTCTGGTCTGCTTCTTCTTCATGCATGGCCACTAATCCCATCATTGGGACCACCCTCATGACTTCATCTAAGCCTAAATACCTCTCACAGGCCACACTTCTAAATACCATCAGATTGAGGGTTAGAGCTGCAACATATGAATTTGGGGAGGAGCAAATTCAGGTCATTGGAAGACTGGTCCCTGTTGACAGGCTCTTGAAGTTATTTTTCCCTTATCCTGAGAAAGCCTGTGAGTGACAGTGGGAGATGGGACACTTAGGTGGTCTAGGGATTTCCATCAAGACATAAGGCATAGAAAGTGTCCATTACTCCACTGGTATATTTTGAGTAATGACATATTAACCTGATTTCTAGATGGGCTGTTTCTTTGTGGGAACTCATTGTTGAAGTATGAGACTAGTTGTTTACCAAAAGTTGATGCTTTGATACCAATGAGAAATAAGAAAATTCATACTTCAATAATTTCTACACGATTAAGTGATTCTTAATCATGACTCAGTGATTCTCGAAAATATTATTGATGCACATTTTTCTCTTAAGACTTTAAGCATAGTTCACAGCTTCAAAGTTAATGCTTTCATTTTTGGTGATCACTATGATTTTACTACATTTTCTTAAGATATATATTACTGTCTCACATGGGACTTTAAAGTAGTTTACACAAAAATTTTGTTCTCTTGTTTCTGGGAATCTTATTGAGGGAATTATATAGTCTTGTGGGCAGATAATTTTCTTTATATTGAAAAGAATTAACTTTTTTTCATTTGCTTTAATGTAGCTGGATTGTTAATTTGTAGCACATTGGTGGAAAAAGCCACAGCAGGAAGCTTTTGGCTCTTACTCAGATATGTAAATTACAGTAATAATCTTTGCATTAAAAGTGATAAAATAAACTTAATGGATCCAACCCTACAGTTCTTATTCTGAACCAAAAAAAGAGAAAAAAGAAGTCCTTTATGAATAAAACTGGAAATGTTCAACTAAATTGAGAAAGGCTGTTCCCATAGATTATAACCTTCAGTTATTCTTAGAAACCTCCTATGAAAACACAATGGAAAGATTCAAAATAAACTAGCTTGTTCCTGACCTGAGGTTTCATGTCACCATTAATAGGAGTTTCAACTGAATAAATACCATATGCATATGAAGGTATAATAAACTAGAACTCTGTTTCCTCTTTACAGAAAAAAAAAGGCATAAGTGGCCCTTCTGTACCATGGGGGTGAGTGGATGTCTGAATATTTCTTCCTCTTACAGCCACCCTCTCTGAAATTGCCAAGGTTTCTTTGGAATAACGTTCCCAATATGTTTCTATAAGATCCTTGTGGAAATATGAGCATGTTGGGGCAAAGGAGAACAGGAATACTGTTAATCATTACTGTCCATTAAAATAATTTCAAATGATTTTCTTTTCAATTGCAATCAGAGCTTGGGAAAAAAAGAAGGTACATATGATCATTGCATGGAGAAGAGAGGAAAGGGTGGCATCAGGAATGAGAACTTTTACCCAGATGTGGTCCATGATGGTGATGAGGGTGTGGAGAAGTACACAGGCCAGGGAAGGGAGAATAACAAGTGTCATGAAATCCATTTCTCTACTGCACAATTTCATCCTGAGCTTGCCCTTTGGTGTCAATAACAAAAACACAAACAACAATAATAATAGCAGTAGTGGAATTTTTAGAATACTTACTATGTTTTTTTAAAAAATTGTATGAAAATCTTCACATGCGTTATTTCAACTTAGAGGTGGAGGTATAAGAGGGACATTACAATAGCATCAAGATGAAGTTTCTCACCAAAGGCATTATTTTTCTTTAACTGAAGTTTACTAGCCACGTGACTGTATTCTGTAGAAAAATTTTACATGTACTATTTTTACATGCACTATTAAAATTTTACATGCTCAAAAAGTAGCATGCCCAGCAACTTTTCCGGTCTCAGTTCAATATCCGTCTCATAATATCCACAAATGAGAATAGTTCTTCACAAATTATTGTGCTTGAAGAAAAAAGAAAATAAGAGAAGAAACTCTAGGGTGAATTTTCTTTCCTTTATGTTTAGAGAGGTATATTTTGAAGCCTTATTCAATCCACATTGCTGTGTTGGCTGTTTACGGTTGGTGTCTGTTCTGAACGGGTAGGTGTGTGCTCTGATTGGTTGGCACTTATTGTACCAGTTGTTATATGCAGTATTTAAAATAACACCTTAGAGAATACCTGACAGAAAACTTGGAAGTAATTGTCACCTCATCCAAAAATCCAATTATGTCAGAACTTGTATCATAGTTGTGGGAAAGCTGTTATGTGTATCCTGTGTGAGTAGCAGCTGCCCATTTTACTACTGCTCTCAGGAAAAATAATAACTCAAGGATGCCCACACTCTTAAGAGAATAAATTGTAATATTTATCAAGCTTTCCACATTTGCATATAGCAGTCATGTTTTGACACACTGGGATATATATGAATATTTTTTCAATTTATTTCATAGTTTTCTCATTTTCTTACAAAGTGATGATTACTATCCATTTTTTAAAAAGATACGATTCTCAGTCTCTAAGTCTTGTTTATATTATTCCAGAAAAATTGTCTAAAGGGAATCTCCACCCACCCTTGCTATTCAAACATTTATTGAACAACTATTAATATGCAAATTTCTATGATAGACGCTATGAATGGTTTAAGAAAAACGTTCTTGCTCTGCAACAAGTCTCAAGTATACGGAAGTATGTATGCAATGATTCTTGATTTAATCTTCATTTCCTTAAGGGGGAGGTTGCAAGAAAAGCATTTGAATTTTTAAAAGAAAAATTCAGACAAATCATTAGGAAATACAACCTGACTATGAGAATAATAAGAAAACCAAAACGCACTTATTGAATAAATGTTTATTGACTGTAATCTAATAGGAGGCAAACTGTCTGCTTTGAAACAAAAATAAAGCTGACACAACCCAGGACATACCAGATAAATTCAGTTCAGTGTTTCATGCTGTAGGATTCTCTGAGGAAGAGCCTTTTAGCATGGACGTACAGGGGGAGGTGTGAAAAATGAGGCTGGAGAGGAAGAAGACAGGGCAAGGATGAACAGAGCCTTTATGGATGCTAAGAAGCCAGAGCTTTATCCTATATGTGAAAACAACAAAGATTCTGAGTTTGGACATGGCCTAGCTAAGTTTTGTTTTCATATAATAGCTGGTAGCTGCAGGGTCTATGAGTCTGAGGGTTGTAACCTTGAAGGTAGGTATACTAATTAAGGGGTCACGCCAGTATTCCATTAGGTGGTGCAAGTTTAATGCAGATCAGTTTTAGTTAGGAATATTTTATCAATGTATTTCATATTATCTGGGATTGATCAGTTTGGGCATGAAAATAGGATGAGATTAGTTTTTATAAATCATTTTCCAGTGGCTCCTTTCGGTGGAGACCTACATAACACAAGGTCTTCTCTCAGAGGCTCACCCATTTATAACTGGGAGCCTCCTGGGCACATGACATCAACTGATGACCATTTCTCTTTTCAGCACCTCTCTGGGCCACTCACTGAGTCCTCTTTATTTGCAGGTGTTGCCTCACCACTGTCACAAAAGAGGGTCCACTGTGAAGATTCTGGTTTTATAGCTAGCAGTTTTCTTCCAACATGGATTCAATTTCAGGCAATAGTCAATATAACTCAGCATCAATACTGCAGAGAAAAGTGGAGATTCAAGGAACATAATACTCTTTGGTGCTTTTTAAACAATAAACTGTAAGTGGATAGCATTTTCTATTTGTTTAAGTAATCTAGAGAAGAAGTTACTCAAGTATGTTAGTGATTACTCATTGTTTGATGAAGCATAGAGCTTCCAAGTTTAGTACTAAAATAACTAACATTTGCTGAGCACTCCCCACATGCTGGGCATGGACCTTACCATTTTGTACATGTATTATCTCATTTAACCCCCCAAGAATTCCATGGGGTAGGTGACATTTGTATGCCCTTTTTGTACTGAGTAGTACTGAGGTCTAGAAACCTGCCTATGACTACTTAAGTGCAGAGCTTCTTTTGTGCATATCCTCCACACATAGCTCCTCCCCTCCTGGAGTCAGAATTATCTCTTGAAGTCATTCGTGCCTTGCAAGGTTGGACCAGAAATAAAAGCTAATGTAATAGTAAACAAACAAAAAAGAGTAAGAATTAATTAATCAATCACAGGAAAGCAGTCACAGCTGTTTTGGATCACGCCGAATATATTTACCAGAACTAGCACAATTATTTAGAACAGAAAGCAGAAGCAGAAACATTGATTGAAACTGCAGGGGGAATTTTGGTAAGCAGAATATAATTGCTCATTATTTTTATTTGTATCTTCCCATTTCCTTGTTCCTTTGTTCTTTAATGACACTCAAGACTTTGCATGAAAACACATTCTTTGCATGGTTTATATATTTAGCCTCATCCTGCAGCTTGTCTCATTCGGAAGTCATGATCAGTTTCTAATATCATTATAATTTCCACAGTAACTAAATGGGGTATCATAATCATACCAATATGACTTTAGTAGAAGCAGATGAGCTAATCTTATGCAAATATTCTAAGCAATAACTTAAAAGAACAATAAGTATGAAAAAGATATCCTGTCCTTATTGTGGGCTTTTAGCTAAAATCTTCTAGGGCAATTCAACTACTCTATAAAGGTTGTATTGAAACTTGGCTTCATTAGTGGACCCAACAGCACTCCTTTTAAAGCAGCATTTGTCCTCATTCATCTCATTTATAATGTAAAGATATTATAAAGATTTAGGGGTCTTAAACATCAATATTTTTTATTCATACTTGAAAGATTACTTGAACACTAAAATTTTTTCTTTCCAATTAATTTAGAAAAGAAACATGATAATTATGTAAAGTTATTCCGTCGCCTAATACATGTCTGAAATACAATAACTAAATGGCAACAAGCTGGTGATGCAGTTTCTTGATGCCACAAGTTTAATTATAACCAAAAACAGTACAAACATAAGATAGTTTTACCAAATATCATTTGACAAGCATATGGAGTGTTCATCTGCTCTATTGTATTTCATTTTAAGTAAATATGTGAAAGGAATTACATTGCCTTTTCTAAAATCATTGAATTCAATATCAGATATTGGTCAGATCAGGAGTCAGAATACTTTTTTCTACAAAGGGCCTGACAGTAAATATTTTTGGCTTTGCCAGCCAGGTGGTCCCTATAGCAATTAGGCAATTCTGCTGTTGCAATGTGAAAGCTTCCATAGACAACAGTACAGAACAAAATTTGTGAGGTTGTATCCCAATACAACTTTATTTACAAAAACAGGCAGTGGAGTAGATTTGGCCTGAGGGCACTAGTTTGCCACCCTGGTTTAAAGAATGTTCCAAATATGAAAACCTTTGCAAAACAAACTTTTGTTAGTATTTACTTTAAATTATTTACTGTAAGATTTATTTTTTCAAGTATTAAATGAGTTTCAATTACGATGGAATATTATTGAAAACAGTAACATTTTATTAGTTGAAACCTGTAAATTTTTTTCACCCTCCCATCAGAGAGGTTTGGCTAAAATGCAAATATGATTTCTAGTAGAGATTGGGGTCTGACACTTAGTCTATGATATTGCCTGATAATCTGAGAGATGAAAAGAAGTTATTTACCTTTCTAATTTTTATTAACTCTGAAGCTTTGGGTCTCTTTCAGTCAGAAAACTGGGCTACTCATACTGTATTAGGTGAATTGTGCTTTTTTGCAGTGGCAGAGAATTTTTCTTACTCTTTTCTTACAAAAAGATTTGGACAACTAAAATTCCTATGATCTACTAAAATGATCTAAGAGGACCTCATGGTAGTATAATCTAGCATCCAAAATAAAACATGATACAATCTGGGCTAGAGATAGGAAGAGTCCTGGTATCAGCAGGGAGTATGCTGTGGAGGTCATATTCTTGCCATATTCTATTGTTTAAGAAAAATTTAACAAACTGGTAAAAAAAATTACTAACAAAGAAAGCTGATGACTTCTGAGCTTGGAAGAAGCTAGGAACATATCTTCCAAGTGAGGTTCTGAGAAGGAGATTTTACAAACTGTAGTGTCTTAGTCTGCTCAGACTGCTATATCAAAATACTGAAGACCGAGTGACTTAAACAACAAATTTATCTCTCTTAGGTCTGGAGGCTGGGAAGTCCAAGATCAAGGTGATGGCAGATTCGGTGTCTAATGAGGGCTCCCATCCTGACTTGTAGACAGCTGCCTTCTAGTTGTGTGCTCACTTGGCCTTTTCTTGATGTGGACTCATGGAAAGAGAGAGGGCACTCATCTCTTTTTCTTCTTATAAGGGTACTACTCTCCTATTGAGGGCCACACCCTCATGAGTTCAACTAAACTTAATTAACTTCCAAAGGTCCCAACCCCAAACTCCACTTCAGTGAGGGTTAAAATTTCAACATATGAATTTTAGGGTATCCCAACATTCAGTCTACAACATGTAGCTTGCCAAACATCCAGTTTAAATTAGAAGGCTTAATATTTGAGTTTTAACCAAAAACAGGGAGAATGCCTTATATCCTTCAATATAGTGAGAATGCAAATGAGGTTCATTTTATAATATTCCATGAAACAATCTCGTTATTTTTGATATCTCTCTGCTGCTCTTGTCAAAAATAATGATTAAATATTAAAAACCATATTGTTGAGTAGCAAGAAAGTCTCCATAGGCTAATTATTAGGATTGAATTAATCTATGAATTCAAATAACTTAATTGAATCTTAAAATATTTTAACTTTTTAGAAAAAATCATGACATAGCTCCTTAATTTTTAAATTTTGTGCTTATAAGTAATATACATTCCTTTTCCTATAAATAACAAAAATGTTTATTATTGTGATTGTTGTTCTTGTTAGTGTGGAATATTAACAACTTATTTTCTACCTCAGCAAACCTACTGATTTTTGTGTAGGTACCCTATTGTAAGATACTGTACTGAATTTTTTTATGAAAAGTTTTTCAATGTATTTCCTTGGGATTTTTGTGTGTACACGCATTGTATAAAATAAAGGCCTTTTAATCTTAGAAAGATTAAAAGATAAGATTATAGACCTCTTACATTCTGTTTCATTCTAAATGCATAAAGCATAAGTTTCAAAAATACTCTTAAAATGATGCTTATAATAGATATCCTGTTAGGCTTCCTAATTTTAATAGGTATTCTACTGATATTTCATCATTTACTATAATTTCCTTTGCTGAAAGTAAATTAGTATTTACTTTAAATTATTTACTCTAAGAATTATTGTTAAAAGGAAAAGTAAATTTATTGTTAAACTTATTGTTAAAAGGAAATGCTCTTTGTTAGTTTTTCTCAATACTTTTGAATAAGAATTTGTGTTGACTTTGTCAAATAAAGTTGGTCAAACTGCTTGAGGATAAAATGTTTTTATCTGACTTACTCACATAGTAAATGATCTTAGTAGTTCCTTAATATTGAATGTCTTTACACCTCTTTTTGAAAATTACTAATAATTGTTAAACCACACTTCTATTTCTGTGCTAATTATTCTGCACTGCACATTTTTTTTTTCAAATTATGATTTATAGAGCTTCTTATCTCTTATGACCAGGAACAATTTATAAAATATCAATTAATTTGTTCTGTGAGAAATTAAATAATTCATCACTGACAATAAATGCTTTTGAGTTCTTCAATGTTATTCTTAGTTATTGATTCATTGACTTCTCTGTGTAGTATCTACAATCATTCATTTCACTGATGTTTCCAACTTTAGCATAAATAAATTGTAGATACCATTTTGCACATATTATTGTACTATGTCATTTTTGTTTACAATAGACGTTTCTGTGGTTTATCTATTTTGCTAATTTTTAAAAAGCATTTAATCTAGTTGCATGAATGCCATTATTTTTGTGTTGGTGTCAGAATGAAAATAAACAGCTGAGTAATGAAAACAATGCCTCAAAGAAGGCATAACTTAGACTTTAAACTCATAACTTAGATTTTACGCTCATAACTTAGACTTTACACTCATGAGTCACTGTCACCCATTTCTGGTGTATTAGTTTTCTATTGCTACTATAACAACTAATTTCTATTAGTTTTCTATTGCTACTAAATTACTACAAATTTAGGGGCTAAAACAATACAGATGTTTTATCTTACCATTCTGTAGGTCATAAGTTTGACATGGGTTTCACTAGGCTAAAATCAAGGTATCAGCATTGCTCTACTCCTTTCTGGAACTTCTAGGGGAGTCTCTTTTTCTTTGACTTTGCCAGCTTCTGGAGGGCACTCACAGTCCTTGACTTGTGGCCCCTTCTCTATCTTCAAAGCCAGCAATGGTCGGTCAAGTTTTTCTCACATTAGATCATTCAGACTCTCTTCTTCTCCCTCCATTTTCAACCATCAAGGACTCCTGGTAATTAGATTGGGTCCATCCGGATAGTCCAGGTTAATTAAGATCCTTAAACGGGTCACATCTGCAAAGTCCCTTTTGTCATGTAAGGTAACATATTCACAGGTTCAAAGTGGGGGGTTAGGATGTGGACAACTTGGGTGGACCATTAATCTGCCTAACACATCTGTTTCCTTTGTCATTTATGTCTTCAGATTCAGGTCAACTGCACACCTTTTGTAAAAGGAATTATTGTACATGAATCTGATATTTATACGTGATTCTCTTTAATATTTGTCAAATTTATCTTTTAATTGGTTTTTAAGTATGTTCCAAAAAGTTGTTTAGCTCTCTGTTGTTGGCCAGAGCTATATCTACATAAATTACTTTATTTGAACACATTTGTTTTAAATTATAAATATCTTCTGTGTTAACACACAGATTGTGTTGACAGAATTTGTTTGCCTGAGTTGACCATCAGTTTAATCAGACTAATTACTTTATTAGCTCAGTAAACAGTCTTATATTTGGAAAACATTTTATAATGCCACTTAAATTAAAGAAAAAAATGAGTAGACATCAGATTATGAGTAAGAAATAAATTTCATTATCCATCTGTATATACTTTAGGAAAAATGTACTTATCAATGCTTCTTTTGCACCTCGTAGTTTACTAAAAACTATTTTTTAAAGTAAAAAGTGAACTGTTGGTACAATATTGTTAGGAACACCTTGTATCTAGACTAAATGATGACATTTATGCAGATGCAGCATAAATCCCGATTTCTTAGAATTCTTAAAAAACTTATATGGAGTGTTACCATGGCATCTGAGCTGTTCACAAAACTTTCTTAATATTAAAAGAGCATTTTCTACCAATTTGCCTAGAAGATTTGACAAAGAAAAGTATTATCCACTTAATATGCCTCCCTTTTAGTCAATTCTATATATTTTATCTGTATTATTATGACACAGGTTTTTAGTAATGTAGATTTTATTTTATGTATTGAAGCAGATTTCTCATTATTATAGCTTTAAAAATAGTGTGTGTGGGTAGACAGATAAATGGATGATAGATGATAGATAGACTGATAGACATAATCTGGGTGTGTTTAAATTGTGCAACTTAAATCTATATTCTATGAGTCATATTTGAGATAATGATCATTAACTTCATTTATTATTAGTTTTTCATACTCTTTTACATTTGATTCATCCAAATCTTTTAATAATTTTCTTATAGTCTTTCATCTGTCAGAAGAAAAAAAAAGTTCTGGTGGTAATGCATAATGGAGCCACTGTGGAAAAGAGTTTGGTGGTTCTTCAAAAAGTTAGGGTTACTGCATAACAATGAAATTTTACCTCTAGGTATACACACAAAAGAATTAAAAACAGGTACCCAAACACATGTTCGTAGCAGCACTATTCACAATAGTCAAAGGCAGAAAAATCTCAAATGTTCATCAATAGATGAATGGATAAACACATTGTTATATATACATACAATGAAATAATATTCAGCCATAAAATGGAATGAAGTACTGATACAGGTGACGACATGGATGAACTTCCAAAACAGCTAAGTGACAAAAGCCAAGCACAAAAGATCACATATTTTATGATTCCACTTACATGAAATATCCAGAATAGACAAGTTCGTTGAGACAGAATATGGATCGGTGGTTGCCAGAGGCAGGGTGATGGGGCAGGGAGAGGGAATGGGGAGAAACTGATTGATGGGTATAAGGTACTACTTTGCAGTGATGGAAATATTTTGAAACTGGATATAAATGGTGGTTGTACAGTGTGAATGATCTAATTGCCACTGAATTGTTCATGTTAAAATGGTAAATTTTAAGGCATGTGAATTTCACTTTGGTAATTAGCATTCAAAAATGTCTATGGTATAAGCAGTATAACTTCTCATTTAAGGCTAGGACATTTATGTTCTTAGCTTCACAATTCTGATGGGGGCTTCTTCTCCTTAGTTTTCATCCCCCCAAGCTGCATCCACATACAGGCTTTTCCCCTCTCTGGACCTTGAGCTTCAATGACTGCAGGCTGATGTTTTGTTGCAGCTCAGTAACAACCACACAGCCTCTCCCATCCTTTTATCTTCCTTAACTAAGCCAATGCCTCATCTGAGTGTAATCCTTTGTCAGAAGCATATTGAAACTCCAAAGAGGTGTTCCATTTGCCTACACACTGAACATGAAAAAGTATTCTGCTACCTATACACAGGGCATAGAAGGACCCTGGTACTTAATCTATGACCCAGACTTGACCTGAGGGTATCTTGACATAGATGTCCTCTGTTTTCAGATTCTCAGCTCAAATGAAGGTTCTACTGAAAGCTTCCAGAATTTGGAGATCTATTTCTAATCTAAGGGGAAGACAGAATCTGCTCTGGCTCATCACATTTTTCTATATCCTTTGAGTGCTAACCACAGGAAATATTTTTAAACTAAAAAGTCAAGATGTAACTCTTTCTTTCATTCCAGAATTTGACTCTCCTCTGAGGCAACATGTGACACTGACTATGAAAGGAATTGGGAATAAAAAAAAAAAAATGTGATCTCAGCCACAAATAGAAGACTGAAAAAACTGTATCCTTAAATTAGTAGAGCTTTATATATAGATGTTTGTTTCCTAGGGTTAGGTTCTTCACGATTTAACATGACTACAATCGATGATTTCAAAACCATTATATTGTCCCGTCTCCTTTCTGTGCCTATTATTATCCTGGCAATGGGAAGCAGGAAGTCAGAAGTTAAGAAGAGAAATAGTGTCTTTCTTTGTAAACCCTTCAGAAAACACTCCTAAGCAACAGCACATCATTCGCTCTATTCTAAACAACTGAAGAACATAGTGGCATTGATGTAAAATCTATGATCTTATCACAGCACAGTTTGATCAGGAATCTTGACTGATGATCACAGGCATTATGTAAATAGCACCATGAATATTGGTCGGGGTCTTTGTAATAGATTATTATTTTTTAACATCTATATTGGAGCATAATTGCTTTACAATGGTGTCTTAGTTTCTGCTTAATAACAAAGTGAATCAGCTGTGCATATACATATATACCCCATATCTCCTCTCTTTTTTGTCTCCCTCCTGCCATCCATACATATCCCACCCCTCTAGGTGATCACAAAGCACCGAGATGACCTCCCTGTGCTATGTGGCTGCTTCCCACTAGCTATCTATTTTACATTTGGTAGTATATATAAGCCCATGCCACTCTCTCACTTCCTCCCAGCTTACCTTTCCCCTCCCCATGTCCTCAAGTCCATTCTCTATGTCTGCGTCTTTATTCCTGTCCTGCCCCAAGGTTCTTCAGAGCCATTTTTTTTGAATTCCACATATGTGTTAGTGTACGGTATTTATTTTCCTCTTTCTGACTTAAATCATTGAATCTGTAGATTGCTTTGGGTATTATAGTCATTTTCACAATGTTGATTCTTCCAATCCAAGAACATGATACATCTCTCCAACTGTTTGTATCATCTCTAATTTCTTTCATCAGTGTCTTATAGTTTTCTGCATACAGGTCTTTTGTCTCCTTAGGTAGGTTTATTCCTTGGTATTTTATTCTTTTTGTTGCAATGGTAAATGGGAGGGTTTCCTTAATTTCACTTTCAGATTTTTCATTAGTGTATAGAATTGCAAGAGATATCTGTGCATTAATTTCGTATCCTGCTACTTTACCAAATACATTGATTAGCTCTAATAGTTTTCTGGTAGCATCTTCATGATTCTCTATGTATAGTATCATGTCACCTGCAAACAGTGACAGCTTTACTTCTTCTTTTCCAATTTGGATTCCTTTTATTTCTTTTTCTTCTCTGATTGCTGTGGCTAAAACTTTCAAAACTATGTTGAATAATAGTGGTGAGAGTGTACAACCTTGTCTTGTTCCTGATCTTAGAAGAAATGGTTTCAGATTTTCACCATTGAGGATGATGTTGGCTGTGGGTTTGTCATCTATAGCTTTTAATATGTAGAGGTGAGTTCCCTCTGTGCCTTCTTTCTGGAGGGTTTTTATCAAAAATGGGTGTTGAATTTTGTCAAAAGCTTTTTCTGCATCTATTGAGATTGTCATATGGGTTTTATCCTTCAATTTGTTAATACGGTGTATCACATTGATTAATTTCCATGTATTGAAGAATCCTGACATTCCTGGGATAAACCCCACTTGATCATGGTGTATGATCCTTTTAATATGCTGTTGGATTCTGTTTACTAGTATTTTGTTGAGGATGTTTGCATCTATGGTCATCAGTGATATTGGCCGTAGTTTTCTTTCTTTGTGACATTTTTGTCTGGTTTTTGTATCAGGGTAGTGGTGGCCTCGTAGAATGAGTTTGAGTGTTCCTCTCTCTGCTATATCTTGGAAGGCTTTGAGAAGGATAGGTGTTAGCTCTTCTCTAAATTATTGATAGAATTTTCCTGTGAAGCCATCCAGTCCTGGGCTTTTGTTTGTTGGAAGATTTTTAATCACAGTTTCAATTTCAGTGCTTGTGATTGGTCTGTTTATATTTTCTATTTCTTTCTTGTTCAGTCTTGGAAGGTTGTGCTTTTCTAAGAATTTGTCCATTTCTTCCAGGTTGTCCATTTTATTGGCTTATACTTACTTGTAGTAATCGCTTGTGATCCTTTGTATTTCTGCAGTGTCAGTTCTTATTTCTCCTTTTTCATTTCTAATTCTGTTGATTTGAGTCTCCTCGGTTTTTTTCTTGATGAGTCTCGCTAATGGTTTATCAATTTTGTTTATCTTATCAAAGAACCAGCTTTTAGTTTTATTGATCTTTGCAATTGTTTCCTTCACTTCTTTTTAATTTATTTCTGATCTGATCTTTATAATTTCTTTCCTTCTGATAACTTTGGGGTTTTTTTGTTCTTCTTTCTCTAATTGCTTTAGGTATAAGGTTAGGTTGTTTATTTGAGATGTTTCTTGTTTCTTGAGGTAGGATTATATTGCTATAAACTACCCTCTTAGAAATGATTTTGCTGCATCCCATAGGCTTTGGGTTGCCGTGTTTACATTGTCATTTGTCTGAGTATTTTTTGATTTCCTCTTTGCTTTCTTCAGTGATCTCTTGGTTATTTAGAAGCATGTTGTTTAGCCTCCATGTGTTTGTTACAATTACAGGTTTTTTCCTCTAATTGATATCTACTTTCATATCTTGTGGTCGGAAAAGATCCTTGATATGATTGCAGTTTTCTTAAATTTACCAAGGCTTGATTTTTTACCCAGGATGTGATCTGTCCTGGAGAATGTTCCATGAGCACTTGAGAAGAAAGTGTATTCTGTTGTTTTTGGATGGAATGTCCTATCAATATCAATTAAGTCCATCTTGTTTAATGTATCATTTAAAGCTTGTGTTTCCTTATTTACTTTCATGTTGGATGATCTGTCCATTGGTGAAAATGGGGTGTTAAAGTCCCCTATACTGTTATTGTGTTTCTGTCAAATTCCCGTTTTATGGCTGTTAGCATTTGCCTCATGTATTTAGGTGCTCCTATGTCGGGTGCATAAATATTTACAATTGTTATAGCTTCTTCTTGGATTGATCCCTTGATCATTAGGTAGTGTCCTTCTTTGCCTCTTGTAATAGTTTTTGTTTTAAAGTCTATTTTGTCTGATATGAGAATTGCTATGCCAGCTTTCTTTTGCTTTCCCTTTGCATGGAGTAACTTCTTCCATCCTCTCACTTTCAGTCTGTATGTGTCCCTAGGTCTGAAGTGGGTCTCTTGTAGACAGCATATATATGGGTCTTGTTTTTGTATCCCTTCAGCCAGTATATGTCTTTTGGTGGCAGCATTTAATCCATTTACATTTAAAGTAATTATTGATATGTATGTTCCTATTACCATTTTCTTAGTTGTTTTGTGTTTGTTATTGTAGGTCTTTTCCTTCTCTTGATTTTCCTGCCTAGAGAAGTTCCTTTACCATTTGTTGTAAAGCTAGTTTGGTGATGCTGAATTCTCTTACTTTTTTCTTGCCTGTAAAGGTTTTAGTTTCTCCGTCAAATCTGAATGAGATCCTTGCTAGGTAGAGTAATCTTGGTTGTAGGTTTTTCCCTTTCATCACTTTAAGTATGTCTTGCCACTCCCTTCTGGCTTGCAGAGTTTCTGCTGAAACATCAGCTGTTAACCTTATGAGGATTCCCTCGTATGTTATTCGTTGTTTTTCCCTTGCTGCTTGTAATATTTTTTCTTTGTATTTAATTTTTGATAGTTTGACTAATATGTGTCTTGGTGTGTTTCTCCTTGGATTTATCCTGATGGGACTCTGCAGTTCCTGGACTTGATTGACTATTTCCTTTCCATATTAGGGAAGTTTTCAACTCTAAAGTCTTCAAATATTTTCTCAGTCCCTTTCTTTTTCTCTTCTTCTTCTGGACCCCTATAATTCAAATGTTGGTACGTTTTCCCAGAGATCTCTACAACTATCCTCAATTCTTTTCATTTTTTTTTCCTTTATTCTGTTCTGCAGTATTTATTTGCACTATTTTATCTTCCAGGTTAATTATCCGTTCTTTTGCCTCAGTATTCTGCTATTGATTCCTTCTAGAGAATTTTTTATTTCATTTATTATGTTGTTTATCATTGTTTGTTTGCTCTTTAGTTCTTCTAGGTCCTTGTTAAATGCTTATTGTATTTTCTCCATTCTATTTCCAGGATTTTAGATCATCTTTACTATCCTTCTTCTGAATTCTTTTTCAGGTAGGCTGCCTATTTCCTCTTCATTTGTTTGGTCTGGTGGGTTTTTACCTTGCTCCTTCACCTGCTGTGTGTATTTCTGTCTTCTCATTTTGCTTCACTTACTGTGTTTGGGGTCCCTTTTTGCAGGCTGCAGGTTCGTGGTTCCAGTTGTTTTTGGTGTCTGCCCCCAGTGGCTAAGGTTGGTTCAGTGGGTGATGTAGGCTTCCTGGTGGAGCAGACTATGCCTGTGTTCTGGTGGATGAGGCTGGATCTTGTTTTTCTGGTGGTCAGGACCACGTCCGGTGGTGTGTTCTGGGGTGTCTGTGACTTTATTATGATTTTAGGCAGCCTCTCTGCTAATGGGTGGGATTGTGTTCCTGTCTTGCTAGTTGTTTGGCATAGGGTATCCAGAACTGTTGCTTGCTGGTTGTTGACTGGAGCTGGGTCTTATCGTTGAGATGGAGATCTATGGGAGAGCTTTTGCCGTTTGATATTACATGGCGATGGGAGATCTCTGGTGGACCAATGTCCTGAATTTGGCTCTCCCACCTCAGAGGCAAAGGCCTGACACCCGGCCGGAGCATCAAGATGCTGTCAGCCACATTGCTCCAGGTATGAGGGAAGTTTCTTGCCTTTTGGGAAGTCTGAGGTCTTCTGCCAGCATTCAGTAGGTGTTCTGTAGGAGTTGTTCCACATGTAGATATATATCTGATGTATTTATGGGGAGAAAGGTGATCTCTATGTCTTACTCCTAAGCCATTTGGAAGGTCTTGTCTGTAATAGACTTTTTTTTTTAACATCTTTATTAGAGTATAATTGCTCTACAATGGTGTTTTAGTTTCTACTTTATAACAAAGTGAATCAGCCATACATATACATATATCCCCATATCTCTCCTCCCTCTTGTGTATCCCTCCCACCCTCCCTATCCCACCCCTCTAGGTGGTAACAAAGCACTGAGCTGATCTCCCTGTGCTATGTTGCTGCTTCCCTCTAGCTGCTGATTTTACATTTGGTAGTGTATATATGTCCATGCCACTCTCTCACTTTGTCCCAGCTTACCCTTCCCGCTCCCCGTAGCCTCAAGTCCATTCTCTACATCTGCGTCTTTATTCCTGTCCTTCCGCTAGGTTCTTCAGAACCTTTTTTTTTTTTTTAAAGTTTCCATATATATGTGTAAGCATACAGTATTTGTTTTTCTCTTCCTGACTTACTCCACTCTGTATGACAGACACCTAGGTCCATCCACCTCACTACAAATTACTCAATTTCATTTCTTTTTATGGCTGAGTAATACTTCATTGTATAAATGTGTCACATCTTCTTTATCTATTCATCTGTCAATGTACATTTAGGTTGCTTCCATGTCCTGGTTATTGTAAATAGAGTTGCAATGAACATTGTGGTACATGACTCTTTTTGAATTATGGTCTTCTCAGGGTATTTGCCCAGTAGTGGGATTGCTGGGTCATATGGTAGTTCTATTTTTAGTTTTTTAAGGAACATCCGTACTGTTCTCCATAGTGGCTGTATCAATTTACATTCCCACCAACAGTGCAAGAGGGTTCCCTTTTCTCCACACCCTCTCCAGCATTTATTGTTTGTAGATTTTTTGATGATGGCCATTCTGACTGGTGTGAGGTGCTACCTCATTGTAGTTTTCATTTGCATTTCTCTAATCATTAGTGATGTTGAGCATCCTTTCATGTGTTTGTTGGCAATCTGTATATCTTCGTTGGAGAAATGTCTATTTAGCTCTTCTGCCCATTTTCATCAAATCTTCCCCTTCCTGTCTTCACATATTTACTTTGGGACATTGCAGATCCTCCCATGATATAGATTGTATTTCTCCACCCCTTGATTCTGGGTTTTTCATGATACTTAGACTAATATAACATTAGCAAATGTGACACAAGGAGATACTGAAATGCACTTGCATGGGCTGGTTTCCTTGCTATTCTTAGAACACTTTGATAGCCACGTGGAGAAGCCTGGCCTCATCTGCTGAAGGACTATATGGATACCAGCTGGAGAGAGACCCCACTCATCCCATCCATCCCAGACAAAACCATCACAAACTTCCCAGCTTCAAAAAACCACCAGCTCTTTGAAAATTCAAAATAAATCTAGCTGAGATCAACTAAGCTTGATTAGATTTGATGAGCCATCAGGCTCAAATAGGCGACCCACAAAATCATGCACTAAACAGTTGTTTCAGACCACCAAGTTTTGGATTGTTTTTCATGCACCAATGGCTAACTAATAAACCTACTGATTTTTCTCTTCTACAACTTACTTACCATTGCATCCTAATTCACCAAAGTAAAATATAAATTACATTAGCTGCTATTTGTTGATCACTTACGTATACCAAATGTATTGCTAAAAATTATATACTTTAAAAAACCTTTCAAGGTTTGTGTTAAGGACTGAACTGTGTCCCCCAAAATCCATATGTTGCATCCTTAACCCCCAGTGTGACTTTATTTAGAGATAGGGCTTTTCAGGAGGTAATTGAGGTTACAAAAGGTCATATGCATGGAGCCCTGATCCAATAAGACTGATGTTCTTGTAAGAAAAGTAAGAGACAACAGGAATGTGCAAACGCAAAGAAAAAGCCATGTGAGGACACAGCCGGAAGGACGCCATCTGCCAACACCTTGATCTTGGACTTCCCAGCCTCCAGAACTGTGAGAAAATAAACTTCTGCTGTTTAGGTCACCCAGTCTGTGACATTTATTTATGTCTTCCCTAGTTTGTATTATTGTAATATAGTTTGTATTATTGTCTTCTTTTTGCAGATGAGGCAACTAAGTCTGAGAGGTATTTATGTAAATGGTCCAGAGTAACCAGCTAGCATTACACAGAGATGAGAGCCTAGACTAGGTCATTTTGATTGTGAAACCCGGGTTCTCAGCAATATAGAGGAAAGAAAGTGTGCTTATATTTTACTGCCCTGACAATACCAATACTAGGGTATGTAATCTAAACCAAAAATCTTGCAACAAATATTAAAGAAAACACTACTTTTGTCAAATAAGATGTAATAAAAGATGAAACACAAAACATGCAACCAAAAAAATGACTGATTAAAGAGCAATAAGAAAGGAAAAAGTTGGAGGAGGAAGAGCACCCATAATCCATTGAGAACAGAGACTCTGATGACCTATTTGGTTTCCTTTATTCACCTAAAGCTTTATAATTATAGTTTTTGTATGTCATACTAACTTTCCACCACACAACTTGTGGTTATTAATTCATTATGTGATCTTTCCTTTTAAAGGTTTCTGCTTCTTTTCTGTCAATGAGAAGATTGATCAGAAGTGGCTTCATTTCAGTTTCAGGACTCTGTTGCAAGGGCTCCATATTCATTTAGGCCAAATATGGGCATACAGTTTTCTTAATTTGCTAAATCTATTCTATTTCCTTGTCTTTTGTTAATTGATTCTCTGGCATGGGGGAATCAAACAGGGCTCTAAAAGTACCTACACACACCTGGCGAACTCTGGAAAGATAATGCCACAGACAAAAGGTAGATTAGCCCACTGGTAACAAAACTCAAGTTTCTCTAAAGCAACTGATGATTAATTAAAACTAGTGAAACCTCTTTAAATAATCTTTACTAGTAGGTTTGAACAAACACTTGGCTTGATTAAAAGCTAAATGAATAGTGAGCATGCATAACACTCATTCACCCATAGTTAAATTGTATTTAAAGTTAAATAACATTAAAATTTTATTTAATGTTGCACCATTAAGTACAACTTATGTTTAGTAGGTTCTGATTTTATAAATCTATATAATTTTGTTTTTAATTTGAACCTAGCTGACTGTTTTGGTAACATTTCCTTTTAATAATTCTATCAGAAGACGAATACAAAATTCTATTAAAAACTAAGGTTTCCACATGTAAATGTCCCACACCTTTTTAGAAACATTACTCTTAAAGCTTACAACACATTTTTAGAATAATTCAGTTTTTTCTTCTCAACGTTAGCATTTAGATTAAATATGATGTACAAAATATACTCAATGTCCCACAGTATTACAATTTGTATATTCTCCAATATTTTATGGGACAAAAATGGCTTATCTGCTCCCTTTATGCCATACATAAGTTAATATTTTTCCAATGCCTTGTTTGAATTACTAATATAGAACACTATGACTCAACAACTGTTTTGAAGAATGACTTGGTTTTCTTTTTTTTTTTGGAGGATCAATTTTCTCACCAATTTGTGATAATGTTCTTTGATACTGATCTTATTTATCACAATGTAACTAACATCTAGTACATGTAAAATGTGCATTCTCTTAGTATTGTAGGGTCTTAATGGGATTAAGAAATAAAAGATTTCTAAGATTTTTTAAAGAAAACAACACTAGTAAATGGCAGAGCAAAGGTTTGAGCCCATATTAGTCTGGATCAAAAATGGTGTTAACCAATATGCTACTCTCCTGGGTTTGCAATATATTTTTTTCACTAGCTCTTGATTCCACAAAATTTGTATTTCCTTTAAAATTCATTTCAAATATGTATTATAATAAGAAAAATGTATGCAATTGCCTTCAGAGGAAAATATAAACTCTAAAACTATATTCAAGGTTTGAAAATTGAATCAATATTACAAAAAGGACATTTTTCAAGCTTACAGCTCTTAGGTTCCTTTATCTCTATTTTTCTCAAAATAATTTCAGCAGAATTATTAACAGAACTGATTTCTTTTTAAGGTTTTTGAGCAATGGGAAGTTTCACTTTTGTTAAGTCATGGAATTATACATAGAAAGTAATGTTGTTGAGATTATGCCTATCCAATCAAATGTGCTTTAGAGAACATCTCTTATTACATAGTGAGAGTGTCCTGAATGGTTCTCAGGAGACCAGGGCACATTTTCAGATCTAGTTTTGGTGACACATTTCTGTGAACTCACAACGGTTCCTGATTTTATAAATCTTCTGGGCAATAACTTACAGGAAAGTACCTCCAGAGTGCTTGAGCCCTGTGCCAAATTTGAGAAAGAACTCTGAACATGTTATATTTGAGTTCTCCTCGAGAACAAGGAAAGAAAGCATTAAAAAACTGAAGAGGTATGGAGTGGGAAACGAAGTTTCAAGGATCTTGGAAATATTTAGTGAAAAAAAGAGACAAGAGAATAGAATGGAAAGGCCAAAAACAGGATAAATTTTGAGGAAAAAAAAAAATCCCAGGCTTGGATGGTGGGCCCAGTTTATAGGTGTGATTTTGAGAAAATATAACTGGTGTTTTAGGTTCTTCTATCATAAAATGTAGAGAAAACTGTCCTTTTTCAGAGAGATAAAATACCTAACACAATACCCGTGACTTAGTAGGCAATTGCAAACTTTCACCCCATCGTGGCTATATAGAGATTAAATAGGTAGTGTACTTTTAAAACATTTAAGAATCACAAGAAGTGGCAATAACAGTACAGAGAATCCCCTAGGACCCGGTACTCATTTTTTCACACTGATAACATTTTCCTTAGCCATAGTACACTTTAACCAGGAAACTGACATTGGTACAAAACTATTAAGTAAATTATGGATCTTTTCAGAATTCCTACCAGTTGTTACATGCACTCAAATATATGTGGGGTGTGTGTGTGTGTGTGTGCGTGTGTGTGCATGTGTGTTGTGATGTGTAATAATATGAAATTTTATTATGTGCACAGACTCAATACCACCACCACAATCAGGATAAAGACTAATCTATCACTACAGAGAAACTTCCTTATATCAACACTTTAAGTCACAGCTTTACCCTAATCCTCAACCTAGGCAATTTCTGTCTGATCTATTCTCCATCATTACACTTTTGTCACTTTGAGAATGTGATACAAATGGAATCAAAATACAGTATATAATTTTTTGATATTGGCTTTTGTCACTAAGCATAGTGCCCTTGAGTTGATCTAAGTTGTTTTGTACATCAATAATTTGCTCCCTTCATTGTTGAGTAGTTTTCCTTTGCATGGATGTATCATGGCTTTTTTAGTCCATCCACATCCACCTGCTGAAGGATGTTTGGGTGATTTCCAGTTTGGGATATTGCAAATAAAGTGGCTATGCACATCATATAAAGATTTTCATATCCATAAGCTTTTATTTTTCTATGATAAATACTCAGGAGTGTGATTGTTGGGTCGTAGGTTAAGCATATGTTTAACTATTAACAAAGTTGCTGAACTGTTTTCTGGAGGGACTGTAACATTTTACATCCCTAGTAGAAACGTATGAGAGATGCAGTGCAGATGCTGTTGCAGATGGGTGGTATTTTAAGAAATGTAAAATATAAAACAATTTCTTCTCTGACTTCTTGGACAAAGGAGAGTTGGTCACGGAATACAACTGGGGAAAAATTGCTCAACTGAATGCTAATACTGAGAAAGAAGGAAGCATATGATTCACACTTATGCAAAATTTTGTTTCCTCAAATGATTGAGTGGCTCAGTTGGCATGAGATTTGCCTGCTTGGAAATTTACACATTACTTTCTGTATTAATCAGGCCATATTCTTGTTTCTGTTCAAAATAAACAACATATGTTATTGTGTAAATTCACCCTAAATAAACCGAAATTCTATTGTCTTCAGAAATTCTTGTAAATATGGTCATTCATTAACAATATGGGGGCAGGGAGACTCAGTCTGGTGGGAGAAGCATTAGCAAGATTTGGAATGTCACACAATCCCTGCAGGCAAGTAGGAGTTGCTTTAAAATAGGTCCTATTTAAAGAACCCAAGTGTAACACATCTTGTATTATCTTCACAGTGAATAAAGACAATCCCTGGGAACATCTTCATGGCAGCAATAGTCTGCTGCATTCATTTTCAAGGGTGCCATTTTAAGGTACAAAACTAATTTTTTCCTAAATCAATGCCAAAAACAAACCAGCAAATATGTTAATATAATTTTCACTTCTTTTACTTAATTACAAAACCATAGACAAAAAGAATTGAAGAAGAATGAGATATCCAACCAAATAATGTTAAACTAGTCAATACTGTTCTTTACAGTTGAGCAGCATTTATGATAGTTAATGGAATCGAAGAGTGTAATTATTTACTTGTTTGTGTACTTAAAATATTTCAAGCAAGGAAATCATCCTTTTATGGAAACCATTTATTTTTAAATTTCCTCTTTATAGCTCTCTGTATTTTCCTAAGTTTACCTCGCTTTGCCAGCTAAAAACAAAATGAACAGAAAATGTAAGTACTTTTCCTCAAAATAAACAACTATCCATACCTGTGGATTTCCTCCTATGAAATGATAATAGAGGGTTTGAGAGTCAGTGGAAAAATATAGTAAGCTTAAAATAACCAATAAGAAGGAGAGAAAAAAATGAAGAAAATGACATATGATCTCACTGATCATAGAGGCGAGACATGAATGGAGATGGGCCAGCACCACTGGCTTGTAGACGTGCCTTGATCTGCTTTTCCTTCAGGTCAGCATGAGGGTGGTTGTTTGCTCTCTACTCCTCTGATTTTGTGTCCTAATTCCTTATTTTTTTCATACTGCATTTTAAAAATAATGTTTCTTTTTGCAGTCATGTTATGCCTATAATTTATTTGTGTTTTTTTTCTCTTTAAATTTTACTTGTATCTTGGGAAAATCAGAAGAAGAAAGTTTCAACAAAAAGTAATAAGCTTCTTTGACACACCGTTGATTGCAATAATCACTACAACAACCTCAAACAAGGAAGGAGAGGTTTTCTTCTATAATGACAAAGACACCAGTAATGTTTCACTTTATGTTGTGTACCTTCAAGGTAATCAACAGAAATAAATTCACCCCTTTCACTGACTATATTTCCCAAAGCAAATTTATTATTGTATCTCAACAGTTATAAATTATCAGTTTAAAACCACATATAGATATTATTATGCACTAGGGTACCATTTTATGAGGATTAGAAATGGTTTGATGATAGAAATTTATACTGGAGTATTTCAGTAGCAACCACAGTAAAAACATTCCTTTCATTCCTATGATACTCAACAGAAAGTAGATAAAAGAACATTGTAAAACATGCACTTTAGTGCAAGCTGTTTATCAGACCCACTCTGTGGACACTGAAAGCCCAAGGTAAGCGCATTTGACTGCCTACTGTAAAACACTTAAGATCAAACTCAGGATTGGGTGAGTGAAACACAATTATTGGTGTCAGCAGTTTAAATATAGTTCTTGCTGAGAACACCTTCAAGATAACTGTTTAGACCCATCCATTTTGCCAAGTAGAGGTAATAATTGGTAACTGTTAGTGCTCCCTCCAAACACCAGCCTCCTCCAAGAATAACCCAGCATGATTAGCTTGCAGCAACTGGCTGCACTTTTGCTGACTTCTTGTGAGTGGTTTTTCACACACAGTCACAGATAAACCCACTGTAACCGAACACAGCTGATGACTCATTTCATGGCTTTCAGCTGGTCTCCTTCAAAGCTGTGTGTTGTTTCTGTTTTAGAAAGAACAAGCAACTATTTTTAACAAAAGGGTGAGTTTACTACTTTTTATTCAGAAAAGACCATGCAAGCATCTTATAATCTTATGCTGTGACATGCAGAACATTCCTGGGTTTTGTTCCATAAATAGAGCAAAGTTTTACTTAAAGGAACAAAGTCAGAGTGACCTTTAAACCTATCTTTAGACTTTTGTGTGTTGCTACAGTAGATGCAGAATTCAAATTGAGTTGCTCTGCAAAATGTATTTTGGAAGCAGACATTTCTAGAGATTACAGATGGTTCAAAAGCAATTTAATGCTAGGTACACTTGGGGTGCTGTCTGATTCATGAATAATGAGGACACTTACATGTTCACTTGATATATGGTATTCAAACAGAACTCAGTGAATATTTCTTATTGAAAGGGTGTCACCTGGAGTGGTTATATATGGGGGACTTGCCACAAAAGGGTTCAGAGTTTGTAATAAGGTAAAATGAGGGCAATTCTCTTTTCTTTTAAAAGAAAATATATAATTTTGCCTTCAAACTTGTTAAGAAATGAACACATGTCAATGATGAAAATTAAATATTCATAGAATGTTTTAAATAAAATATTAGTCCTTAGTGCGATGATGTAGAAACAACTTTTTCTGATTCATATTTTACCAAACAACACAGTTTTGTTTTTAAATCAATGGCCACATATATAATTTCCCATAAATTGTTAGAAAATCTGAACAAGACTGTAAGGTTACCATGAGGCAAGTTAATGACCAAACCATTCCCACAGTTTGCTCTCATCCTATAATCAAAATCATGGATTTTATTAACTGCATGTTAAAGTAGTAAGATCAGCTGTAGTCTTACTCCAAGTCTAAGTGCATTCATTTTTGTTGTTTTTGTGATTCTGGAAGTGGAATCACACTTCCAGCCATGGAAGTCTGGGCCATGGCTGTAACAGCCACACGTCCAGTTTCCATTCAGATGGAATGACTCTAACACATGTGCTCCTAGTCTGATTTCTTGGCAATTACAAGTTTATAATGCAAATAAATCATTTTGCTTTGAAAATGCTACTTTTTCAATGATGACAAAGTATTCTAATTAAATTGCAATTCTCCTGTCAGTTCTCTTCATTTTCCTTATTGCTCTATTTTCCCCAGCACTTATTCCTCCATAAATATTATAAAATTTGTTTATCATTATGCATATGGTCTATTTCCCCTCATGAGAATATAAGCTTCATGAAGGCAAGGACTTTTGTCTGCTTTGTTCATTAAACTGTACGTAACACAAAGGACAGTTTCTGGAACAAAGAAGGTGTTTGAAAATATTTGTTGAATGAATAAAAGAATACCTACTGAGGTTCTGAGATGAAAATTTTTATATATAAATGTTGGTAAATAAATTCATATGCTATCTGTCTTTAGCCTTTTTATTATATCAATAAAACAAAATTTCAAATAACATCAATTTTAGATGCACTGAATCTATGTGGAAAGTTATGAAATACTATTACAGATTTATGATACTCTAGTATTTCTGTCTAGATAATAAGTAGCTTTCTTGTCAGGAAATTTATTTGTCAGATACTGATCTTAAAGTGTATGTAATATAAATTTGTTCTGTTTTTAAAATACAGATTTCCTTTTAGATCATTTGAAGTCCTTAAATAATTCATAGATCTCACATCAATTTTGTATGTACTCTGAATGTATGTAAATAATTGTGAGATAAGTTGTTGTTGGATATCAGAGTAGATAAGAATATTAAATAAGATAACAAAAGAATTGAAACTACAGAGAACTGTTTAAAGATAATATGGATGAATATCAATTCTAAAAGGACATTTCCCTTAAAGAAAATTAAATTTCATATTAAAAAGTAGGTATTTGCTTATTGGGTCCACTACATAAGAGGCGGAAGAAGGATTTACAGCCAGACAATACAAAGCACAAGTTATAATTTGTGTAATATGCAAACCAACCTAAACTGATGCAAAGCTTAGCAGTTTGGTTAGGCCCAGGGGCACAGAGAGGGACACAGAGGCATGATAAATCTTTTGGGGGTGATGTAATAGTTCTGTACCTTGATTTTGGTGGTATTGTCTGGGGTTCTACATCTGTCAAAATTCAAAAAGTCGTGTACTTTAAATGGATATAACTCACTGTACATAAATTATTCCTCAGCAAATTGATGAGAAAAATCAAAGTGAGTAAAGATATTTTAGACAAATAAAAGTTATGAGAACTCAGCTTAAACAGATCTCTATGAAAGGACTAAAAAATATTATTCAAGCATAAAAAATATCCCTATTGGAAAATAGGGATAAATAAATAAATATTGACTACATAAGCAATAATAATATCTTGTTTCATTTAAAACCGAACAGGACTAACTTGCATATGACTGCAATGGTATGTAATTTGGGAGAAAATGACTGATTTAAATTCTTCTAAGGTGCTTACATTGCCCAGGAATAGGACCAGAGTAAACATGAATATTAGACATAAGTCATTGAAGGACATATGTCATAATCTCTTGGCTAAGCATTAAACAATAATGAAAGAGTAACATATTTATGAGTGAATAGAGGAGGAAATATAATTAAATACACACAAAAAATAATTCTCTTACAGATGGAAAGAAAGAAAAAAGAAATAGAGGACAGGTGGGACAAATTAGAAGCAAAAAGTAAGATGGTAGGTTTAAACTCAAACATATGAATGACTGCATTAATTTTAACTCAGCTAATGTGCAGATTAAAAGACAATGGCTATTAGAGTATACACACAAAGCACACACATAAACACATATACACAGACACATATAATAAAAAGAAACACACCATAATGATGAAATGTTAATTTTACCAAGAACATGGAAATTATATATTTTAAAAACCTACTAATATATCCTCAAATAGATATAAAACACTACTTATAAAACTGAAAGGCAAATCTACAGTTATAGTAAGAGATTTTAATATACTTCTCTCAGTAACAGAGTAAGTGGATCAAAAAAAATCAAGAATATAGAAAATTTCAATATATAACTAGCAAATTTGACTGATATATATGAAACATTGTACACACTTAAAAGCAAGATACTCAATAGTTAAATTGTACTTGGAACTTAAAAAAAAAACAAAAAAAACCTGACTGTATGCTTCACCACAAAGCAGGTCTCAAGTAATTACAAAAAAGTAAAATTATAGAGTATGTTTTATGGCTACAATGAAATTAAGCTATAAATCAAAAACAGAAAGATTGCTAACAAAATCATAATTTGGAAACTAAGAAATGTACTACTAAATGAGCCATAGATCAAAATAAAATCAAAATTGGAATAATAATAGTGTAGATTAATCATAATGAATTATTATACATTAAAAATTATGAGATACAGATAAGCTGTATTTAGAAGAAAATTTATGGCTTTAATTCATATTTCAGAAAAGAAGAAAAGTTGAAACTCATTGAGCTAACTGTGCATCTCAAGAGGTCAGAGAAATTTGGAAAATTAAACCCCAAAAAATATAAGAAGGGAAAAATAAGAGTAGAAATTAATAAAACAGAAAACCAATGTACAATAGACAGAACCAAAAGTTAAATTATAGTCCTTTGAAATTTGATCTGAAGAAAGCTATCAAGAAATGAGAGAAAGCCCAAAAAAACAACATCAGGAATAAAAAAAATAATTCTTTACTATAGATCTTGCAGATTTTCAATATTGTAAAAATATAATATGAACTAGGTGTCCATGAGTTGGAAAATTCAGATGTCAAATGTCCTCCAAATTAAGTGTGAATTAAATGTAATCCCAATCAAAAATTCAACATTTTTCATTGTTTTTTGGAACTGCTCAAGGTGATTAAGAAAATATGATAAAAAAATAGTTCATGCTTGAAGAGAACTATGGTGGAAGATCTTGCTTTCCTGGATATAAATGTTCATTATAAATCTATATTAAATTAAACAACATGGCATTGACTCAAGAACATTTCTCCATAGTTTCAATTCTTTTGTTGTCTTTTTATGTATAAGTGGACCAATGGAACAGAATAGGTTAGAAATAGAATCATGCATGTATGATTAGTTTAGTTACCAAACGAATGATAATATAAAGGGGTGGGGAAAGAATAGTAGTTTCAATAAATGGTACTGTGTCCATTAATAGATAAATGGATAAAGAAGTTGTGGTATACAGACACAATGGAATATTACTCAACCATAAAAAAGAATTAAATCTTTCCATTTGTCACAGGATGGATTACCCAGAGGGTATTATGCTAAGTGAAATAAGTCAGACAGAGAAGGACAAATACTGCATGATTTCACTTATATGTGGAATCTAAAAAACAAAACAAATGAACAAACATAAAGAAACAGAGCTATAGAAACAGAACAAACAGGTGGTTACCAATGGAGAGGGGAGTAGGCGGTGGAAAGAAATAGGTGAGGGAGATTAAGAGGTACAAAATTCCAGTTGCAAAGGAAGTGAGTCATGTGTATGGAATGTACAGTGTGGGATATATACCAAGAACTAAGTAACATCTTCGTATGGTGACATATCATAACTAGACTTATTGTGATGATCATTTTGAAATGCACCGCCAAAATATCACTATGTTGTGTAAGAGGAACTAACATAATTTTGCTGGGCAATTATACTTCAAAACCAAACATACAAACTAATAGAAAAAGAGATCAGATTTGTGGCTATCAGAAATGTGAGGGGGAGAGATTGGATGAAGGCATTCAAAATGTACAGCTATAAGACAAATAAATAATAGGATGTAATGTATAACATGATAAACATAATTAACACTGGTGTATGTTATATATGAAAGTTGGTAAAAGAGTAAATCATTAAGACTTCTCATCACACACACACACAAATACATACAATTAAGAGTATGAAAGTGAAAAGGCAATTCACATAATGGAAAAGATATTTGTGGAATTCGTATCCAGTTTTCACAGTAAAGTTCTATAAATACAAAAATACACCAATAGAAAAATGTCAAGAGAGTTGAACAAGAATATCAGCAGAGAGGGGATCTAATGGTCACATTTAAAAGCTCTACTTTATTAATAATCAGGGAAATACACATTAAAAAATGCTGACAGTATCAAGTGTTGACAAGAGTGTTGAGCAACTGGAAACTGACACACTCGTGGTATACAATCACCTTGTGAAACAATTTGGGATTATCTATGCAAGTTGAAAAACATATAAAATATATATATAAAATATATAAAACATATATGTATATATAATGTTCTAATTTAAAAGAGGTTAAAATAAAAGACAAAACAAAAACAGGTCTAGCTTTAAAAATTTTAGATGAAGTGCTTTTGAAGCCAAAATACTATTAAATAAAAAGAAGGTGGTTGATGATATATGTAGAAATCCATGAAGAAAATATGTTAATACCAAATGCAGACAAAATGATTATAGTGTCATGAATAAAATAAAAATTTTCAGAATTAAGAAAAATTCATAACTCATCAATTATAAAAGTAGATTTTTATAACTCTCTTAAAAATTAATGAAGCAGGGAGACAAAGAGTTTTGAGTACATAAGATTTGAAATACTCAGTTAACAAACTTTATCAAAGGAACATAGAGCACTGGCACCAAATATATAAGGGACATCTTTTTATATTTCTTCAAGCCCACACAGAATTGTCAAAGAAAATTACTATGTGTTAATCTGCAAAGGCAGTCTCAACAAGGGCAAAAAATCACTAAGAAAAGCACCTTGTTTACATGCTATGACACAATTAATTTAGAGAAAATAATAAGGCCTCATAAAATTTGGTAGGTTCATTTAAAAAAATCTGTCTTAATAAGAAAAAGTATAAATAAAATGGAAATTACACTTAAGTAGGACTGAACAATAATGAGGATTCTCTGGAATGAAGCTAGAATACTATTTGAACCTTAAATGCCTATATTAACAAATGAGAAAGAATGAAATATTGTTAAGTTGGCCATTTGGCCACTCAAATCGATAACTTCAAAAAGACACAGAACAGAACCAAAGGAAGTAAAATAAAGAAACGTCAATAAATTTAACAAATGAAACAGAAAGCAAAGCAAAAGCAGAGTGGAATAACAAAACCGAAAGTAGACTCCAATAATACCGAGAGTTGGTCAAAGACGGTAAGATTTATCAAGAAAAAAAGAGAGAAGGCATATACACATGATATTAAGAAAGTAAAATGGGATATGGATGTGAACACACATTTAAACATTATATAAGGACACAATAAAGAGCTTGAGGTCAATAAATTCAAGAAAAATTAATTTAATTAAGTCATTGTATTGGAAAACCTACTTATAACTGCTTCAGGAGAAAGAATACCTAACAAAGCCTGTAATTAAAACAATTAAAAGAGAAGAAAAAAAATACACACAAAAGCTAACCACAGAACAAATAAACATATCTAAAATCTCAACAATATCAAGTACACATGGCTTGATAGTTCATTTTATTAAATGGTCAAGGATCAGAAAGCTGTTCCCTCATATTCAATGCTTTAGAAGTTAGAACATTTCCCCAACACTTTTAATGAGCCTCATAAACTCTTATTACAAACCAGAGAAAAATAAAGATATCACGAGGAAGGAAAACTGTGAACACAGATACAGATATCCAAAATAAAATACCAGCTAACAAAACCAGCAACAGACAGGAAACAACCAAATGATGAATAGGTATGGTGCATCTTAAGAATGCAAGAACACTTTTATATTGAAAATATATTATGATATTTACCACATTAACTTCTTAAAATACCAAAATATTTAAAATACCTCAATATATAGAGAAAACATTTAATTTCAACACTCATTTACTGTTACATATACACACACTCATAACATGCACACATCAATACCAAAAATTAAGCAGTAGAAACCTCTCAGCAAACTAAAAGCAGAAAGTGACCACTTCCCAGTAATGGGCTGTCATCAAAACCTACATAAAAGAGATATACTTAAGAGTAGAATATGAGCATCATGGTTTTATATTCAGAAGTAATACAAAGATACTGCTACTACACACACTAATAAAGATTGCACTAAATAAAGGTTTAAAGAAGATAGTTATGGGAAAGGAAGAAACAAAATATTGGCTCTTATAAGCAATGTAACCATCTACACAGAAAACCCAATGTATCTATAGGTCCAATAGATCTTATTAGAAAATTCAGCAATGTGGCAGGATAAAACTTAAATGAGCAATAAAATCAAGAGTGTTGTACACAAGCTTAGACTATTTCTAAGATATGCTTTTCAAATAAAGACCTTATTTACAATACTAGTAAAATACATAGTCCTAAACTGTTTTGATTAATGCAATGAGAAGTCAAGAAAGAACATGTTAAAATTTTAATGAAGGGTGCAAATAAATGGAGATATGTTTAAAACTTTGAGGCAATTTCCATTGTAATCTCAGAGACTTTCACGGAAACACATTTTTTCAACAAAATTTGTGGGGACAAATAAAGAGAAAAAGGGAAGCAGGAAGAGAACAAAAGAGGAAGGTGACTTGTCATACTCATGTGGTTTTGAACTGTCAACTAGGTTAGAAGTACAATTCCTAGAATCTCCCTCCTAATGTATTTCTAGTTTATAGTTGAGAAAAAGAGGGATGGAGCTAGATCTGGAAAATGGAATAGAAGCAGAATCCATTGTGTTCTGAAGGTTATCTTAGGGCAACAGGCATGGTTGCAGTTCAGAGATTGAGGATATGATGCCTCTGCTCCCAAAGCTCTTGCCAGCTGGTAAACAAAAGAATGAAAAGGGAGAAAACACACTAAATCTTAAATAGTGAGGTGTGAAGGTGAATGAAATCTAGAAAGGGTACAAAGTGGACTTCAACAAAAATTTCTCAAAACAGAGTTATAAAGTAAAAATGGCAAAATGTTTACATTTCATATATCTCAGTGGTGAGATGAGTGCATTTTATACTATCCTCTAAATTTCTATTTCAAATAGTTTTTATTTCAACAAATTACTGAAACTGGGAGATATGGAAGAATATATAGCATTATGGCATGAAACAAAGATTATAAAAGAAAATAGTTACCATATTTGAATTCATATAGAAATATGTGAGACAAATCATCATAATGTTAACAAATACCACTCTTACACATCTCTTGTATTTAAAAATTATATAGTCTAGATATTTTTCATTCTGTAGCTATTCAATTGAAAATTGTATTGATTTGTATGTTATGCCTTTTTAGCCTGCTCATATTCCATTATAATTTTCTATCAATATTTCAAGTAAATAGGAGTTTGGTATCTCTGTTATTAGAGTGTTGATTTTTAATCACAGATGAAATGTTCCAGCCTAGGCACTGGAATTTTTAATTTAGATTCACAGTATTATTTTAAGTAACTTTTTTTCTTTAATAGCAATTCATTAACTAAATGTTATGTACATATTTTAGAAAACTATATTTTTCAATACTTATTTTATAAATGTTCTATCAATATCTGTCAAGTCCTGAGATGATTAGAGCTATTTGACAATTGGATGATATAGTTCTACATTAAATATTACAAATCTCACTCAATTTGAGTGGTGTATAAACAATAAATATAGTAACTACAACTTGTAAGTTATTGTACTTTAATCTACATAGCCCTTTCATATTTGTTTATAAGCATTGAAACTAAGATAAGATTATAATTGGCTTAGAAAAACCCTCAAACACTTGTGTTTTATGTAGATTTTTGGTCCCAAAGCAAAAATCCTAGAAAAATCAAGTCAGCAAATGATATTACTCCAGTTTTAGAAAGGTGAAGATACCTCTAAAATAACTGAGGGTTTTTAATATACAGCATTCAGCATCCATTGCTGTAAGCCATCCTTACCATTAAATGTCAGCTCAGGTTCATCACACAGGACTTAGAATGCAGATAATCAACCTATTTATGAATAGACTCCATGACGTAGGTCCCCTAAGTACAAATTTGGTGATAAAAACCCTGCCATGTGCCTGAAGGAATGTGAGTTAAAGGCCATGCTTCGCATGGAAATGGTTAAAAGTTAAGATAAAAGCAAGGAACTAAGTTGATCTGGAGGCACCTTAGGGACGTGTGATGTGAAGAGGAAACCCAAAAATACATGGAAGATCATCAGTAGCATCGGTACGGAGTTGGTTATCTCTAATCACCAAGCCCAAGCTGCCATTTTTCCCTTAGTTACCCTACTCTCATTAGTGGGCTGAGTTTGGTGGCTCACACTCAAAGCCAGACAATTTTTGCACGTCTAGGAAGAGGTCTATGCACTTCAATAAAGCTTTAGAATACCTTTGGAAGTTTTGTCCAAATGTCTTCAACGTCAAAAAATAAGAAGATAATCCCCTCATCCATTAGTCTCTTTTTTAAAGCAGCCTTTAAAACATATTTACTTAATGTGTGATGAAAGCGATATTATTAAAACACAACTGCAGTGTCTATGCAAGATGATCCTTTTTAGGGTTGAAATTGCATGGTGTGTTGAACTTTGTATAGAAGTTTGATGCAATAACCCTTAAACTGGAATTATCTGCTTCCACAGTTTGTCTACTTCAGATACCTCAGATAAGTCAATCATTTTGGATAGGAAAATTAAGGTGATCCAGTGTTCCCCCAGTAAAAAGAACTAGCTCTCTTGACTTTGATCTGTGTGCAGTGTAATAGTGGGGTAAAAAAAATCAGTGCCCAGTTAGAATTCCTTCAAATCTGCATCTCTCCAGAATGGTAAAGTCTGACTTTATTTAAATGGTCAACATTCCCCTGGTTGCCAGCTTTGTATTTTCATTTTGCAATATTCCTATGGCAAAGCATTAAAAAATGGGAGTGTTTTGCTCTAAACTGAGTAGACTTAGTTACTAAAAATTATGCCTGATAGTTATCAGCCTCCAAAAAAATTATGATTTAGTCCTTCCATACTCTTTAGCCTTGTCCAAAATTGAAAGTAGGGGGAATTAGTCCTTGATGGCCCTGGCCTCTTCACTGTTCTTCCTTGGGTACCTGGTGATTTTATAATCTTTTCCTTCCCTACTTTACCTAGTAACCTCTGCTCTTAGAAAAAAGTACCCCAATTTAATTTATACTATGTTCTGACTCATTTAAACTTTTTGTGTTATCCTTCCCAGGGAGATTTGCATTTCATGAAGTTGATGGAATAGACCTTTAACAGTGGCATCAATAGTATGATGGATGAGGGATTATTCTGAAGCAATAATGGCTTTTCTGGTGCCTCAGAAAAGGAGTATGTCCAGACATGGAGTGTCTGTTCCTTAGCACATACACTTTTCCTTTGCATAGGAAAAGACAAGTGGGAGAGGAAGAGGAAAATCAAAGTATACATGATTATGAAAGAAACACATACCTTAAAAGGGTTGCAACATGATGAGAAACAGGTTTTATTTAGTCTCAAAATGTCTCCTTTCTACATAAATATTAACAACATTATATCATGAGTCAAAATGCAAAATTTCCATTACCGTTGTCAATTTAAAACTCAGTCGTTTCTCTCTTTTCCACAATATCTCTCATATCAAACAATAAAGTTTTATTTTTTAATTTCTTAAAATAGTACTGAAATAAAATTTCCTCAGAACATTGCTATTTAAAACATGAATTTCCTTTGCAGAAGGTCCTTGTCTTCTCATGATTTTAGAGCAAGGCCAACAAATCTATCCCTTCCCTGTTTTCACACGATTTCAGAGCTCTGCAGAAATTGCACATCTGGCTCTTTGCCTGTGCACCTGATGTTATCTCAAAAGAAATTATATAAATTAAAAACATTAAAAGGGTCTTTTTGAATCCAAAGCAATAGAATATATATCCAAGACAGCAAAAAAGAGTTAGAAAAATAGTTAAGGGACATTAGTAGTATTAAGCTAGGAAACTAACAAAATGATGACAATATAAAATGAATGCTGTGAAAAGAACAATTAAAATATACAAATTAGAATTGGAAAATACACTGTGTGGACCAAGAATAACATTAAAATCATTTTCTTCCATCCACATAGGGAACTTTGGTCATTAGCTTATTTATTTATTTATTTATTTATTTATTTATTTTTTTGCGGTACGCGGGCCTCTCACTGTTGTGGCCTCTCCCGTTGTGCAGCATAGGCTCCGGACGCGCAGGCTCAGCGGCCGTGGCTCACGGGCATGTGGGATCTTCCCAGACCGGGGCACGAACCCGTGTCCCCTGCATCGGCAGGTGGACTCTCAACCACTGCGCCACCAGGGAAGCCCCATTAGCTTTTTTAATTTATTTTTTTTTAAGTTTGGAAAATAGTGAAAGCTTGGCACATTTGCCAAAATTGTCATCTCTTGCTTTATTTCTACTGCCTCTGTATTCTGCAGATTCATGCCTTGTCCTGCAGATTCAGGCTTACTCCTAAATTTCTGAGCTATCAGTGAGTGACTATCCCATGTCATCTGCCACTTTCCTATCGCTTGACCCACTTTCTCCATGTCTTTTTGGAGCTAAAAATGAAATTATTACCTCACTGCAAGAACCATACCTTCTGATCCACCACATTGCACACTTGCTTAAAAATGTGTTAATTTGTTCAAGATTGATTCCTTGTAAACTAGCTTTCCAGAGAGACAGTTGTCCTTTTGAAGAGCCCCATGGAGCTCTAAAGAAATGGAAGGTCAGGATCCAACACCAAAGGTATAGTACATCGGAAAGTTACAGTTATGGGTCTTGGACGTCACAGCTGGATCAAACCGGGGAATATACAGATATCCGTTAACCATGAATGCTGAAGTGAAAGAGTAAGGCTGCAGGCTGGGATTCTGCTATATTATACTGATTTGGGATCCTAGCATCCATGATGCTGAGGGAGGGTAGTATTCCTTAATCCCACAGCTTAAAACCTCATAACAGAGATGTGAGAGTCCTTCCAGGGTCTATAGCCAAGCCTGTTAGATCCCTGTGTGCTGCCTCAGACTGAGTGGCAATGAAGAGCCACACGTCTCCTGCCTGTTCATTGTCTAGTTATTGACACTGATTCCTTCACGCCCCTCAATGAAGTAGCCTCCTTTGCCAGCTACATTAAAGATTTTGTACGCTCTGTAACTCACATATCCTTTCAGTGACATATTTTCTATTGTCTCAACCTTCCACCACCTCACTTCACAGTATGAAAAAGAGATCCCTTTGCTTCTCTCAAAAACTTCAAAGACATAAGACACAAGGAAGGTGAGGGCTGAGATATTTGGGCTCAGTAAGAGTCTTATAAGACATGTGGGACTGAGAAATCTCTTAGATCCCAGTATATCCATATAACCAGTGAGGGGTATAACATAGGAGAAGTTCAAAATGTGCCCCATTCATTGCTTGTGCATCTCTAGCACACACAAAAAATACATCTGTTGAATTAATGATGAATGTGAGTGTTTCTATCTTAACTGAAAGGTGAACTTCCTAATGGAAACCCTAAAATGCATAATGCCCAGATTTTCTTGGATGCTTACTTGGTATAAAACTTAATTTCTTCTGAAAAAATTTTCTTATATATTAGACGTTTGTTCTCTTCAAAACATGATAGGTGCCTAGTAAATGTTCAATATTAACTGAATTCCAATACTTTGCTCACTGTTCTATTTGCTTTGTGATTTATTATCCACTTTCCACATCTTCACCCATGTCCTTAGTGCTCATAATAACTATCCCACCACCAGTAGTTTAAAAAAACACAGTCCATGGAATAAAAATTCTGAGTAATCATTACTTTTTGTCATTTTTCTTATTATCCACATCTAATCTATTTCCAAATTCACACTCTGTATGCATAGTATGACATGAATCCATCTACTTCTCTGTAACTCTAGTTACAACATTATAGTTTTTGGTACGATCAACTGACTTTACTGTTACAACAGTCATTTAACTCATCTCCCTGATTAGACTCTTGACTTAACTCCCACAATATAACCCATTCTTTTTTATTTTCCTTTCATGATAAACATGTATTTATTTATTTATCTATTCATTCATTTATTGGCTTAAGGCAACAGATATTTATTTTCACAATTCTGGAGGCTGGGAATTCTGCAATCAGGGTACCAGCATGGTCAGGTTCTGGTAAGAGCCCTCTTTCTGGCTTGTAAATGGTTGCCTCCTTGCTGTATCCTTACATGGTGGAAAGAGAGAGAGAGAGCTGTTAGGCTTTCCTTTCCTATAAGGACACTAATCTAATCATGAGGGCTCCATCCTCATGACTTCATCTGAACCTAAATTACCTTAAAAAGGCCCCACCCCAAGTATCATCACATTTTGAAATAGGGCTTCAGCATATAAATTTTGGAGAGACGTAAGCATCCAGTTCATAGCAGGTAGCTTTTACCAAACAGTTGCAGGTACAGAGAATCTCTGGGTTTGAATTTTAGCTCTGCTACCTGTGTGACCTGGGGCAAGTCATTTAAATGTTTGGAGCCAGCTTCCTCACTTGTAAAATGGGAATACTATTGGTACATATAAACTATCTCAATTTAACTATAATACACATACTTCAAATAAAGGGCAAATATTGTAAGTCCACACTTTCATGAATTTTAACCAAGTGAATTCTTGGTATTACCATCATAGATTATGAAATAAAACATTTGGACTTTCAGATAGTTCAGCTAATGGCCTAAAAACAAATCTTTCCACATAATATCCACAAACTATACAGATCAACTAAAAGAGCAAAAGAAACAACGCACATTCTACACCTTCAGCATAGCTAATGGAGAGAAAACACTAAAGATTAAAAATTAATTTCAGCAGAAAAGGTAATATTGAAACATGATAAATATAGCACAAAAACAAAATCAAAGATCAGTATCATTTGTAAAAATTTATACAAAAATATACTATAAATATAAGCAAAATAATTTAACACACATTTAAAAAATATGTGCCATCCAAAGTGGATTTATTCCTAGAATGCAAGCTGATTGAATGTTAGAATATCTAGTAACATCATACACCACTTTAGTAGATCTAAGGGCAAAAAAAAAATCCATAGATACTGAAAAATGTTTAGCAAAATTCAACATTCAGTGATAATTTTTAAAATACTCAATAAAATAAGAATTTATGGATATTCTTTTTCTGAATATATATCCTAGTCATAAAGCTATCACCTCACTTATAGGGAATTTTAGAGGCATGGCCACAAAAATCAGGAAAAGAGCAAGATGTCCACTATTGCCATTACTTTTCAACATTGCACTACAGATTTTAGCTAATGAATCAAGTCAATTAGAGTCTTAAGAATAGGAAAAGAAGATCTGAAAATATCTCTTTTTGAAGGTTGTCCTACACTGTGTTTTTCAGGAAGTAAACATAGATGAGGAGATTTGCATTTAGGTTGTTTTAGAGGGAGTGTCTTTGCAATTAATACCTGTCAAGGAGCAAAACATGTAGGACTGGTTAGAGGGAAGTGTAGAACTGTGAAGCAACATAGTCCTCAGCTGATTCCATTTCTACAGGGAGTCTTAGAGCTGGGGTGGTGCTTCAGAGATGACCTATCTTTATGCAAAGCGTACTGAGGCTTCATATACCAACATGCAGTAGTCTTTGGATATGGGGTATCACCAAAGAGAGTGTGACTTAGGATAAGGCTTCTCCCTTTAGATGAAAGGAATTCATGGAGTAGGACTCACTGGGAGCCAGCATCTGCCAATACTCCAGCAACTGGAGTACGAATCCTGAAGGGGTAAATCTGAGAGGCATGCCAAAGTATCCACTACACAGATGTGTGATCGTATACCTAGAAAGTCCCAGAGAATGAATGGCTTAACGTAATTCTAAAAATAAAATATTTTAGTAAGGTGGAATGATATAAAATAAACATTTAAAAATCAATAGCCCTTCATATACATAAAAGTGAGATAGAGAATATAATGTAGAGAGTTCCTCATATGAAGTAGTACAAAAGAACTAAAATATTTAGAAATAAATTTAGCAAGATGTGCAAAATCTACTTAAATATGGCTATAAACACTCCTGAAAGGTACAAAATAGATTGGAACAAATTAAAAGACTCCTTTGTTCCTGAGTGGGGATCACTCAACATCACAAAGATATCTGTTACCCCTAAGTAGATTTACACATTCAACATAATCTCAATAAAAATACCAACAAGGCTTTATGGAGTTATAGAAATAAAATAAGCTTAGAAAAATAAATTCTCAAAAAAAGCAAAGAGAACTTTGAAGAAGAAAAGCTAGGAATATTAACACTGACAGATATTTAAATATTACATAAAGCTTCTATAATCAAAGTGATACTGGCATGCTGACAAGCAGATAATAGAAGTTCATTAGAAAATTTTAAAAGGAATCACAATCTTTGGAGTTAAAACAGAATTTAAAAATGAATAGTGCTAGGAAAGCTGGAAGATCATTTGAAAAACAAGATAAAATTTGTACATACATTACACAATACTCAAATCGATTAGAGACCTAGAATGTAACCATACAAGTTTTAGAAGAAAACAGGATGAATTCCTCTATAAATAAGATATTAAAAAAGAAAAGCTTAATTGTGACTTAAAACCAGGCACAATAAAAGATTGATACATTTAAATATATAATTAAGATTACATATAAATCAAAATACCATAAAGATAATCAAAAGACAAATAAGTTGGAGAAAATATTTGCAACATAAACCACAGATAAAGGAATGGCATATATAATTTATAAGGAACTCTTAAAAAGTGAGGAAAAAATTTTAAATACATGATTGAAAAGTTGCTATTTACAAGACAATGATTAATAAAAATAATAAAATTGTTAAATTTTAAAAATGATGTTCAGCTTCAGTCATGATAAGAGAAATGTAAAACATAACTGCACCAAGGTACCATTTCTCCACTCAGATTGTCAAAGTTGCAACTTTCACAAACATTTTGTTGGTAAAGCTATGGAAAAACAGGCACTAACATTCTGATGAGAATGCAAATTGGTATAACCATATGGAGGAGACTTTGGCAGTATATAAGAAAATCACATTTTTATCATTTTTTACTGGCAGCCTGCTTCTAGGAATCTAGTCGATAGAAGAACACACATGCGCACATATATTCAGTTGGGCATTATTTGCAGTTGCAAAACATTGAAGAATAAACACCTTAAATGCTCATACATAGATGATTCCTTGAAAAAATGGTTCACCTACTCAATGGTGTACTATGCAGATATTAAAACAAAAAATAAGGGTGATCTTTATGAACTGATGTAGAGTGATTTCAAGAAAAGCAAAATACAAGACACTTCTCTTTCTTCTAGCCTTTAGGTAAGAATAAAGGAAAAATATTAAAATATTCATGTAATTGCTTATTTTGTCAAGAGACTCATAGGAAACAGAGATTGGAAACTAAGGAGATTAGTTAGGGAAGGAGGTTGAGGGCTCAGGAAAGAAACGAGCAAATTTTTTTTAGTGTGGCTTTGATTTTTGGAACTCAATGTTTTACCAAAAATATCATATAAAGGGAAGAATTTTTAACATAGAATATGAATAGAAATTTTAAAAATATTTCAAATGAATGAGAACAGAACTAACCCGAATATCCTTGTATATCTATTTTGACTATAGACAAGACTAAAGGCTAAAAGAACTGTAAATATTATTAAGCTCTAGCCACTGTGTTCATTTTTTACCATGGTATCAATTTGCCCTTTAAACTGCTTTCTGTGTATGCTAGGAACCAGACAATAAGCAAAACCTGAGAGCCATGTATTTTAACCATGAAATTATATGGAAAGGAGAAGACTTATGGTATTACATTGAGCTGGAGGGGTCAGTTTGATAGGTAGATACAAAAATAGATATAGATATATTTTCTAGCTCAGTAGAAAGAGCCTAGAAAAGTAAAACCTTTAGGTGAGGATGAGCACACTCAGGACCACGATATTGCTTTCTAGGTACCATTCTCTGCCAAAAGGAACCATGGCTCCTTGGAATAAATGGCTGATTCCAGAGCAGGGACAGAAAAAGTACAAGAGAAGATTGAAGCATCTTGTGCTAGAAAACAAGTTAATGCTCAAAGAATGATTGAAATATATGAAGAACATATAGGAGTCTTCTTAAAGGGGATTTAAACTGGCCAAATTTGGGGAAATATTAACATCAAAAAAATAATGGGTGAAGATAGTCAAAAGGTACAAACTTTCCGTTATAAGGTGAGTAAGTCCTGGAGCTACAATGAACAGCATGGTGACTCCAGTTAATAACATTGTATTGGATATTTGAAAGCTGCTAAGAGAGTAGATCTTGAAAGTTCTCATCACAAGAAGAGAAATTATGTTGTGTACTTGAAACTCATAAAATGTAACCCATCAGTTTTATCTCAATAAACAATACAATTCAATTCATTTTAAAATAATGATAGTAGTTATTTAATACTACATTTTTTTGAATTTATGAATCTATCCTGATATCAATCAGTAAGAAGGAAAATATTTTCTATACAATAGAATGCCATCCAAAAGTGCAGAAGAAATGATGGTTGATTTAATAGCACTTCTTTTGGTAATGGCAGATTAAAATTATTGGCCTCTTCAGGTCCTTTTCTTCTTTCACGTATTTATTTCCATTTTCTCCCACTTCCCTCCTTCTATAGGTGGACATTTTAATATATTTAATATGTACCTACTTGATTTTTTATTGCTATAACAAATGTAAAATTGTTTTACATGTATTTTTAATTTATGGAAATGCTATTGTTAGAGATCTTATAACTTTTCTTACTTTATTCACCACCATACCTTTAAGCGTTGTCCTTCTTTGTGTGTGTGCGTGTGTGTGTGCAACCTGTGGTTTCTGGCTACTGAATTGTACTCTGTGGTGTGGATTTATTATACTTTATGCATTTTCTTTCCAAGCAATGAACACCTGGTTTACCTGAAATGCTTCATACCACAAATAATGCTGCAATAAGTAAGTATCTTCTTACTTATCCTTGGATAGAGTTCTGTGAGACACTCTTTGAGATATATACTCCAAAGTAGAACTGCTGTGTAACAGTAAATGGGTACATTTAATTTGATGAAATAATGCAAGATTGCCCCACTGAATGCCTCAATATGTCTGTGCTCCTACAAGGGATGCACAAGAATGACCACATCTCCATATCCCCACTAACAGATGGCGATTTTATGTAACTTTCTAGTCTTTAACATTCTAAGAAATGTAAAGTAATGTCATATTGATTTTTTTTGCTTTATTATGCATGAAAAAATACCTTTTTACATTCAAGCAACTGTTACTAAATTAAATATTACATATATATGTATATAATATAAATTAAATATAACAAATATAACATAGTAATTTCTATAATCTAATGTTTTATTCAGTGAAATTGAGACAACAAAGACAAAAGATCAACTGTACCAATAACATTGTTTTAACCCTTACTTGGGAAGAAATATCTCAATGATGCTTGTTTTCACACAGTGTACAAATAACATTATAGTAATTTTTCATAGAAAAATTCTCTCAACTTTAAGAAAGCTTTAGAGAAGGATAACATTCACCTATATATACACACACACATATATATTTAAGACATATTTAGCTGTATTTAGTGCATAAGTATTTATAACCTAAAGATGTATTTTTGCATACAAATGCTAATGCTTTAACTACAGAAAAACAGAACTTGTACCTGATAAATAAACCAGTATAATATAAATAGTTAAAAAGAATCAATTTTTGGATAAGCTTTAAGTCTCTAAGTCTCTATAGAAACACTAGGTTCTCTATTCCCCCAAAAGTGTAAAGGGACTATACCTAATGTGATCATTAACATACACATGCTCTCTCCAAAGGTGGTACAGTCTCCACAAGGAGCAAAGGGATTGTAACAGCCAAGGTTCAATCAGAGAAACAGAACCTTAATAAGTATTATGGAACAAAAAGTGTATTATAGAAATGGTGAGAGAAGCAATGGAAACATGGGTCTGATACAGGGAATTAGAGCATCAGAATCAGTAACCAGTCCTCTGGAGTTCAGACAAGTTTAGTTGCTAGACTGGGACTGTGAAGAAGAGCCGGGATGGGAGAGGGGAGTGGGAGGACAGACCTCTGAGGAAACCTATGGTCTCTTTATCTAATGGAGAGCCTGTACTTCAGCCTTGACAGCAGTCGGGATAAAGAACTCATCACAGAGCCAGGGAAGGCAAGGACAAGCTGCATCTGTCTCTCACTCCCTCTCTAACCAGGAATACTTTCAGAGGGTAATGGTTGCTGTCTTCATTTGTCTTCCAAATCATAAGAACATTATCTCCCCACTCTATTGACAAGAATTCAGAAAAGGGACTTCTAGGAAATGTAGTGGTACTATTATCAAGTTAGCAAAGTACAAAGCTACACATCCATCCCTTGTCCACACACAACTCCTTTAACCATATTTAACTTCCAACTGAAGGCAATAGAAAATCTGTATTCTCATGTAAAAGATGCAATTATTCCTCCTATAACTAAAAGAATAAAAACCCTCTATACAAAAGAAGGTTACAGATGACACCTCAACAATTTTAAATAAATTTTAAAAACTAAATATATATATATACATATATATATACACACATATATATACAAAGATGCATATATATACATATACATATAAATATGGGAATATCAAATTAAGAAAGAAATATTCATAATTCATTTCAGTAGTGGGTCAGATGGTGGTATTGATATTTATAATTCCCATCTTCTATCTATTCCATTCTCTCTTTTCCCTTACAGATCACTTGAGCTGGCCATGAATACTTGCCTAGTGGAATGAAGAAAAATTTAATTCCTGAATTAGTAGTCCTGCCTGTTCTGAAATGTAGTAATTCCAAGAGGTAGAGGATTCCTTGTATTACAGACAAACTACTGTGGTCCCCCACTTGTGTAAAAGCAATCCAATTTTCACTTGAAAGTCACAATCAATCATACTAGCCAGCAGATTAACCACCTTCCTTGCTTATTGATTTCATTGTCTTCATTCCTTCTGAAGTTCCAGCTTTCCTCTGTTTTCATTTCCTTTCTATTTGGAGACCAGTTTCAGACTTTTTTTTTTTTTTTTTAGAGAAGGTGTTAGTTTTCCTTTCTCTGAGAATCCCTTGATTTTACTTTAATCCCTGGAGGATATTTTTGCTAGATATAGAATTCATAGTTGATAGGTCTTTTCCTTTAGCACTTGAAAAATGTTGTGCCACTTCCTCTGGACTCAGTTGTTTCATATGAGAAATCCATTGTTATTCAAATTAGTGTTTCTCTATATGAAACTGCTCTGTGGTTACTTATAAGATTTCTATTTTGTCTTTAGTTTTCAGAAGTTTAATTAGGATGCATTGGCTTGGATTTCTTTTGGTGTAGCAATATTTAGAGTTTACTCAGCTTCTTGAATCTGTAGGTATATGTCTTCTGTCAAATTTGTGGAATTTTCAGCCATTATTTAATACTTTTCTAGCAGCACATTCTTTCTCCTTTACATTGGGACTCTGATGATATAAATGTTAAATTTATTATTATTGTTCCAGGGGACCCTAAGACTTTGTTCATTACTTTTAAGACTATTTTCTCTCTGTTGTTCAGAATAAGTGAATTCTATTGATCTGTTCTCAAATTCAGTGATTCTGTCTTCTGTAATCTCCACTCTATTGCAATGCTTAACCAGCAAGGTTTGTTTTTTCTTTTCCCTTTTTGTGTTATCATATTTTTCAGTTCTATAATTTCTCTTCAATTCTTTTCTTTACGACTTTTATTTCCTTGCTGAGACTTTTTAATTTTTTCATTTGTTTCAAGGCAATTCATAACTATTATTGAAGCAGTATTATGTTGGCTGCTTTAAAATCTGTGTCAAATATCTTGAACAACTGATTCTGTTGATATTGTCATGAGTTAATTTTATTTTTTCATTCAAGTTGTGATCTTCCTGGTGCTTTGTATGACAAATGATTTTCTATATCTGGACATACTGAGTATTGTCAGAAGACACCTAAAGCTATTAAGTTTATTTTAACAGGCTATTGCTCTGTTTGCATTTAGCATATCTCTTTGATGAAAAACTAGGGCAATTCAAAAGAATGCAGGCACCTGTTAAATACAGGAAAGCTGTCAAACTCTTTGATGTAGATAGATATCATAGTAGAAATGAATTTGTAACATGTGACACCTCACACAAGAAAAGGCCTAGTGCCACCTCTATCTGGAAGTGTTTCTCTTAGATATGTCCACCTTGGGACTGGATGTCAATTACACTTTTCAGTACGCTTCTCCCCAGCACAAAATCTAAACTTTTCTGCCTATACTTTTGCCTAAAAATAGATATATGAGTAGATTCTGAGTTATTAAGTTTACTATAAATAATTTAAACTGTGTTTCTTGTCAAAATATTTAGAGTTGAAAATTTAGCTATAATGTCTTTGAGGATTATCAATGTAAGATTAGTTTTAGGGAAAACATAATATAAAAATCTATGCATTCTAAATCTAATATGAGAGATTTCTATATATTGTAACACAGTTTTCCTTACCAAAAGACCAGAAATAACTGGATGGCCATTAATTGAGGACTCATTAAATAAACTAAATAATATCTAAAGAGTGAAACCCAATGCAGTTGAAATTTAAAAAAAAATGATGAATGTGTTTATGTACTACCATTTATTGGTTCTCCATAAAGTATTGTCCAAGCTGTATATAAGGGCAATGTGAATATTCATGTGTGTGTGTGTTTGCCTAAATGATAAATATGGTAGAATAAATCACAACATTTTAAAAACAATTATCTATAGGTGGAAGAGAGGTGATAGAGATAGAGTTTAGCCATATGTATAATATATTTTTATACATTATATTTTGGGGATATACAAATGTTTTACAGTTATAAAAACAAGATTTAAATTTAAAATTGAAAGCAGAATAAAACAAATGAACAAACATATCAAATTGGTAGCACACAGAGAAGTGTCCCAGATGACTTAAAAACATAGTAATTTGATTAGATATTCTGAGTAAAATTTGCTTATAGGACAAACAAAAATGCAGAATATTTTTATCTGTTCTCTATAATCGTAGTTGGTGTATCTGTGTTTTCATCCTGAGAATAAAGAGATTGAGTATGCATTATGTGAAAGCAAATAAGTAATTATACTTGTCTCATTAAGAACTAGAATTTATGAATGAGAGAAAGGTTACAGAGATATAAAATTGATGACTTGTGTAAAATCTCTGTCATTTTTAATTTGTGCTGAGTGAAGAAGTATGAACACCAAATGTATTTTCTCTTTAAAAAAAAGAAGGAAAATATTTTCTAGGTATGGCAATAAAAAATGTTCAGAAATGACCAACCTAGTAGTAGTGAGCAATAATTGGAAGGTAAGTACACAAGATATACATAAGACAACTTGTCATTATAGAAATCAAGGAAAATACAAAGTTATCAGGGAGAACTAAGTCATGTTATAGAGATCTGTATAGAGCTTGAATAATTTCCTTTCATCAGCCAAACACGGAATAATTTGAACATCAATATGAATTATAACTGTAACAGATTAGACCACATCAAATATACTTAAATTCATGAGTTCATAATAATATATGGTTATTAAGTTACTTTGAAATGTATCTACAACAATCTCTCATTCCACATGCTTTTCTTTCAATATAACATTCTTTTAGGAAGTGGAGTCTATGTTTCCTTCTGTTGAAACTAGGTGGCCCTTTCTGACTACCTCTATCCATTGAATAGGACCAATGTGATGCTATGTGACTGACTTTCAGGGCTATCTTCAAAATTCCACACAGGACCCTCTTTTTCTCTTTGAATACTTGCTCTGGAGGTAGTCAGTCACCAAGTAAGCATTTTGACTGTTACCATATACTGGGTGGCTTATAAACAACAGAAATTTATTTCTCACAGTCTGGAGGCTAGAAAGTCCAAGATCAAGGCATGAGCAAATTCAGTGTCTGATGAACACCTATTTCTGGGTTCATAGATAGTCGTCTTTTTGCTGTATCCTTACTTGGTGAAAGGAATGAGTGAATTCTCTGGGGTCTCTTTTATCAGGGCACTAATCTTATTCATGAGGGTTCTACCCTTATCACATAATCACTTCTCAAAGGTTCCAACTCCAAAAACCATCACATTGGGGATTAAGTTCCAACATATAAATTTGGGAAGACACAAACATTCAGTCTATAGTGACTACCCTTAAGCTGACATGAAATTCAAACTAGTCCACGTGGAAACGTCACATTCACACACAGAGGCAGGTGCCTGGCTGGGCCCCAATTATCTAATCACTTACTGTTCCAGTTACAGCCACTCTTTGACTCCAACAATATTAGAGATCTCAAGCACCAGAACTGCCTAGCTGAGCCCCTCCCTAATTCACAACCCACAGAAATATGACAGTCACTGTTTTAAGCCACTAAGATTTACTGTGTTTTATTCCACGACAGTGGATACCTGGAAGAGTCACATTAGGAAGATGTTAGGGAACCAACACTTGAAAAAAATAAAGTTATAAAAGGAAAAGAATCAAGGATACATACCACATTTTCTATACAAACAATACTTCAGTGTAACCAAATAGTTAATGATGAAAGTTTTACGTCAGAAAAATATTCTGCTAATAAGTGAAAAAGAAGTAATCCAATTTTATAAAAGTGCTTTCAAAAGCTTAGTGTACTGACGTATCTATGCAATGACTATCAATTGCTGATAACCAAGTAACTATATGTTATTTACCTCCTGATGGAATAATGCAACAGGATCTATGCAGAATTCTTACCAAAATTAAAAAAAACTTTGATATGATAAATCCTCTAAACATGGCTGCAATTTACAGGGACTATAGTAGAGATAGAATAATGATAACTGTGGGAAACTCTATAAAGACAATCAACTCTGTTCTTTCCTAAATAACAAGCAAAGAAAATAGAGCAATGAAAGACAACCTATGGATAAAAACTTACATAATGGGCACATCAACTAGTTTGAACATATGGAACTTATTTGGATATCTGATTCATATATGAAAACAAAAATGTTTGAGTTAATTATGAAAATTTTCATATTGAATATGTATTTAGTAATATACAGAGGTTGTAATTCTTATGTATTACATTGATATTGTGTTGTATTTTTTAAAAGTTTCTATGTTTAACAGATGTATGCTGAAATATTTATGGACTAAATAATATTACACCTGGGATTTGCCCCCAAAAGTTTTGAAGGAGAAGTGGGAGAGTAAAAATAAATTAGCCATAAGTTGATAATTGTTAAAGCTAAGTGACCATGCATGACAGTATTTTACAATATTAGTCTCTCTACTTTTATATATATATATGAAAAATAATAAAATATAATGATGGGTAACCCTCTAAAATGTACATTATCCTCATAGAAAATATTAACTTTCATTGTTACAAATATTATATATACATTCATTGTTGTAAAGATATGCTGATACCCTAAAAGAAATTTGATCTTACTTGGATCTATTTTCCCTTTTGATTAGAGATAGAAAATGAATGCAAATAAAAAAGAAATTCTACATGCAAAAATACAGTTTTTGACCTAGTGCTAATTGGAAGGGGAGTTCATCTGTTCCTGGAAGGTAATTTTTATGATAAATGTCTCCTGTGTTTTTCTCATCTAGGATTCAATGTCTATAGGGAATCAATATCTCAAATTCAGAACATAAACCTTTTTGAAAAAGCAAATAATTTCATACATAATATATACATTATACATATAAATCTGTATATATATATATATATATATATATATATATATATATATACACAATTCTGTGTCTGTGTGGGAATATGCTTTAAAGAAATATAATTTTATAACCCAGCACTATATCTTACATGGAAATTTTGTCTTTATAGTCTTCTAGTTTCATCTGTTTATGTCTATTCTCTTTTATTAATTGGTCCATTCAATGTTATTTTGATCCAAGTAGACAGTTGGCATATAGAAGTCATCATTTCATTCCAAGCTGGAGATAGTTTGTCTTTGCAACTTAAGTATAATCATCTGTCAGCTTCTATCCCTCTTTTTGGTTTGTGACAATAACTCAGACTTAAGAAAAATCAGGGTTATAACACTTTCCCCAATAAAAGATGTTATTATTTTATATGTTTATATACATCTTTTTATCTTCATCTTATATACTCTTTATAAACATGCAATTGTTGGATACAGAAAACTGTATTCAAACATTAGCATAAATGGGAGAGAAAGAAATCTCCTCACTGCTATTTCATGTGGATTCTGTCAGTGAGTGGTGAGCCCAACTTCCAAGTCTTATAGACTTCAGTTACTCTACCACCTGTACAGTGCTTAGCTCAAGTATTTTATCCCTGCCCCTGGGATTGAGTCATCTCTCTGGAGAGACCCTCAGGAGAGGGCTTGGAGGATTGGATGGTCTTCCTCAGGTATTTATCAGCTTAGCTCCAGGGACAGAAAGATATTGTGCACAATCTAAACAGAGGTCATTCAGAGGTGAGTAAAATTCATTCAAAGGTAAATAAATAGAACATTCTGTGGAAGAAATCATAGTAAAGGGATCTTCAGGGAAGATTATATTGTGCCCAAACTGACTACTTACATCCTAGAACTATAATCAACTAGTGGTCCCTGTTTGAAGCATTGACTGCTTGTATTTATACACATTCAAAATAACCCAGGCTAAGTGAAGTGTTCTTGAAAATAAATTTAAACTTTCTCATTAAAATACTAAATTTGCACATGTATCTTACTCAAGAGGGAATTTTAGCTGCCTTACAGTAGAAATTATAGATGAGAGATCATTTTCAGTGAGTGCATTTCTAAAAATACCTTCCCAAGCACAAATGTAGTTCATTAATAAGTGAATGGAATAAAATTGAGTAACATGGTGCAGCTGTTATACTCATACACTACGTGTGAAAAAACAAGCAACTATAGCAACTATATATTTAAAATTCAAAGATAACAAGATATGAAATGATAGGCTACACTTACAGAGATTTCCAAAAGTAATCATTATTGGGAACTTCTTAAAAACATTGCATCAAAAAAAATTATTAGAAACACAGGAAGATAATGCCAAGTGATAAATCTGACAATACCATTTCTGACGTAATAATTTTATAAAAATCTTATAATAACTATATAGTTTAGAAATACTTTTATATTTCAAATAAGTTAATAAAAGTTTACTATATCACAAGAACATTTAGAATATTAGTGACTGTTACACTTGTTATGGATTATATTTAGCAACAACAAGTCAAGAATAACACATTCTTTACCTTAAGACATTGATTATTTGTGGATCAGTCAGCCTAAAGTGAGTGCTTTGACTTGAAATTTGTTTTGTATGCAACCATTTCATCCATCAATATCTTGTTTTGTGTTCACCATAGGAATTGAAAAGGTGGCTCCTTCAATCTCCTCTTGGTGAGCATTGACAAAGTGGTGGAGGGAGTTTCAGAAATCGAAGATATTCTTGGATTCCAGCTTGATTTTTGGTCACTAAACATATTGCCATACTCTAGTTCATTAGACTTCCTAATAACCTTTGAGAGGAAAATTAACATTTCACAGAGCAACAGAGTAAAATTTGTGTATTGCAAAGAGAATTAGAGGTCACTATGATGCCATATACATTCATTTCAGTTCCCACAAGACTTTACTCTTTGCATCTATTTTTAATGAAACAAATAAAAACAGGAACCCAAACCTATGAATATGATCATTTATACAGCTAGATTTTTAAGACATTTTTATGTCTAGTTTGTTATATATGTCTGCAAGTTGACTGGCAAGTGACAAAGCAAGGATGGCAAGATAAATTCAAACACTGTGCTCCTTCCTGGAAGAAGATCTTTGTAAACAAAATCAATATCTGCAGAGAAATATCAAACTCTCATGTGCTCCAGTTCAAGAGCCTCAGAGATACTCTATAATAAAAAGGAATTGCTAAAACAAATACATTTAGAATAGATAAAACTTACATTTCTCGAAATATATCCAAAGGCTTTCTATGAAAGCTAGAAACTACAAGCATGTATTTTCATCAACACATCTGATTTGGTGACTCTGTAAGATGTATATCTATTGTGATAACTGGAAGGCTATTTTCAATGAATATGAATATTTGTTTGTACCCTCTATCTTGTAGATGCCAATTTGTTTCTCTGTTCGAGATACGATTTTATGAAATAGGGATAATAGGTTTTCTATGAGGACACATTATCATGATACATTATTAACTAGTGAGTAATGGCAAGACACGTATTTAGTTGTCAGTATTTGACCAAAGAATTTGTGATATATATATATATATAATATATCATATATAAAATCCATTATACTTTATAGTATTTATGTGTGTGTGTGTCTGCTATGAAGCATATAACTTCTAAGATTATCTAGAAATTAACATATCAGTTCATGAGCCTAAAGCTAAAATATCTAAAATTTCTAGGACATTTGAAATTCTTTAATTTGCTTCTTTTGGACTTTTGTTATTGACAAGTTTTCTTATTTAACTTCATCAGTTAATTATGGATTACATGATTATTATTTGTTTTAACATTACAACATATTTAGAGAAAAAAGAAGAAATAATTTTGTGTTTTCTTTTCTTTTATGGTTTTATTCATTATCATCCTTGCTTTCACATATTACTTTTTCAATTACTAACAATAAAACTATCTAGCTTACAGGGCTTCTGCTGTCCACATTTTTGGTGTGTCACCTTGCTTTTTAATTATTAATCTTTTTAATGTGTAAATTTACTCGAGTATGATAAACTATATTTTACCTATTTTTATTATATGTTACCTATTAATACAACATATATTAATAATTTTATCTAATTTTTAAATCTGAATATATTTCAGAAGAAAGAAGTGTTTAATTTGCTAAGAAACTGAAAGTTAATTATTATATAAAATTGAATTATGTTCCATAACATATCTCATGTTATTGTGAGGCACTTAAAATTTTCCTCAAGTTCATGAAGAGAGATCAAGTATATTAAAATATGATTTTAAAAATAACCAGGCCTAAAAAAATGAGGCAACACAACAGCGTAATGTGCTATAAATTAGAATGTTATTTATGTAATAGAGTATTAATTATACACACATACATGTGTTCTTCTGTTGTCTCTATATTGGCTGAGAGATGCTACATGGGTTCTTTGTTTATTTTTTGTGATATACTGTACTTGTGTCTTCAAGGGGGATTAAAACACTGTGTAAATAGTAATTGTATGCACACTCAAAGCCTCGAACTCAGGCATTCTCTTCCCTTACTATCAAATATAGTCATAAACGGCCTTTTCCAGAAAATCTTTCTTGAGACAACGTCAACAATTTCAAAAGTAATTGCAATGTCATTATATCCAATTATTGGGGGAAAATTCACATGCACAGATATGGTAAGAGCCCAAACTCTATTGGCATAAGTCATTAACACTGATTTGCTTTCCACCAATGATATACTTGCTGTCCCTAGCCTAGTACTTTTCAAAGCTTAATAAAATCTAGGCATTATGATATCTATGCTACTATTCTTCATTTTATTTTCCACCTTATTTCCCCAAATCCTTACTGTGAATCTCAAAAATAACAATTACATTTTTTTCTGGAAATTTAACATCATAAGAAGATTTGAAGCTAAGAATCCACACCATGATATAGCTATGTTGTTCTTTAAGTGTAAATAAATTTACCAAGATTTCTAGAACTTGGAAAAAGACAATTGATAGTCTCAAATTTGTTCAAAAACTTCGAAATTATAAGTTGTATGAAAACAAATACAATGACTCATTTATTAAAAGCAGTGGTGCAAAAGACTTAAAAAAGAAATGTTGCAGTGTCCAGTCTTCTAATTTCCTACATATGTTATTAAATATAACACATTCCTCCAACCCCAACTTTCATAACACTATTAGCTTTTTTCCAATTAAATTCTGTTCACAAGGAAATAAAGTGTCATACTTGTTTTTCTTTTACTTTCCCTGAATTAAAAAAAAAAAACAAGTAAGCAAATTAAAAGAGTAAGACAACGAAACTTAATTGTATCTTAAATGGACCACACAATTATTCAAAACTTAATTATTTAATTTATTTACTAAAACATAACACATTTTGGAAATGGGAAGTTAGAAGACCAGCTGTAGAGCTCTGAACTTGTAGGCATAAGTTATCATGAATTAAGAAATCCTGGCTTTATCTTGAAAGAAAATCTCAGAGGAAAAAGTCAGAGTAGTTGCCAGACTTAAAGGCTATATTTTCTTTCCAGTGTAACTTTTTCTTTGAGTATTTCTGACTAACTTTTTAAAAGGTAAAGCACAATACCATAGAATCTCATAGTAATCTCTATTTTTAATACATTCACTATGATATTAAAAGGCACGTACAGAATGATAGAATGAGGAGCTCCCTGAACCTTCTGTCCAGCAAAACTGGTAATAATTATTTAAAACCAACCACATAAAGTCTCAGGAAATAGTGTCAGGGACATAGAGACAACAAAGAAACAATGGTTCAAGAAAACATACTGTAAGAAGAGTGAGAATCTGTGGTATTTGAACTGAGATTTGCTCCCCCCCTCGCCCCTCCATATTCGGCAAGATAGAAACTCCGCTCCAGATAACTGCAACCAAGAATCCTGGGCTACCTCTTCCCCAAACTCCAGTCAGAGTGATATCTTCCCAGGAGGGACAGGACTCGAGCACTTTTCATTCTGAAACCAGCTACAAGTTGCTGAGGTAAAGATACGGGTGAATATTGTTGAGAAGTGGGGGCTCCCTTCTTCGTCTTCGTCCACTCCTGACCAAACTGTGGTTGGAAACTCTACCTTGGGATATAGTACCTCTGATAATACTAGGGCCCTGATTGTACTGATACTTGCCCAGCTCTTAAGGTGGTGATTCCACACTGGGAGAGTCATGCAAGAACATCTAAGGCTACTTCCCCTTCTTTCTTCTAAACACGGAATACTCAGTTCCTAAAGCAGCTGTGTCACTCAGAGAGAAGCACACCATTGCCCCCATATCCAATCTCAGAGATGTGGTCCAGAGACTTTGTCTGTGGTCCGGGGACATTGGAAAGCAAGTCATAAAAATGATAGCTCCTAATCTCTTTCCAAAGGAACCGAACTTGAAATAGTGGAGAATTTTGAGCCTAAAACAGCAACAACAATAGTAAAAATTGTGGTGAAAGGGAATTGGGGGAGGAGGTTAATAAGTTCACTGGACATATAAGCTAAACTGTATGCTAATTACTTTGTCTGAGAGAACAAGAGAAAGAAACTATTGTGAGGATTCACCTAGGGTCAGAAAAAAAAAAATCACAAACACTGATCTCAGGAATTATCTGTTCAAAAGAGCTCAAATTTGATTGGCTTCATCAATGGATCAATTTATGCCCCAGCACATTGTTAAACATTATAGGGCAATAAGTTGGCAATTAGTGGAACATAACAGCTGGATGAGGTCAGGGAAAGAGGTTAAGATAACCCTGTCAAAACCATTGTCATATCAGAGTGGTTAAGGGCAAACCCAAGCCTGTGCTATATATTAGTCAGCTAGGGCTGCTGTAACAAAGTACCACAAACTGGGGGGCTTAAACAACAGAAATGTATTGTCTTACAGTTCTGGAGGCTAGAAGTCCAGAATCAAACTGTTGGCTGGGTTGATTCCTTCTGAGGGCTATGACAGAGAATCTGTTCCATGACTCTCACCTAGTTTCTATTGATTTGCTGGCAGTCTTTGATGCTCCCTGTCTCATACAAACATCCTTCATCTCCTCACAGTGCTCTTCTTGTGTGCAAGTCTGTGTCCAAATTTCTTCTTTTTCTAAGGACACCAGTCATACTGGATTGGAGGCCCACTGTACTCCATATACCCTCATCCTAACCTAACTAATTATATCTGCAATGACCCTACTTTCAAATAAAATCACATTCTGAGGTACTGGTGATTAGTACTCCAGTGTATGAATTTTTGAGGGAAAAAATTCAATCCATAACAGCACTCATAAGAAGTAACATTAGAGGTTCAAAATTTTCAGGGGGAGGAATAGTTTCCACTAAAATAATTCAGCTAGTCACTAAACAAATAAGAAACAAGAAAATACAAAGAGGGAGAGTACCCAGAGTTGCTATAATACATTATGTAAAATTTCTACTTTTCAACAACAAAAAATGAGACATGAAAACAAAAAAAAAAGCAGGCAACAAAAACTGCCTGTAAAAGTGAACAGGTAGGGCTTCCCTGGTGGCACAGTGGTTGAGAGTCCGCCTGCCAATGCAGGGGATACGGGTTCGTGCCCCGGTCTGGGAAGATCCCACATGCTGCGGAGCGGCTGGGCCCGTGAGCCATGGCCGCTGAGCCTGCGCGTCTGGAGCCTGTGTTCTGCAACGGGACAGGCCACGACAGTGAGAGGCCCGTGTACCGCAAAAAAAAAAAAAAAAAAAGTGAACAGGTATAGGATTTAATGGAAAAAGACTTCAAAATACCACTGTAAATATGTTCAAAGAATAAAAGAAAACCATGATTAAAGAAGTAAAGGAAGATATGAGGACAATGTCTTATTAAATAGAAAATATCAATAAAGAGATATTACAGAAAACAACTAAGTGGAACTTATGGAATAGAATAGCATAGTTAAAATGGAAAACTCAGTAGAGGGGCTCCACAGTAGATTTGAACTGGCAGAAGAAATAATTAGCAAATTTAGAGTGAGAGAGGTTATGCAATCTGAAGAAAAGAGAGAAAAATGAATGAAGAAAAATAAATAAAATCTCTGAAAAATGTGAGCATTATTAAGTATACCAATGTAAGAACAGTGGGAGTACTACAAGGAGAAAAGAAAGAGAAATGAGCAGAAAAAATATTCAAAGGCTTGCTGGTTGACAACTTCCCAAATTCATTGAAAAACAATAATCTACACATCCTAAAAGAAGCAAGAGGATAACAACTCATCACTTACACATAAACTCCAATAACATTATCAGCTGAGTTCTTATCAGAAACAATGGAGGCCTGAAGGCAATGTAATAATAACAATCATATTCAAAGTGTTCACAGAAACAGTAAACCAAGAGTCCTATTTACAACAAAGCTATCTTTCAAAATTAAAGTGAAATAAAAACATTACCAGATAATCAAAACCTGAGCAAATTTGTTGCTAGGAGACCTACCTTACAAGAAATACTAGGGGAAGTTCTTCAGGCTGAAATCAAGTTAATCCAGATAGTAATTTAAATCCACACATACACACAAAAAGAATTACCCCAGTAAAGGTCATTATGTAATAATTATAAAAGATGGTATAAATGCATATTTCTTCTCCTGTTTTCTCTAAATTGATTTTTTTTTTCCTGCGGTGCGTGGGCCTCTCACTGCCATGGCCTCTCCCGTTGCGGAGCACAGGCTCTGGACGTGCAGGCCCAGTGGCCATGGCTCACCGGCCCAGCCGCTCTGTGGCATGCGGGATCTTCCCAGACCGGGGCATGAACCCGTGTCCCCTGCATTGGAAGGCGGACTCCCAACCACTGCGCCACCAGGGAAGCCCTGATTTAAAAAACAGTTATACAAAAAAAAAATATATATATATATATATATATATATATATATATATATATATGCATTGTTGAACCTATAACGTATAGAAATGTAATATATTTGCCAAAAAAACCCACTAAAGAGACAGGTGGGAGCAAATCTGCATTGGGCTAAGGAAATGACTCCAGATGGTACTCAAATACATAAGAACAAATGAAGAGAAACAGAAATGGTAAATCAGAAGGTTAATAAAACAAAAGCTGTAAATATTTACTTTCTCCTCGTAGCTTCTTTATAAGATATCAAATTATAGAATGTAGTAATTATAACAATGTATTGTTGGGTTTGTAATATTTATAGATGTTATATGTAGAACAAAAGTCCACAAAAAAGGAGGAAAGAGAATAGAGGAGTAACATTTCTATATCTAACTGGAATTAAGTTAGTATAAATCTAAAACTGATATTCATATGGTAAAGTGTATATGGAAAGCCCTAGAGGAACCACTAAAGAAATAACTGAAGGTATCTAGTGGAAAAATTATAAGAGAAATGTATATGATACATTAAAAAATATTCACTTATTCAGTTAATGCAATAGAAAATAGTAAAGAAGGAATAGAGGGGAAGAAGGCACAAGACATATAGAAAATAAACAGTAAAATGGCAGTCATATTGACTAAATCAATATAATTTTAAATGTGAATCAATTTAACCATCCAAAGTTAGACTGAATGAAAAAAAATGATCCAACTATTTGCTTTTTTATTGAAGATCTAATTGGCTTCCTTCAACAATTTATAAATCAGGCAGCACCCCATCTAGCAAGTAGAGAGGAGCTCCAAGGGGCTGTACAAAATGGTAGGCTTGTAAAGGCAGAGACTGGGGTGGGGCAAGGAAGTCCAACTATTTGCTCTTAAAAATAGTTTGGATTCAAAGACATAGATATTCAGACAACAGCTATAAGAAAGCTGGAGTGGCTATGATATTATAAGACAAATACATTTTAAAACAAAAAGTGTTGCTAATTATAAAGAGGACATTTTAGCATGATAATAGTTACAATCCTTTGGAAAGGTAGAACAGTTATAAACATATATGCCTAATAACAGAGCACCAAAATACATGAAAAAGAAACTGTCAGAAATGAAGTGAGACATACATAAATTCAAAAATAATACTTGGAAAATTCAATAATCTAATTTTCAGTAATAGATAGAATAAGGCAGGAAAACAACAAGGACATAGACTTGAACTACACTGTAAACCAACTAGACCTAGCAGATATCTATAAGGAGCACCCACTAAACAATAGCAAAATATATATTCTTCTCAAGAGCACATAGAACATTCTCCATGATAGACCATATACTAGATCATAAAAAAATCTTCAATAAAAGTAAAAAGTTATAAATAATACAAAATATGTTTTCCAAACAACATGGAATGAAATTAGAAATCAGTACCAGAAAGATATTTAGAATGCTTGCATATACGTGCAAATTAAACAACACATATAAATGTGTTGTTTATAACCTAAATAACCAATGAATCAAAGAAGAAACCAAATAGGAAATCAGAAAGTACTTTGAAATGAATGAAAATGAGAGACAAATTAGCAAAACTTATGAGGTGTAGACAAAGCAGAGCTTAGTGATAAATTTAAAAAGCTGTAAATACCTATACTAAGAAAGAAGAAAGATATCAAATCAATAACCTAACCTTCTACCTTAAGGCAAAGGAGAAAGCAAGCAGAGGAAGGAAATAATAAAGATTAGAACAGAAATTAATGAAATAGAGGGTAGAAAAGCAATAGAGAAGTTCAATGAAAGTAAAAGCTGATTATTTGAAAATATCAATAAAATAGACAAATCTTTAGCTCAATTGACCAGAGAGACAGAGGCAGAGGCAGAGACAGACAGAGAACTCAAATCACTAGAATCATATCAGAAATAAAAGACAAGGCATTACTACTCACCTTAGAGAAATAAAATGTATTTTAAAAGAATTCTATAAAAATTGTATATCAATGAATTAGACAGCTTGGCTGAAATGAAAAAAAAAACTTAGAAAGAGGCAAACTACAAAAATTGACTTAGGAAATAGACAATCTAATTAAAATATATTAAGTGAAGGCATTTAATTAATTATCAAAACACTATCCACAAAGAAAGCCCAGATCCAGATGGCTGCACAACTGAATTCAACCAAACATTTTAAGATAGAAATATTGAGAAATATTGATAATACCAAATATTCACACACTCCTCTAAAAAGTAGAAGAGTAGGTAACACTTCCCAACTCATTCAGAGTCTAGTATTACCCTCATGCCCAAACAAGACAAACATCACAAGAAAGCTACACACCAATGTCTCTTTAGAGATAGGCACAAAATATAGGCACAAAAATCCTCAACAAAATACTAACAAACTGAATCCAGCAATACACAAAAAGAATTATACATTATGACCAAGTGAGATTTATCCCAGGCATACAAGACTAGTTTAACATCAAACAATAATTAATGTAATATATTATATCATACAAATTTTGTAAATAAAATGAGATTATATCAATATAGAAAAAGCATTTGACCAAACCCAACACTCTTTCATAATAAAAATACTGAGCCAACTAGGAACTGAAGGGAACTTTCTTAATCTGATAAAAGGCATCTATGAAAACCCCACAGCTAACATACTTAATGGTGAAAGACTGGAAACTTTCCCTAGAAAATCATGAAAAAGACAAGGATGTTTGTTCTCATCAATTCTCTTTAACTTTGTACTAGAGGTTCTAGCGAGGGAAATTAGGAAGGAAATAATCCATTTAGATTGGTGTAAAACTATCTCTCTTCACAGATAATATGACCTTTTACATAGAAAATACCAAGGAATCCACCAAGAAACCCAGGAGTACTAATAGATGAGTTGAGCAAAGTTGCAGGACACAGACTCAACATACAAAATTCAATTGTATTTCTGCACACTTACAATGAACAATCCAAAGATGAAATTTAAGAAAACAATTCCATTCACAATAGCGTCAGAAATGATAAAATATTTAGAAATAAACAGAAGTATAAAACTTAAACTCAAAAAGCTACAAAACATCATTCAAGAAACTAAAGAAGATCTAAATAAATGGGGAAACATCTGAGGTTAATGGATCAGAAGATTTATTGTTAAGATGCCAGTATTCTTCATTGTTCTGCAGATTCAACCCAGTCTCTGCCAGAATCCCAGATGACTTATTTGTACAAATTGACAAGTTGTTTCTAAAATTTATATGGAATTGCAAGGGACTTAGAATAACCAAAAACTATATATTTAAGAAGAACAAAGTAGGAGAACTCACACTTCCTGATTTTAAAACTTAATACAAAGCAACAGAAATCAAGATAGTCTCGTTAATGTCAAAAGAATAGACACATAGATTTTCTAAGAGTGCCAAGACTGTTCAGTGGGGAAAGAATAATCTTTCGACAAGTGATGCTGAGACAACTGGATAGCCACATGCAAAAGAGTGAATTTGAACCCTTCCCTCATACAAAAATTAGCTGAAAATGGGTCTATGACCTAAATACAATAGCAAAAAACATAAAATTCTTAGAAGAATACTAAACGGAGAGTCTTTATGACCTTGGATTTGGCAGTGGATTCTTAGATGAGCAACCAAAGGAAAAAAATAGATAAATCAGACTTCAAATTAAAAAAAAATTATTTTGCACTTCAACAGACACTTGAAAGACAATGAACAGAAAGGGATAAAATATTTTCAAATCACATATCTGATAACAGAATTTATCTGGAATATCTTAAGCACTTATAACTCAATAATATGAAGTCCAACAATCCAAAAATATGAGCAACTATTTGGAATAGGCATTACTCAGGGAAGATTTACAAAAGGCCAATGAGTTCATGAAGGAATCTTGATATCATTAGTAAACAGGGAAATGCAAATCAAAACTATAATGGGATGGCACTGTCCATCCACTAGGGTTGTATCAATACAGAGGAAGTGAAAACACATGTCCACACAAAAAATTGTACATGATTGTTTAGAGCAGCATTATTCATAATAGCCAAAAGAAGGAAACAACTCAAATATCCATTAACTAATGAATTAACAAAAGTGGTATATCTATATGATGGAATAATATTCATCCATAAAAAAGAGTGTAATGATACATGTTATGTAATAAAAATATTATACCAACTGAAAGAAGCCAGTCTTGAAAGAGATTCCATTTATATGATTCCACATCATATATGATATATATGAATCATATCATGTGTGATTCCACATTATGTGAGTCCATTCATATGAAATGTCCATAATATGCAAAGATATAGAGACATACTTCATACTAGTGGTTGCTTAGATTTGGAAGGATAGGCCAATGACACTAAAGGTTTGAGACTTTTTTCTGAGGTGATGAAAATGTTCAATAACTGACTGTGGTGATGGTTGCACATATCTGTGAAATACTAAAAAAACATTGAATTGTGCTCTACTTTAAAAGGATGAATTTCATGGCATGAGAATTGTATCTCAATATACTTTTTTAAAAACAAAGCAAAAACTATATTAACTTTCTTGGTAGACTCATTTACAGGGCTATAACCACAGTTATACTTATATGTATTTGCATTATACCTTTATTATTTTTCTTATGACAGAAACCCTGTTTATGATATATTTTCTATCCCCAGCTCTTACACTCTGGCAAGCATAATCTCTGCATAAATTTCTTCAACAAATATCTGGCACCAGTATTATTGCATATTTTTAGGAAAGTACTTAAGAAAAGGGATATACATCTTCAAATAACCAACATAGTAATTCCAGCTTGGATTTTAGTTCTATTTTTGCCATTTACTATATTTTGACTTTGATATGTCATTTATCTTTTCTAAGACATGGTTTCCTATCTACAAAATTAATATAAATATCTTACTTCATTGTTTTATTGTGGTGATGAATGAAATAATATATGTCTAAGGCTTCATCTTGGGCTTGGCACATTATAAACAGTAACTGTCTACCCATGTTATCCTTTCAATATCAGGGATGTTGCAGCCATCTTTATGCACAGATCTGACTGGGTAGATATGGATAGATAGAAGGGATGATCCTGTATTTGATAACCTCCTTTCCAGTGTAAAGACAAGATGACTTCTTTCTTTTTATTCTTTATCAATCATCCATGAGATGTTATAATGCAATTAACTATTAATTATAACAGAAACTTGAGGGATTTTTTGTTTGTTTGTTTTTGTTTTTTTTGTTTTTGCAAAGTTAGAATAAATGACCTGCGACTTCCCTGGTGGTCCAGTGGTTAAGACTCTGCACTTCCAACTTCCACTTCAGGGGGCACGGGTTCGAACCCTGGTTGGGGAACTAAGATACCACATGTCACAGGGCATGGCCAAAAAAACTTATATTACTAAAATCAATTTCATTTATAAAAAAAGAATAAGTGACTGTTTAATTCTAACTTTTTAGTATTAATCTGTAGCTAATATGAACACCATAATAGTTAGTCATTACATTTAGCTTTTTCTGAATATCAAACTCTGAGCAACTAAATATATTTGAAGATAAAAAATTTAAAATGTGGTGGTTACCAAGAGCTGAGGGGAGGGGGTCATGGGGAGTTACAAATCAGTGAGCATAAAGTTTCAGTTAAGATGAGGAAGTTGGAGAGATCTGCTGCACCACATTATATCTATAGTCAACCATAATGTGGGGTACACTTAAAAATTTAAGAGGGTCGATTTCATGTTAATTGTTCTTACCACAATAAACTAAAATTTTAAAACAATTAAGGCTAAGTGTTAATTTTTTCTTATTATATACTTATCACCTAAAGTTTAAACATTATTTTTCAAATATCAGATTTTGTTTCTGTTATGAGGAAAATGTTTCCTTAACCTCTAAATATACTAGACACACAGACTCAAGTGATTATTTTCCTTATGGAAGATAAATGTATGTACATTTCCTATTGATTGCCTTGATAACAATGCATTTTGTAAAATATCAGTAATTTATAGGCATTGAGGATTAAGTCAGTCTGAATTACAGAGAGAAAATACCAATTATTTCTAAGCCTAGTCGGAACCACTGAAATGAGTAGACATGGGTCTGGAGTCCTTAAAAGTTAGTGTCATATATTTCAGGTTAACTGTCTTTTTGACCTTGTAAGTTGTTATCGATTGGCTTAGTAAACTGTTTTTTTTTCTTCTTAGTTCATAGAAAGGTGAACAGTCCAGCACAGGTTAAATAATCACAATTTCTGAATTTCTGGAATTTACATATTAGTCCTCAATCAATTATACTTTGTATTGTTCACCTTTGTTTGGCTAGCACTGGATTGGAATTCCTTAGTTCAAATTTTAACACATGTCTATAAACTGTTTCAACACAGTAGGAGGGCAATTGTGTTTTATAATATCCCTCTTGACTTCTTGTCTTAGATGCCTCTCCTCCTCTCAGTAAATATTAGATGATGGTAATTCCACCATTAAAGACCTCTCAAATGGCAACATTCTTTATCCTGTAATATTAATGGGGCACATCAGAACTATGACACATAACTCAGACTTTTTATTTCAGCAATTTTCTATTCTATTTACTTTAACTGGCACCCCTAGAGTTACTGCTTTATTGGCTTAGTTTAAATGTGCTGTTGTTACTTATGGGTTAAGCAGGTGGGCTGATTGCATTAATAAAAATTGATAAGTAGGCAGGTTATCCTTCCTAATTTATTTCCATGGCAACAGACAAGCAACTGTGCCTTGTTTCTCAGGAGCAGAATGCTAATAACCAAATGTGCTTTACCCAGATGAATATATAACAGTTTACTAATATAAATGTCTCAACATTGTGTATATTACTGAAGAGAAATACACATTAATTCTACATCTAAGTTACATGATGGATATGCACAGGAGGATGAAAAACTGAGAAAGTTCCTCTGAAACATTAAAATCGTTCATTAAAGTAATGTATTTTAAATAGTGTGTACATTGAACAATTTAATTCTCTGACTCTCCTATTGTTTATTTTGGGAGATGCTTATATTACAGAAATATGTAGTAATGCATAGTTATTTTGACATCTCAGAAAATAATGGGTCCCGCACAAGAGTTCAATTAAGCAATAATCCCTGGGAAAAATGGTCATTACTAACAGTTAATGATTGGTTTGTTAGTTAATGGCCCAAGGCAAAGCTGAGGGCGGTTAAGACTCTAACAATCGAGTTGTGAATTGTAGCAATGGCTTGTGAAATGTAGCAGTGAGGGATTTTAAAGGACTTTTTTTCCCCTGGTTATAAACCACCTTTAATGGTTTATGATAGAAATAATGTGCTTTTTAAAACTGATTATAACATAGGACAGTCTCTGAAACAACTGATATTTCTAGTAAATCGACAATTGATTTTCTTCTGATACTTCCTGAAGCTATAAATTTGCAGATGTGATATTTTTTTGGTTTAGAATATACGTAACTATATTATACACATATATTGTTCATTGTTCAAAGTGGAGGCAATGTTGACAAAGCTATAAATAGCATTCTCCTTTCCTGGTTAAAAATATTGTGTGGATTTCTATTAGTCATAATTATATACTTTTCTTAGATGTCTTGGCTGGCAAGTTTTGACCTGTGATATTAGTTTAACTTTATCTTGAAATAAGATCACCCACAGAGTTTTTACTGAAAAGGCTTTAAGGCTATAGAATGGGCTCTTGAATCCCTACACCTCACAGCTCCCACAGGAAAATGCCATTGGCTCTTATGGCCCCCATCCATGTCCTCATGTGTTCATGAGTAATTTAACAGAATAAATGTGCTATATTCAGAATTTCTTTACCTAACGTCAGCGATATTTTATTGCCTCTTTTTCTTCTTCTTTTTTTTTTTTTTTAAATCCATAGGAAATTAGACTTCATTAGTCTGGGTACTTGCCTCACAAAACTACTTGTAATGAAACTATAATAGCTTCTGGGTTACAGGAAGGCTTCATTTCCTCTTAGAAAATAAGACTTTGTACTCAGCTTCAATTAAGTCTGGGTCTGCATAACTGACACACAACTGGTCAACTGGTGAACTGATGTGGGGGATCAATAATTTGGCTCTCAAGATATATTTTTGAAAAAAACATTAATTGATTTCTTTTAAAATGAGTTTTTCAATTCATTGAATTAACATTTTGTAGGTTATCAGCTAGAATTTGGAATTGAGTTCAGTCAGAGAGGTCATGTGGAAGAGGGATTAGTCTAATTCTATGTACATATTACCAAAATTAAATTATTTGATTAAAATTGTCCCATAGAACCACAGTATCTTTTTAAATTGTTCTACAACTTACATATGGGGATTTGCTTTTGTCCAAAGAACATCCCATGGATATACTTATTTTGATCTAAAACAAAATAATAACCCTTCTCTCTTTCTCTCTCTGTCTCTGGCTCTCTCATTCAACTACCACTTGAAGAGAGAGATATTAACTTTACATAAGTAAAATGAGAATCACACATGCTAAATGACCTATGCACTGTCACACAGGTATAGTTAGCAGGTCTGGGGTTCAAAACAATTAGGTCTGGGTGTTGTGAACTCAAATCATATGTTTATTTGTTTGTAGGACATAAAATATCAGAAAAAAATAATTATATAGCAAACATGATCCTAAACATAATAAAAAATCTTATTAAAATATTGTAAGTTTGAAGCAAATACGTTTAAAATTCAGAACAATAAGTGATAATATTGCTAACAGAATACTCACCACTCTAAAATGTCAGTATTAAAGCATTTTACCCTTGAGCATAATTGTATTTTATGAATATTCTAAACACAGTGAGAATCTCTACATGCTCCGTGGTACATTTTAACTTCAGTATCAAACAGAGAGCAATTAAGATAAAATAATATTTGGTTTTATCCTAGGTCAGAGTGGTCTCCAGAGGGTCATCCAATTCATACATAGTGCTGACATTCAATTCATATACACATACAGGGGTGAAACTCTGGGTATTTGAGAATTCATCAACTCATGCTATATGTTCAAATCTTATTCCTATTTATTAAACCAATCTATTATTCATTGGTATTTTTGTTTCTTAATAATGCATGTTTGTGTTCAGAAGCAGCAAAATACTTGATGTTAGATAAAGAATTGATGATACGTAAATAATGACTATTAGCCCAATAAAGACATGCTGTCAGCAGAATATCTTCTATCTCTTTCCAACTTAATTGGGAATGCATTGCAGTGTGTACATTATGTTGCTCCAATTAATTCAAATCATTCCTAATTGGGATCTCTTAAATAACTCTCTCCTGGGTCTAGAGAGGAAATTGAATCAAGCATTAAATCAGGAAGTCATCTCTATCTTTAAATATATTGTTATTCATAATCAAATATGCTTATGTTGATATCACTAAAGATTAAGAAAAAATTCTTTTCTTGCATTTTATAAGTAAGGGGGTACTGGTTAGTTAAAATTAGGGTTAACTAATAGTGGTAAAAACTAATGAAATATTAAATGTATATTCATTTCTGTGGGCAACTAGAGTTACTTACTTGAAATAATTATGATAGAGAATCAGTGATTCAAATACAAACCTAGAGAGGGCAGAAGCTGACTTACCTATGTGAGTTAGGAAAGAACTCATTACTGTGAATGATGGTGCAGAGATAGTGTTAAGGAGAAAATTTTAGTGGCAAAATATATAATGGGAAAGGAGGTTTAATGTTGAAATAGTAATAATAATCACATGAAGAAAAAGAGCAATGGCTTTTCATAGGCAACCACAGTGGAAAAAAAAAGAAATAAAGGAGCTTTCATATCTCAGGATGGAGAGCATTCTTAATCTATTATTCAGAGCAAGCTTGGGAAATTAAATTACCTTCTAAATACCATATTTTCAGAAGGTATTGAGGAAAGTAAAGGTTTTGGAACTGATGTCATAAGGGACAGGTAAAGGGCTATAATGGCTTAGTGTAAAATATAGATTACAAAAAGATAACCATTTTCAAAACTTTTAAAATTTATGACTTGGAAGAAGAGTTACACTTAGTTAACCTGAGACAATACAGAATGACCATTATTCCAGCATAGCTGTTAAAGTCTAGGGTTAGGCTAAGATTAACCCTATCACTTTAGGTGAGGAGGGAGGGGCTAAACTGAGGCAGAGTAGATAATACTTCAACCAAATATGTTTTTGAACACTGTCAAGGCACTTATGTTTCTGTTAGTTAAACTTTGATTGTTGCTAGTCACTTCACCTCTCTAGGATCCATTTCTTCAGTTTTTATGCCACGTCTATTTGAGTTGGCTTGCTGGGTATCAGATGAGATATTGGTCAAAAGACTGAAGCTAACAGACTAAACATGTGTGACTCTACACTTGCACATCTAAAGGTGTAAGAACTTGCTAGCTCTTCATCAGAACTGTATTCTATTCCAACTATACACAGGAATAATCTCTATTTCCCAGCATCCCTTGAAGCAGATCTGATATGTACCTGAGTTCTAGTCAACAGAAAGATAGCAAAAGTGATGCATGCCAGGATATTAGGCCAGGACCATAGATCCTTTGCATGTAATCACCTTTGTTTTTTTCCACTCTGGATGAATATAATGGAAAATGATCACTGGGGAAAATATGGAAACCAAGTATCAAAAATGGTTGAGCCCCAAGATGAAAGGAGTCATTTGGAAGTGAACAGCTTGTTTATTATCAATACCCACTTATGAATTTATGTGAGCGAGAACTAAAGTTCTAATTTATTAAGTCACTGATGTTTCATGGTTTACTGTTACTATAGCTGGTGTTATTCTAATTAATATGGAGATCAGAAAGAATGTGGTATTGCTAACAGAAACCTAAATTATAATATTGACCTAATCGTTGGGGTGCAGATTATATAGGAGTTGGAGGGTGGAAAGATTAAGGATCATATTATGTGGTGGCAAAATATTTGGTAAATGTGTGTCCTTCAATAACGTTTACATCAGACCACATGCAGGTTGAACCTGTAGGTCTCAGCACTGAATGAAGAGTTAGGAAGAGTCAGGCTGAAATGTGTGTACCCAACCATTTGATAGAATTTATACCATATTGATATAACAGAAGTTAATAACCTTCAGAACATAGATAAGAGTAAAATGTAGTAAAATGATCAGTATGAGATGAGTTTGATTATTAATTATCTTTGTTTTTAATATACTAGTTTATTTAATTGTAAGTGTATAATCTATTATTTAATAGTGGCTGATTAAAAATTGGCTCATACAATTTCAGAAAATTTACTAGTTGACTCTTTTGATCTGGTATGAACTGTTACTAGATACATAACTATCAATTTTGGACTTCTTAAGAAAATAAATGAGTTTCATTTGTTTTACACTATTGACATTTGGGGCTTTATTTGTGACCACAAATAGCACTGACCTAACTAATGTGCAGGGCTACATTCTTTATTCAGAAATGGCATATGCCTTCAAATTATTCACTGCTCCTCTGGGTGATAAGGAGTCCCTTAACAATGCTTATACTTTCTGAGATCCAAGGATCTTGTCTGGTGGGTGGTGTTTCCCTGGGCTCCAGTAGGAACTGTGTCACCTGAGACAATAGGCTGTGTGTTTTGAAGGTAGAAGTATGATTGTCAAACTCCACCTCTAGTAGTAAAGCCAACAATCAGAAGTACAGACTTATAAGGTTTTTTATTATAAGGCAACAGGACCATAATGCTTAAATTATTTGCATACTGGGCATCTACCTAAATCAAGGGCAGCTAGAATAACCTCAGAGCAACTAGAAAGCAGATGAGACTGCTGGTATGTATACCATATATATGTCCCTGAATTATTCATGTTATAAATATATGTATTATTAAATTGAACAATGCACTTTGATGTGATCATTGAAAATTTCAGTAATATTAAAATTTGGGGTTAGGATCAAAGAATTTTCAAGTTGAAAATTGTCCTTCTGGCCCTGGACCTTAAAATCCTGACAAAGAACCCACTTATCTGTGAATCACAACCAGGCAGATCATAAAACCAAGTCACACATAGGAGCGGACATTCTAGGTTGTTTTCCTTGCCCAGTTAATTTTTTTCTAGCTCTGTCTCCCTTTGGTTTAAAGATCCTCATCTGACTCACTTACTCCTCCCAAAGTAGAGCAATAGTATCCATTGGCTTTTGTCGACCCCTCCTCATGTAACTGTCTATTGGAGAAGGGTAGCCTAAGAATGGAGCTCCTACCTCCTGCCCACCCTCTCATAGGATTGGTGCCTAGGACTATTATCATTGGAAGCCCACACTTTTCCCATTGCATCAAGCAAGAGACAACTCCTGTTGACATTTTCCCCAGGAGTGGGGTAGGAGGGAGGCGGGGATCTGATATGTTGGTCTTGGTGGTAGTCCCGTTCTCTCTCCTACTTGCAGTTTCAATGTTTCTGTAATACGGAAGACAAATCTGACTCCATATTGCTCTTTTTTATTTTACTTTAACCTTTGTATTCTATTGCTTTTGCTACAAGTGAGTCACTAAAGAGTTGTTGCCTATAAGTTTAAATTATACATAATGGCCCATCTCTGGGATCCCTGTCTCCTATGTAATGAGCTAAGCTAAAATACCTTTCTTTAGCTCACATGAAACATCATGATCAAACCCACCTGTGAATAACAGCCGGAAGGAAGAAATTAACACATCCCTTCCAGAGTCTGACCAGAACCAGGGCTTTACCTTCTTCCCTTTCAGTGTTAAAGAAGCCTGAATTATAACGTGGAGAAGATAGTTCTTTGGGATATTATTCCACCATCTTCTCAGTCTGCTGGCTTTCCAAATAAAGTCCCTATCCTTTGCCTCAACAACTCATCTCTCAATTAATTGACCTGTCATGCTGCCAACAGTACGAGCTTGGACTCAGTAACATTTCCAGCAACAACATGCACATCTTGAATGTTTCTCCTGCTTCCTGGTGGATGTTCAGTAATTTAGTATGCAGATCTATGTTGCCAAATGTTTGCCAAATTGCTTGTAAACACATAGCCACACACTGAGATATTGATACAAGCCTTGCATACCCTTGCAGGCAGTGTTTTCAATGTTCTCCTTAAACTCTCTCATGGAGATGGACTATTCTAAAAGAATCCTATAATTTTGTTCAATCCCATTTTAAAGTCCTTAGACGGGCATCTAAACTTCTGAAAATATTTGTAGTTTTTGATACTACATCATATCTAGCATGAGCTTTAGAAATTATACTACTGTCTCTCCTGAAAAATTTACTGTTACTTTTGGGTATTTCATGTAGAGATCTGGGCTCATGGATAAAACATTTTAACTACCCAGCCAAGTCTGTCATAGGTGTCCCTTCAAATCTGAGAAAGACCTCTCCAGGCCCAAGGTTTTTGTTTCTGTTCTTGTGAATTTTTTAAATTTATTTATGTATTTATTTATAAGCTGCTTTCTGTAAGTAGGTACTAACTCCATCTTTAATGCCAAAGAACATTTCCCGAAGAAATTATTACAACTTATCCAGTTGTAGACATATCATATAAAATTGGTGAGTCTCAATTCCTGGGTACTATATAGAATATTTCTCCCCTCCAGAACTTCTATGCCACTAGGAATATATTTTTGATAAATTTTGTCTGACTTTATCTCACACTTCTCAATTCAGCTGGCAAATTAACTGTTATAGGAAGGGTCCTCTTTTGGAGCAGAGAGAACTGAGCCATGGGAAGACCATCCTAATAAGCATGAATGTTTATAATTATAGAATATAAGGGTTCTCTCCTCTGCTCTGCCTATATAAATATGTAGCCGGCATACACAACTATAGTAGCAGATAATGAAAAACTCATTATTTCCTGGAGATAACAACCCATATATTCTTAGGTCTGGATCGCAGCGGGTTGCACCGCCTGCTTCTGAGTATACTCATTCAAATAAAACAACTAAAAGGATTTAGGCAGTAAGTCCTTCCTGGAGCCTCTTTGGAGCTATCTGCTTCCAGAAAAATTATGCTTCCTTAACAGCATCAGAGCTCTTTCTGTGAACAGTAGAGCCTTTGGAGCTGGGCCCGTACCAGGGTCTCTGAGGCAAGGTACCTCCCTACTGGGCTGTTGGGGTGATGACTCTGTACCAGGCTACCTTCCATAGCCTTCCCCATTTTTACTTCTGTTCCACAGATGTGGACATCAGGAAAGGATTTCCCTAGTAACCATTCTCTCCACCCCTTCTATCTCCCAGAGGTCAATCCTCCTCACCTCCTTAACATTTTCTAGTAAGCCACTTCCATACAGATTCCTGAAATCAGAGTCAACTTAAGTCTTGTGTTCCCTAATGAAACTTTTGAAATGAGAAGAAAAGAACTGAAATCGTCAGTGGGTCAAGCTGAAGAATTCAATTCTTTTTAACTGTGTTCTGATGTTTATTTGAGGTAGCTGTAACTCAGTGATTGAAAACCAAGCTTTATTTTGATTATGCCTTTTTTTTTAACATCTTTATTTGGAGTATAATTGCTTTACAATGGTGTGTTAGTTTCTGCTATATAACGAAGTGAATCAGTTATACATATACATATGTTCCCATATCTCTTCCCTCTTGCATCTCCCTCCCTCCCACCCTCCCTATCCCACCCCTCTAGGTGGTCACAAAGCACCGACCTGATCTCCCTGTGCTATGTGGCTGCTTCCCACTAGCTATTTATTTTACATTTGGTAGTGTATATATGTCCATGCCACTCTCTCACTTTGTCACAGCTTACCCTTCCCCCCACCCCATATCCTCAAGTCCATTCTCTAGTAGGTCTGTGTCTTTATTCCCTTCTTACCCCTAGGTTCTTCATGACATTTTTTTTTCTCTTAGATTCCAAATATATGTGTTAGCATACGGTATTTGTCTTTCTCTTTCTGACTTACTTCATTCTGTATGACATAATCTAGGTTCATCCACCTCACTACAAATAACTCAGTTTCATTTCTTTTTATGGCTGAGTAATATTCCATTGTATATATGTGCCACATCTTCTTTATCCATTCATCCAATGATGGACACGTAGGTTGCTTCCATCTCCTGACTATTGTAAATAGAGCTGCAGTGAACATTATGGTACATGACTCTTTTTGAATTATGGTTTTCTCAGGGTATATGCCCAGTAGTGGGATTGCTGGGTCATATGGTAGTTCTATTTTTAGTTTTTTAAGGAACCTCCATACTGTTCTCCATAGTGACTGTATCAATTTACATTCCCTCCAACAGTGCAAGAGTGTTCCCTTTTCTCCACACCCTCTCCAGCATTTATTGTTTCTAGATTTTTTGATGATGGCCATTCTGACTGGTGTGAGATGATATCTCATTGTAGTTTTGATTTACATTTCTCGAATGATTAATGATGTTGAGCATTCTTTCATATGTTTCTTGGCAACCTATGTATCTTCTTTGGAGAAATATCTATTTAGGTCTTCTGCCCATTTTTGGATTGGGTTGTTTGGTTATTTGTTATTGAGCTGCATGAGCTGCTTGTAAATTTTGGAGATTAATCCTTTGTCAGTTGCTTCATTTGCAAATATTTTCTCCCATTCTGAGGGTTGTCTTTTGGTCTTGTTTATGGTTTCCTTTGCTATGCAAAAGCTTTTAAGTTATGGTCACCTTATCTTTGATAAAGGAGGCAAGAATATACAATGGAGAAAAGACAGCCTCTTCAGTAAGTGGTGCTGGGAAAACCGGACATGTACATGTAAAAGTATGAGATTAGAACACTACCTAACACCATACACAAAAATAAGCTCAAAATGGATTAAAGATCTAAATGTAAGGCCAGAAACTATCAAACTCTTAGAGGAAAACATAGGCAGAACACTCTATGACATAAATCACAGCAAGATCCTTTTTGACCCACCTCCTAGAGAAATGGAAATAAAAACAAAAATAAACAAATGGGACCTAATGATTATGCCTTTTGTTTAACTCTACAGAATAGCATTTTCAATGATGGCGAGAGGTTTTTAGTGAAAAGAACCATGTCTAATGGGTATTGAAATGCAATTTCACAGACATTTTTGGAACAGTTCCTCTAATAATATTACTTTGCACTTAACTAATTTATTTGCTTAATGTGAAGTTAGTAAGAAAACTAAAACCAGAGAAATAAAAACTACCATGGCTGTTTTCATATGCAAAACATCAAAAATAATTAAATAAATGCACACAGACACACAAAAACTGACTTACATCTTTTGACCAAAATAGATTTTATCAACATGATTGCCATACAAAAAAACCAGTGCTGTTATTTGATAGATTATTTTTGAAAGGTGGGTCAGCATCACAACATTTCCTGTAAGGACTTGTTTCATTATGTCAGTGATTGCAAGAGAGACTAAACCGTAAGAGACTACTTCCAACTATAAATAGGTCACATATTCATATACATAAATTTTTCTCACAATTGGGAACTTAAGCAAATAATTTGGCATATTTTTATCACAAGGAAAATATTGAAGCAGAAGCAGAGAGAAATAAATATCCTCTAGAATTCCAATCCTAAAATGGAAATATCACCCAAAGCTTTTCTATGAGTATTTAAATAAAAATCTTCTCAATATTGCCTACTAGGTGCTTGGGGTCATTATATTACTTTTTTTTTTTGCGATACGCGGGCCTCTCACTGTTGTGGCCTCTCCCGTTGCAGAGCACAGGCTCTGGACGCGCAGGCTCAGCAGCCATGGCTCACGGGCCCAGCCGCTCCACGGCATGTGGGATCTTCCCGGACCGGGGCACGAACCCGTGTCCCCTGCATCGGCAGGCGGACTCTCAACCACTGTGCCACCAGGGAAGCCCCATTATATTACTTTGAGTCAGGGAAAGTACTGGGATGATATATTGACCTGGAGAATAATAGAACCTTCCTTTCTTTTTTCTTCTCTAATGACACCAGGTAACTACACTGGAACAATAAAAGAATATTTTTGAAAAATAAATTAGAAAAGTAAAGTTATTCTCACTTCAGTTAAATGTGTTCCATGAAACGTGTAGAGGGGAGTTGAAAAAGCAGGTCCTTTATTAGTATGAGTTCAATAAGTGTGTTGTGTTCTAACTCAGGCCATGTCCCCAAGTGGCCTGGATACTACATAAAAAATGAATGTTTTGCACTACACAATACTCATATGAACGGCAATTTTATTTTTATTATTTCAGATTCTATTAGTATTCATCTTCAGACCCATAGAGCTAATAAGGATTCTATTGCTATCATAGTCTCTTTGAAAGAAGAAATGAGCGATACAAATACCTTATTTTCCCCTGCTAATTACCATAATGTTTCTTGATGGAAAAATGCATCATCTCCTGATATTCATTGTTAGGAGAGAGTGTTAAAATATCAGTTATAATATTTTCCTCACTTCGTACTTGGAAATAAATACATGGAGTCTGGGGTCTCTCTCAATTTCAGAACATTCTGACCTCAGACACAGCTTTATCACAGTATTGGCTGCTGACTTAGTTGTTAGAATAATTGTTTTGTTAAAGTTGAGAGAAGAGGCAAAGAAAAGTTCATAATTTATTGATCTGTTTTTCTGGCTGGTTTGAAATAAGTGAATTGGTATCAATTCTCTATGCATATATTGATTATTACATAAAAGGACCTGTAAAAGGGGCAGTATTCAACTGTTGAAAGTGGCTAAAAATATTTCCTGATAAACCTTATGAGAGTTCCATGGGGTCAATTTTATTTGAGCACTGCATTCGTGTTTTTGTTATTCTCAAATAAAAGAGAAAGCTAATTTAAATCAGGTACAGCTCTGTTTACTTGTGAATCCTAAGGGATCAATGATCCTAATGGGTTGACAGCAAAGCTCTAAACTGAAAATCACATTGGCCAATTCAAGTTTCATAACTAGTACCTAATTCTCATAAATCTTTGAAGTTCATTAAATTAAATTTTTAATGAATGTTGTTCCACTAAGAAAAATTGGAACCATCATGCTGATATTTCCTTCATCTGAATCTTTCTTCCCACTGCTTTAAATGTAAGTCTTGCAAGCATGGCCAGTACACACATGAAGATAAGTAGAATGATCATTATCGAATATTATAAATGCTTAAAGCATAGCAGGTATTTTCAGAAACAACTTTGAGGAAACAAATTTCTGACAAGTAGAATAGAAATAAATAGAATTGACGTTTTCATTTCCATTTCAAATTTTTTAAACATGTTGATACACTTACAGGCAAACCTGTTTTTACTGTGCTTTGCTTTATTGAACTTCACAAATATTGCATATTTTATAAATTGAAGGTTTGTGACAACCCTGCTTTGTTAGAAGATGGTTAGCAGTTTTTAGCAATAAAGTAATTTTAATTAAGATATGTACATTATTTTTTTAAGACATAATGCTATTTCACATTTGAGAGACTGCACTATAGTGTAGACATAACTTTTATATGCACTGGGAAACCAAAAATTTTGTGTGGCATTACTGAGATATTCACATTATTGCCGTGGTCTAGAACCATACCTGCAATATCTGTGAGGTATGGTTGTACAAATTTTAAAAGCATAGAAATATATGAAGTATAATGGAGTGGTCGGAAGATCACACTGTTACATATAATGAATGTGAATCTGGCAATGACAAATACAGACTAGTACAGTTTGGTATTATTACCTCAACTATGAGAGGTAATATGACTATGCTATTGCTGTCCATAATATGATTTTCTTTGGGTAAAGTTTCAAACAACAGAGTACAATTTACCTTAAATTTACCCCACAGGTTTTTTGTTTTGGACAATTTAGTGTATATTAAGACATTGCAGAAACTATTTGTGCTTATATGTAAAATATAGTTGGTTCCAGATTCAAATAATGTAGTCTCTTCACCCCATCTTTCATGAATAATTGGCAAATAATGTAGTCTCCTCACCCCATCTTTCATGAATAATTGTGGGAGCAGGAATTTATTCTTCATTTTGTAGGAAAATCCTATGCATTGTTGGATGCCTTTTATCCCAGGAACCTTCCAATGAAATGCCTGTGGTATCCCCCCAAACATTTTCACAACCAAAGATATCCACATACATTTCTAAAATACTCACTTGGTGTGGTTCTACTCTTCATGAAAACTATTGCTTATGATTTATGCTATATGTTAGATACTATATATTATATGAGTAACTGGATGTAGTCACTGCCATAGTATCAGTATGAACAGAACTAAGAACTGAGACCTTGGAGTAGAACTCACAGAGACGAAGCTTTCAGCCTAAGACAGACTGAGCACTTCCAGAATGTAATATGCTCCTGGTAAGTAGACAAGTTCAGAAAAAATGAATTACCCAATAGTAATTTGACAAAAAGTAATTCTTCTGATGATTAATTGAATGGTCAAATTTCCAAGAATGAATTAGTATAATATCATTTTCTGAATTTAGTGGTTTTTTTCAGTTATTAATTCACAAAATATCATTTCTAAAGTGATTTATATTTTTCTGACATCACTCAATTGTCATTTTGTTTGGAGAAAGAAAATTTCTTGTGAATTTTGAATTCTGGGTGTTGTTCACATTACAAGGTCAAGGATTTTATAAATGGTTGGGTGTGTTTATTTCCAAAATATTTTCATTCTCACCTACATTTGTTTTATTATTGTGTTGATTTGCAAATATCTAAGCACATGTTCAATGATCATCTGTCTAGTCTATTTTAGGTTGAATATTTGCATTTACCTGTAAAATGACTACAAGATTAATAATATTTCAACTAAATTTATCTTTTTTTTGTTTTGTTTCTTTTTTTAAAAAAATTATTTATTTTTGGCCACGTTGGGTCTTCATTGCTGCGTGCGGGCTTTCTCTAGTTGCAGCGAGTGGGAGCTACTCTTCTTGGCGGTGCGTGGGTTTCTCATTGCGGTGGGTTCTAGGTGCATGGGCTTCAGTAGTTGTGGCACATGGGCTCAGTAGTTGTGGCACATGGGCTTAGTTGCTCCCCGGCATGTGGGATCTTCCCGGATCAGGGCTTGAACCCGTGTCCCCTGCATTGGCAGGTAGATTCTTAACCACTGCACCACCAGGGAAGCCACTGTTTTGTTTCTTTTATTATTTATTTATTTTATTTTATTTATTTTTGGCTGCTTTGGACCTCAGTTGCGGCACGTGGGATCTTTGTTGAGGCCTGTGGGATCTTCCGTTGTGGCACACGGGCTTCTCTCTAGTTGAGGCACGTGAGTTCAGCAGCTGTAGTGTGCAGGCTCAGTTGCCTCATGGCACGTGGGATCCTAGTCTTATGACCAGGGACTGAACCCATGTCCCCGGCATGGTAAGGCGATTCTTTACCACTGGACCACCAGGGAAGTCCCTCAACTAAATTTATCTTGTATTATGGGTTCTTCCTTTTAGTGTTTCTGGTAATTATTTATAAGCAGTTACTTGTCTTGTCATCATTTTGAATGCTGACTGAGGAGCATGGTCATGTTTAATTCATTGAATATTTATTTTTCCTAAAATCTTTAGCTCCTTGTCACAGCACTCTATAAGTGCTCAAAGAATAGCTCTTGTTTCACTCACTAATATCTGAGACTTGAGCCTGAAGCAGATTTGACAGACTATGTCTGTGTCTACCTGTTAGGAAAAGAGCCATCTGGGTCTGGTCCTGCAGGGAAGGGAGTGTGACAAATCAAACTTGAATGATCACCATCATATATATAAAATAACCAGCCAGTTTCTTTTTTTTCTTTAATTTTCCCACTCGTTGCATGATTGCCATGTCAATGGACTACTCAATGAATCATTTTTAATGAATTGGTCAATTTGAGAAAGTATCTGATTCAAAATCTTAAAAAAAATTTTTTTTTATTTGCATAGAATCCAATGCTTGCTGGAACTGATCACATCATCAGATAAATTTAGACTGAACTAGACACAGCCTGTGTTTCTCATGTCTAACCACTGAGATATAGAAAGGCAAATTAGAAGAACCAGGATCCCTGATAGAGTGGTCACTGGTACCTTTCTATATGTCATTCATATCTCTCCTTTATTGCTCCCCCTTCTCTTGTTGCTTCAGAAGATTGAGAGGTAAATTTCTTTAAAACACTGTATTCATAAACTATGGGGAAAATAAAATGTACTACAATGAACCCCTCTCGTTGCTCCTGCATCAGATACACAACGTGGGAGAATCATGACAAGCAAGTATCAGAGGAATGTAGTGCCTGTGCATTTGCCTGTTCATAAAGCACCTCAGCTACACTTAAGTAGAAACTGAAATATTTTATTTACTAATGTTGGAAAAATCCCCTTTCCATCTTCATAAGATTCCAGCATCTGAGGAAGTAAACTATTGAGCTATTACGACTTATTGAGCTATTTAGATTAAAATTATTCTCCTCCTCAAAAGAAATTAAAGAAGGTGGGGGGGATGTGCTGTACTAAGATTGGAAGGAGTACAGGGAGGGCAATGATAAAATGTTGGTTGCTTTTTTTTTTCTTGTTTGCTTTTTTTTGTCAGTTAAAATGCCCAAATGAAGCAATTTTAGTGTCTTTCCTAATGTGGAAAGGATAATCAAGCCCATTTTACTTTAACCACTTGCGTCTCTCGCCTGCGATTCCTGCAATTTTGCACATTCTAAATATAAGTAAAAAATTGAAGTACCTATTGAAAAAATTTGTCTTCAAAATGTAATTCATCTACACAGTATGTCTAGAACACATATATTTTTGAAACAAAGATAAATTGCCTGACATTTTTATAATTTCATTATTAATGAATAAACAAAAAAGCAATCTTTGAAAAAAAAATAGTATAATTTTAATTCATATTGCCTTAATGGCTGAAGACCAGAGGTAAAATAAACCAAACAGGAAGAGAAAATAGTACATATGGGTAATGTGACTTGGAAAATCACATTACTAAGGAACCATAACTTTTGACTTTAATAACTTTAATATGATTCAATTTTAACATTATAATGCCTCACATTCCTAATTATCACGTTTTTCTGCATACCATATTCCTCGTTCTTGGAATTGTTGCTAGCACTATTTCCTGATTAGCACATTTGTTTTATTTTTGTCTCATAAAGACATTCAGACATTTCAGTGTAATAATTTTCCAGCTGCATTTTGGCATTCTTCACTCAAAAAATTGTTTTTAGAAAGAATGTTAAAACTCCTAGACATTTCACATCTTAAAAATGCTTAGAGAAGTATATTTCCTCACTTTTATTCATATGCATTTACAATTTATTTTAAATGGGCAACAAAATCAAAATAATTAAACATATTAAAGAACCTATCATTCCCTCTCAGTCTGTCTTCTCAAATTTGTACATTGTATGTAAAGAAATGCAAACTTTGATTATCTGTGCCATATGAAGTAATCATATGGATTATTTGAAATCAGAAATAATCATCTAATCTGTTTTAAAAATTATCTCTGAAGTATATTAGTTAATGCCTCTGCATCCCATTTTCCTTCTTAAAAATGTCTTGGGCTTCCCTGGTGGCACAGTGAGCCATGGCCGCTGAGCCTGCGCGTCCGGAGCCTGTGCTCCGCAGCGGGAGAGGCCACAACAGTGAGAGGCCCGCGTACCGCAAAAAAAAAAAAAAAGAAAAAAAATGTCTTAAGGCAGAAGTGTTAAAATGTTTTTATTTAAATGGCAGAAATACCTATTATATCAAAATCTTACACAAGACCGCTTTATGAAAAAGATCAAAATACAGTTACTTTGGATGAATCAGAGGCCTGTATTCTCCTATATAATTTTCTACTTTTCTCTGTAGCAGCTTGTGAAAATCCAAAATTAACCCAAGGTTACACAAAACGCTGTTGGAAAATCAGTCTGTTGTCAAACTTAAAAAGAAAATTTGATTCCTGGCTAATAAATCAAGAAAAGAAGCATTGTTTTCCACTCTTGCCCCTCACCTCCTTCCCAATTCACTTGATCCACCCTAGGCTTTGACAATACTTTGTACTTAACCTTTCACTACTCTCTCATTATATTTCATATTTTATTCTTTATGTTTCTTTCCAGCAAGTTTGGCTTCCCCATAGATTTGGAGATAGTAGTCATCAAGGTTTTTAAACCCTCATTTGCTAACACCATGCTGGACATACAGTAGCTAGTCAAGAAATGTTTACTAAATGAGTGAACTGATGAACCATAAATAATTGACTAAATATGTAAATTAAAGAAGAAATAAAATATATATTGATCAACAGAATAATTAGTATAAGAGAATGTTCAGTAATACTAATTTGCTACTAATAATCCATTTGTATATAATCAAATCTACCAACATTTTGGTTTGTGGGTCTATAACCTCAATAAAAAGTCACCTTTCCACAAGTGTAAACAAATCTCTTCCCCTATAATTTGGATTTGCCATCTTTCTATGTTTGTAAGAACTTTTTTGTTATAGATTATTATCCTCTTCTCCATTTTTAATCTTTCCTCCACTAATCATTTCCCTTCAGAAAATAAATACTCTCAAATTTGTCTAAAATTAAACACACACACACACACACACACACAGAGAAACAAATTGCTTTAATCCATTAGCACTTTATTTCTCATCATTCACAGTCAAGCATGTAACAACACTGTCTACTCTTTTTCCACTAACCCACTTTTCATGTATTCAACCTACCGCCTGTGACTCACCTGTTATCACTTCAGTGCATACGTTGCGAGGCGGAGATATTGAATAATATCCTCCGAACTGAGAAGGAACTTTAAGACCAAAAACAAAAGCATGCAACTCCATATAGTACAATTTTGAAGTATTTTGTGAGTAACTTACACACAGGCAAGATCAGTGGGACAATGGTGATCCAGAAGCATTCACAGCTGTACTCCGCACATGCATAGAATTTTCATACAAAATGAAGAAAAAATTCCTGCCCCTATAAGACCTTTCATCTTGCCATTCAGTCATGCAAGATGGGGTGAGGAGACTATATTATCTGAGTTCTGCTAGCGTGGAATTCATTTTTCCTAATGGAGGAAGGCTACTCCCTAGCTACACAACACTGGTTCCACTGAATTGGAAGATGAGACTTCCAACTTGCCACTTTGTGCTCCTTATGAAATCAACCCAACACATAGAAAAAGGGGTTTACTCTTCTGATTTGGCTGATTGATCATGATTATGAAATAGATTTGCAGTTTTACAATAGGGGCAAAGAGGAATATGTATGGGACCCTTGGGAGTATCTGCAGTACCTCTTAGTTCTTTTATATCTAATAGTAAAGATTAATGATAGGATAAGCAAAAAAAAAAGGGAGGCCTTTTGAGGGCTCACTTCCTTCAGAATGACAGTTTAGTCATCCTCCCTACTAAAATCTTTACCAGCTGATATTTTTTTCCAAAGAGCAAGGGAATAGAGAAAGCTTATAGAAGAAAGAAATAAAAATATTAACAATAGACATAAACATTTACTGAGATATGGACTACAGTTTTTTTATACAGTTTCCCTTTGCATTTATATGTATAGTTATTAGTGTATATTAATTATACTTTCCCTTTATTTCTTTTAATTCTATATACAATATATCACTGGTTACTTTCAAAATTTAGTCTTCACAAAACAGAATATTTGGTGGAACTGTGACTGAATTTGATTAGTGATTATATTATATCCAGTAATGGCTATTGGAGCTATGAGTCTCATCACTGTAGTGAGAGGGAAATGACTTCACACTGTACAAAGGAAAACACTTTTTAAAAAGTTGTTTATTTGTTTTATGGAAATTCACACTGTATGAAGGGTGCATTCGGAAACTGAAGTGCCAAAAAGATCAACTGTGCCCATTAACAAAATTGCCTCTCATCTCATAATTCATCCTTCTTTTCTTATGGTACTAGAACTAGACCTCACAGATATTTCACCTTTTTCAGCTTTCTTTAAGAGAGGGTCCTTGACAGAAAGACACTGTAAACCAGAGAAGTAGAAAAGCACTTCCTTCCTGTATCTGATGTGCTGTTTTTCAACCTGACAGCCAATACAGTGGCATCTGGGAAGCCAGGTAGCACTCACTTCAGCTGTCCACAAGGAGAAGCTGTGGCCAACACCCAGGATATTTCTTTTTCGTCACCAAGCAGGTCACTCCTTCAGAACAACTGTGGTCATGCCTTCCTGAAAGATTTTCCACTATCATGTGGTTTTCTTTATAACCTCCAGCAAGTTTCTTTACCACTGGCAATCTGCATGTTTTTATGGTAGCCATTCCCTTGCCAAAAATACCTGAATCTCTGCATTAGCAAGGGACCTCATCTAAGTTCTTAGTTCTTTTCTTCTTCACTCTCCCTCTCAGCCCTAGAGGTAATAGCTGCTTTCTGCATTTGCTACTTCAGAACAATTTAATATTCTTTTTTTTAACCTCTTTTAGTAATTAACAAATATTTATATTAAGTTCTTCCTGCTTCAATTACTAGTGTGTTTTCTATTTCCTAAAAGCAGCCTGACAAATGCTAAAGGATTTCCTCAGGCAGAAATAAATGGTCCCATAAGGAAGCACAGGAACCAAGAAAGGAAGGAGAAACAATGAGAAGGGTAAATATAATTGCATACTAACTGCATTGCAATGTCTTGTGAAGTTTCCAATATATGATGCAATAAAATACATGGTGATAAGAGCACAAAAGGTGGAAGGAGGATTAATGCAGTTAAGTGATTCTTCAAAGCTGGCATTTTCGAAGGAAGAGAGTACTGCTTTATACAAGATTTTAATAAGAAGATGCATATCACATTACAGAAGATAAACCTTGAAAAAATAGTATAACTGTGTATAAATAAGACACTATTACCGAAGAAACACAGAATGATAATAATAATAATAATAAAACCAAAAAAACTTGGTTATTACAGAAAAAGCTGATCAAGTAGAGAAACATATCAGACAGAAAGAAAACATTGAGAGGATTTCGATATAAGCTCAGATACAAATATTAAAGTTAAAGTAAAATTGAAGTAAAAAAATAAAATAACATTCTATCTCCACTATAAAAAATAAAATAAATTTTAGTGGATTTTGAAACTTTAATTAAAAGACAAATATCAAATATCATCACACTGGAGTAAAGGAAAATCAAAACCCAGCTCTATACAGATGCCTTTAAAAATCAGAATACAGAATTTCACAGAAAGTTTAAAAAAAAGAAAAAAAGAAAGAAATGGATAACAATGCTATCCAAAATAAAGCTGAAATATTCAGTCAATAAATGAGACATTTCAAAATGACTAAAAATTTAAGTCTTCAGATTCAAAATATTACAAACTTATTTACATTCCACTAAAATGTCCAAAGTACAATTTATGGAAACATGAAAGAACTAGGCAAACCCACACTCATAATGGGAAAATTTAAAACATCACTTTCAGCATCTGACAGAGAAATAAAAAGCAGAAAAAACAATCTACAAGAATAATGATTGAGAGGGACCTTCAAGATGGTGGAGGAGTAAGGCGTGGTGATCACCTTCCTCCACACAAATACATCAAAAATACATCTACATGTGGAACAACTCCTACAGAGCACCTACTGAATGCTGGCAGAAGACCTCAGACTTCCCAAAAGGCAAGAAACTCCCCACGTACCTGGGTAGGGCAAAAGAAAAAAGAATAAAACAGAGACAAAAGAATACGGAGGGAGCTGTGAAGGAGGAAATGTTTCTAAACACTAGGAAGCCTCTTCACTGGTAGAGACTGGGGGTGGGCTGGGAGGGAAGCTTTGGAGAGATGGAGGACAGCACAGCAACAGGGGTACAGAGGGCAAAGTGGAGAGATTCCCGCACAGAGGATCAGTGCTGACCAGCAGTCACCAGTCTGAGAGGCTTGTCTGCTCGCTCACTGGGGCGGGTTGGGGCTGGGAGCTGAGGCTCGGGCTTAAGAGGTCAAATCCCAGGGAGAGGACTGTGGTTGGCTGCGTGAACACAGCCTGAAGGGGGCTAGTGTGCCACAGCTAGCCAGGAGGGAGTCGGGGAAAAACACTGGACCTGCCTAAGAGGCAACAGACCATTGTCTCGGGGTGCACGAGTAGAGGGGATTCAGAGCATCAACTAAATGAGCTCCACAGATGGGCACAAGCTGCGGCTAACAGCACGGACACCAGAGATGGACATGAAACGCTAAGGCTGCTGCTGCAGCCACCAATAAACCTGTGTGCAAGCACAGGACACTATCCACACATCCCCTCCTGGGAGCCTGTGCAGCCTGCCACTGCCAGGGTCCCATGATGCAGGAACAACTTCCCCAGGAGAACACATGGTGCATCCCAGGCTGTTGCAATATCATGTTGGCCTCTGCCGCCGCAGGCTCGTGCCTCAGTCCGTACCCCTCCCTCCCCCCAGCCTGAGTGAGCCAGAGCCCCCGAATCTGCAGCTCCTTTAACCCCGTCCTGTCTAAGTGAAGAACAGAGGCCCTCAGGCGATCTACATGCAGAGGCGGGTCCAAATCCAAAGCTGAGCACAGGAGCTGTGCTAACAAAGAAGAGAAATGGAAATCTCTCCCAGCAGCCTCAGGAGCAACAGATTAAATCCCCACAATCAACTTGATGTTCCCTGCATCTGTGGATTACCTGAATAGACAATGAATCATCCCAAAATTGTGGTGGTGGACATTGGGAGCAACTGTAGACTTGGAGTTTGCTGTCTGCAACTGAATTGTTTCTGATTTTTATGTTTATCTTAGTTTAGTGTTTAGCACTTGTCATCATTGGTGGATTTGTTTATCGGTTTTGTTGTTCTCTTTTTTAAAATTATTTTTCTATTTCTTTATTTTAATATTTTTTTCTTTTTTAAATCTATTATTACTACTATTTTCCTTCCTTCCTTTTTTCTCCCTTTTCTTATGAGCTGTGTGGCTGACAGGGTCTTGGTGCTCTGGCCTGGTGTCAGGCGTGAGCCTCTGAGGTGGGAGAGCCAAGGTCAGAACATTGGACCACCAGAGACCTCCCAGCCCCCTATAATATCAATTGGCAAGAACTCTCCTAGAGATCTCCATCTCAACGGTAAGACCCATCACCATCCAACAGCCAGCAAACTCCAGTGCTGGATGCCCCATTCCAAACAACTAGCAAGACAGGAACACAACTGCACCCTTTAGCAGAGAGACTGCCTAAAATCATACTAAATTCACACACACCCCAAAACACACCACCAGATACGGCCCAGCTCACCAGAAAGACAAGATCCAGCTCCACCCACCAGAACACAGGCACCAGTCCCCTCCACCAGAAAGCTGACACAAGCCACTGAACCAATCTTAGCCACTGGGAGCAGACACCAAAAACAATGGGAACTATGAACCTGCAGCCTGTGAAAAGGAGACCCCAAACACAGTAAGTTAAACAAAATGAGAAGACAGAGAAATATGCAGCAGATGAAGGAACAAGGTAAAAACCCACCAGACCAAACAAATGAAGAGGAAATAGGCAGTCTACATGAAAAAGAATTCAGAGTAATGATAGTAAAGATGATCCAAAATCTTGGAAATAGAATGGAGAAAATACAAGAAATGATCAACAAGGACCTAGAAGAACTAAAGGGCAAACAAACAATGATGAACACATAATAAATGAAATTAAAAATTCTCTAGAAGGAATCAATGGCAGAATAACTGAGGCAGAATAATGGATAAGTAACCTGGAATATAAAATAGTGGAAACAACTGCCACAGAGCAGAATAAAGAAAAAAGAATGAAAAGAATTGAGGACAGTCTCAGAGACCTCTGGGACAACATTAAATGCACCAACATTGGAATTTTAGGGGTCACAGAAGAAAAAGAGAAAAAGAAAGGAACTGACAAAACATTTGAAGAGATTATAGTTGAAAACTTCCCTAACATGAGAAAGGAAATAGTCAATCAAGTGCAGGAAGGGAAGAGAGTCCATTACAGGATAAATCCAAGGAGAAACATGCCAAGACACATATGAATCAAACTATCAAAAATTAAATACAAAGAAAAAATATTAAAGCAGCAAGGGAAAAAACAACAAATAACATACAAGGGAACCCCCATAAGCTTAACAGTTGATCATTCAGCAGAAACTCTGCAAGCCAGAAGGGAGTGGCAGGACATATTTAAAGTGATGAAAGAGAAAAACCTATAACCAAGATTACTCTAACCAACAAGGATCTCATTCAGATTTGACAGAGAAATTTAAAACCTTTACAGACCAGCAAAAGTTAAGAGAATTCAGCACCACCAAACCAGCTTTACAACAAATGCTAAAGGAACTTCTCTAGGCAGGAAACACAAGAGAAGGAAAAGATCTACAAATAAAAACCCAAAACAATTAAGAAAATGGTAATAGGAACATACATATTGATAATTACCTTAAATGTAAATGGTTTAAATGCTCCAACCAAATGACATAGACTGGCTGAATGGATACAAAAACAAGACCCATATATATGCTGTATACATGAGACCCACTTCAGACCTAGGGACACATACAGACTGAGAGTGAGGGGATGGAAAAAGATATTCCATGCAAATGGAAATCAAAAGAAAGCTGGAGTAGCAATTCTCATATCACACAAATAGACTTTAAAATAAAGACTATTACAAGAGACAAAGACGGACACTACATAATGATCAAGGGATCAATCCAAGAAGATGTAACAATTGTAAATACATATGCACCCAACATAGGAATACCTCAACACATAAGGCAAATGCTAACAGCCATAAAAGGGGAAATCAACAGGAACACATTAATAGTATAGGGGACTTTAACACCGCACTTTCACCAATGGACAGATCATCCAACATGAAAATAAATAAGGAAACACAAGCTTCAAATGACACATTAAACAAAATGGACTTAACTGATATTTATAGGACATTCCATCCAAAAGCAACAAAATACACTTTCTTCTCAAGTGCTCATGGAACATTCTCCAGGATAGATCATATCTTGGGTCACAAATCAAGTCTTGGTAAATTTAAGAAAATTGAAATTGTATCAAGTATCTTTTCCAACCACAACACTATGAGACAAGATATCAATTACAGGAAAAAAAATTATAAGCACATGGAGGCTAAACAATACACTACTAAATAACCAAGAGATCACTGCAGAAATCAAAGAAGAAATCAAAAAATGCCTAGAAAAAAATGACAATACACGATGACCCAAAACCTATGGGATGCAGCAAAAGCAGTTCTAAGAGGGAAGTTTATAGCAATACAATCCTACCTCAAGAAACAAGAAATTTCTCAAATAAACAACTTAACCTTACACCTAAAGCAATTAGAGAAAGAACAACAACAACAAAAAAACAAAAACAAAGTTATCAGAAGGAAAGAAATCATAAAGATCAGATCAGAAATAAATGAAAAATAAATGAAGGAAACAATAGAAAAGATCAATGATACTAAAAGCTGGTTCTTTGAGAAGATAAATAAAATTGATAAACCATTAGCCAGACTCATCAAAGAAAAAAAGAAGAGTCAAATCAACAGAATTAGAAATGAAAATGGAAAAGTAACAACTGACACTGCAGAAATACAAAGGATCATGAGATATTACTACAAGCAACTATATTCCAATAAAATGGACAACCTGGAAGAAATGGGCAATTCTTAGAAAAGCACAGTCTTCCAAGACTGAACCAGGAAGAAATAGAAAATATAAACAGGTTAATCACAAGCACTGAATTTGAAACTGTGATTAAAAATCCTCCAACAGGGCTCCCCTGGTGGCGCAGTTGTTGAGAGTCTGCCTGCTGATGCAGGGAACGTGGGTTCATGCCCCAGTCCAGGAAGATACCACATGCCGCGGAGTGGCTGGGCCCATGAGCCATGGCCACTGAGCCTGCGCGTCCAGAGCCTGTGCTCCACAACAGGATAGGCCACAGCAGTGAGAGGCCCATGTACCGCAAAAAAAAAAAAAAAAAGTTAAAAAACTGTCCAACAAACAAAAGCCCAGACCTGATGGTTGCACAGGCGAATTCTATCAAACATTTAGAGAAGAGCTAACATCTATGCTTCTCAAACTCTTCCAAAATATAGCAGAGGGAGGAACACACCCAAACTCATTCTACGAGGCCACCATCACCCTGATACCAAAACCAGACAAGATGTCACTAAAACAGAAAACTACAGGCCAATATCGCTGATGACCATAGATGCAAAAATCCTCAACGAAATACTAGCAAACAGAATCCAACAGCACATTAAAAGGATCATACACCATGATCAAGAAGGATTTATCCCAGGAATGCAAGGATTCTTCAATATACACAAATTAATCAATGTGATATACCATATTAACAAATTGAAGGATAAAAAACATGATAATTTCAATAGATGCAGAAAAAGCTTTCAACAAAACTCATCACCCATTTATGATAAAAAACCACCCCACCATTGATTCAGCCACTATGGAGACAGTATGGAGGTTCCTTAAAAAACTAAAAACAGAACTACCATGTGACCCAGCAATCCCACTACTGGGCATATATATACCCAGAGAAAACCATAATTCAAAAAGATACATGCACCCCAATGCTCTTTGCAGCACTATTTACAGTAGCTAGAACATGGAAACAACCTAAATGTCCATCAACAGAGGAATGGATAAAGAAGATGCGGTACATATATAAAATGGAATATTACTCAGCCATAAAAAAGAACAAAATAATGTCATTTGCAGAGACATGGATGGACCTAAAGACTGTCATACAGAGAGAAGTAAGTCAGAAAGAGAAAAATAAATACCATATACTAACACATATATATGGAATCTAAAAAAAATGGTTCTGATGGACCTAGGGGCAGGACAGGAATAAAGATACAGATGTAGAGAGTGGATTTGAGGACACGGGGAGGGGGAAGGGTAAGCTGGGACGAAGTTAGAGAGTAGCATTGACATATATACACTACCAAATATAAAATAGATAGCTAGTGGGAAGCAGCTGCATAGCACAGGGAGATCAGCTTGGTGCTCTGTGACCACATAGAGGGGTGGGATAGGGAGGGTGGGAGGGAGAGGCAAGAGGGAGGTGATATGGGGATGTATATATATACACGTACAGCTGATTCACTTTGTTATACAGCAGAACTAATACAATATTGTAAAGCAATTATACTCCAGTAAAGATGTTTAAAAAAAAAGAGAGAATAATGCTTGCTGTATCTTATATTTTACCAGTTTAAAGAAGTTCTGTCCTTAGTTATCTAAGAAAAGTTTCCTTTTTTATAATCATAATACATATTTAATTTTGCCAAATAAATATTCTGCATATTTTGAAGTGATATTATTTTTTCCTCTAGTTTTTTTTAGTATAGTAAATTCACCTACTGATTTTTCATGAATGTTAATACAACCTGGAGTTCCTCGTATGAACAACTTGAGTATTATAATGCACTACTTTTTAATAAACTGATGAAATACTTTGTTAATTTTTATGACATTGTATCTATATTCATAAAATTGATTGGCCAATATTTTTCTTTTACTGTCTTTGTCTCATATTAATATCAATAGTCTGCCTGTCCCATAAAATGAGTTTAAAAGTGTTTCTTCTCTTTTATTCCTTGGAAGATTTTGTGTGAAATTATAATTGGTTCCTTTAGTGTTTGAAATAAGACCCCTAAAAAGCTTTCAGGAAGTGAGTGATGATTCATTTCTAGAGAAATGTTTAATAACTGATTGAATTGTTTAAAGGATTATTGAACAATCCAATTTTTTATTTCCTCTTGAATAAGTTTTGGTAAATTTTATTTTTCCTGAGAATTTAATTAGTTCTGTTTGCTATTAAAATTAATTGGCACAATGTATTGTAACATCCTATTATTATATGTTTACTCTTTGTTGCTTTTAAAATCTATACACCCTTTTATACTCCTGATAAATCTTTTGTTCTTGCTTTTTGTTATTAATTTTGCTAGGGTTTTGACTATATTTTTCCTTATTAAATAATGAAAATAATGTTGCCTTTGTTAATCATTATTATATGGTTTTCATTCTGTTACCTTACTTTTTGCTCTTATCTTTAGTGGCTTACTTGATTTGAATTATTCTAAATCCTTAATGTTGTTGCTTAGCTCACCAGTTCTGAGCTTTCCTGCATTCTCTACATTTTTACCTAGTATTTTTATTTTGCTCAACTCAATATTTTCCGATTTTTATTATGCTTTCTTCTTTGGTTCATGCGTTTATCTTTATTACAGAATAATATTCCTGAAGTGCTCAACTCTTAAATGGATGGATATTTAAAAATTTAAATTTACAAATTTAAATGTTCATTTGACTACCATTTAGATCAATATGTAAACAATTTGCAGTCCCCCAGAAACTTCCCAGATACCTCTCCCCAAGTCGCTCAGCCCCAAACCTCTCCCGACTCTAATATCTAATTTTTTTGATGTGACATTATTTGCTTATCATTTCACCTGTGAAATTCATCCAAGCTGTGTGTAGCAGTAGTTCACACAGCTACAACTTCTTGTAGCTGTATAGTTTCCCATTGTAAGAAGGTGCCACAATTTACTGACCAATTTTCTTGTTGATAAATATTTGAATTATTTCTGGTTTTTTGGTTCTTAGGTATAAAGCTTTTATGAACACCCTCATATATTTCTTTGATAAACACGCACTCTTTTCTTCTTGGGAATATAACTCTAAATAGGAATGAAGTTTTGGAATTTTTAGAACATATAATATATATATATATATATATATATATATATATATATATATAGTGCTCAGAATATACATTCTATATGTTGTCAAAACTATTTGGCATTGTTGATGCTAGTTTTCTGGACTGTTACATTATCCAGTATTTGGTGTTCCTTGGGTGCTCTTCAATTTTGTATGCTCTCTGATTGGTGAATGCTATTAGTTCAGCCTTGGTAAATATGACGTTGAAGTCTCCTATATCATTTCTGATTATTTTCATCAATTTCACCTATCAATTTCTAGGATATGTATTTAAAAGCACCCACTAAATTAGTAGATTTGGTGTCATTTCCTTGAATTTCTGGCAAATTGTGCTTTAAATATTATCAGGTTATATCATTAGCAGCCTCCACATTTAGAACTGTCAAAATTACTTGTGAATTATAGAGTGATCCTTTTTATCTTCAGTCATCACAGTTTTACTTGTGTGATTTTTTAATCTGATATTGATTTATCTACAGCAGCATCTTTTACTTAGTTTTTGCTTGATATACATCTTTCTAACTTTTGAAGTTATATTTTTTATACACTTTAGGGTTGTCTTTTGAAATAAAGATGTCATCTTTTGAAATAAAAGTTACATTTAGAGTACATTTATAGATTACATATTTATATCACTCTGAACTTTGTTTTTGAAAAAGTTTATTTCATTTTCATGTATTTGATTTCAGTATGTTTGCATTTAAATCTATTTTAGCAGCCATTCCCAATCTTTTTTACCCAGGAGAGAACTTTGAAAAAGTTTACATGTCTCAAAGGACTCCTGCATAAAAATTATTATATCTTCACATATTATTTAGCATAATTAATAAATTACAGATATAATAATCCAATAATAGTTGTCTATTATTTTCGAATAGAGAGTAATATTTTTTCTCTAGCTCTGTTTCTTTATTATGACACTATTTTTGTATGATTTTTTTTCTTCCTACTACTATAGAAAATAATGTAGATAGTATATACTCCAGTTTTTCTTCCTTTTTAAAACGTTTAACTTCTTACTTATCTTTTAACCCAATCCAAGTTGGCCTAAAAGATTTGCCATAAATTTCTACTATTTAGAATTTGAATAAGGTTATGTACTCTAAGATTTGTACAAGAGTTTTCCTTCTTTCTCTCCCCTTCTTAAAGTTAAAAATGATTTTTCAACCAAACTTTCTTAAAAAACAAAAAAGGAAATATTAAAATTAGGGTACTTTTTTGACATTAATTTCTTTCCTTTTCAAATATTTTATAACTCATAAAACAAATATTTAAATAACTATTTTAATTTGATATTATTTGAGGTTAGTACAATATGAAATGGGTTGACATGATTGAATGGTAAAACTACTAAAACCATAAACCAAAGCCATATGATTAAAATTATAGCATAAGATATAATTTAATATGTGTTTGGAAAAAAGCATTTTCTAAGTGAAATGATTGGACTCAATATATCAATTATAAAACTATTATGCACATTTGTTGGTTACATGATCTTTTTATTAATTCTATATACACATAAAAGTTATTTTGAACTCAGATATAAAGAATGGTATTAAGTATAAAATGTGTATAAAATGTGTGCTTGCTTTTTTGCTGCACAGTTACTCATGGTGATTCAAACTTAAAATGAACATGTACAATTTTAATTTTTAACTGAAATGAGACAATTTCTCAATGACTGTTAAACAAGCAGAAATTTGAAGATACATGCAAGAAGTTAAAAACTTCCTCAACAAATGAAGGCAGTCAAAGATACAAACTTCCAGCTATAAGATAAATAAGTAGTAGGGATGTAATACACAACATGCTAAAAATAATTAACACTGCTGTGTGTTGTATATGAACGTTGTTAAGAGAGTAATCCTAAGGGTTCTCATCATAAGGAAACAATGCCTTTTTTCTTTAATTTTGTAACTATATGAGTTGCTCAATGTTCACTAAACTTACATTTGTTATCATTCCATGATTTAAGTCAAATCGTTATTCTGTACACCTTAAATGTATACAGTGCTGCATGTCAATTGTAACTCAGTAAAACTGGAAGGAAAAAAACGCATCAGAATGTTCAATGCTTTCTTCTGACATGAAGGATCTTCTTTCACAGAAATATAAAACTTGTCTAGAGGCAGATTTATAATAATATTGAGTGTCTGATCAGACTGCAACTCACAAAATACTTCCTCTTCTTTCAAAGTCAAGTTCTCAGGCTGAACAGAAATGACAGTGAAAGGGTCTATCACTGTGTCATATATTTGAGTTGAGAGGAAGAAAAAATCCTGTTCAGTGTTGCACTGTAGTTCTCCAGATATTTTTCACTAAGATTTGGGCCTTCCTCCTATTTTTTCTCACTCCGAATCCAAGCAGCAGTGGAAATATTTCAAGATTTCCCTTTGTAACATGACTTTGTAAATATATGATTTTTCTAAATATATGTTTTCCAATTTTAAATACAAAAATCTTATCATTTGCAGTAAAACGATTTGCTCTGGGAATTGTTAAATTGGATCATGTGATGAAAAATGTCTGCCAGTTAGGCTCATTTCTGCAGCCATTTTTCATCTTCCAAGGACTCAGCAAAGTCTGCCCTACAATTTTCTTGAAAGTGTTCCTATAATTTCCCTTCCAGTTCAAAATCCTGTTGGGAACTCTTTCTCCATTAAACCACAGATTCCTTTGTGTAAAGGAAGTGTGTGTATATGTTTTTTGCCCAGGTTTTTTTTGTTTTTGTTTTATGCAGGTTTTAAATATTTTTGAGTGAGTTGTTCTTGGTTTAATAAAATTGACCATATTTTTCATGACATCATTCTACTTATTTCATTTTCATGAGTATTTTTTTAACCTCAGAACTCTGTGAACAAAGCATAGTTTTATGGCAATACTGGGACTCTGGGTTCATTAGAGAGGTGAAATCTTCCTAGAGCCAATCATTGACATGGTACCTCAGTGCATATGCCAATCTAATTCCTCCCAGACAGAACTTCTGTTAGAGATATGAAAATCAAACATCAAGGACATGTAGGCTTTTGCTTGTTTTAGACCACTTTTGCACAGGGAAAGTTACTATAAAATTCATCACCATTTACAAATATTACAAATGCTACAGAATGGCATTTATTGGTGAAATCTGTTGATTCATCAACCTGAATAGTGAAGCTCTTGTTTTCTAGTTTATTATACAAAACCTTTACAACATCTTGTGACATATCATCAATACGCTGATGATCACAGTCCTTTTCAAATTTTCATTCAGCGTCTTGTCTCACCAATTTCCTCACTATAATTTCACATGCTGGCATTATCAGACTTTTGCCAACCATGTGACTTATATATTCTGGACAATATTCTCTGCTGCTAAATAACTTGGTTCCTTTCTGCAGGATGGAAGTTTTTAACAAAAACTTTATTTTCAGATTCTAAAAGCCATATATAATTGACCCTTGAACAATACGGGTTTGGATTGTGTGGGTCCACTTATACATGGATTTTTTTTCAATAAATATAGTACATATATTTTCACTTTACAGACCTTTAAATTAACTAAGTGTGGGGGAAAGTTTGTGTTTGATTAGAGATCCCATTATGTGAAATCAAAAGAACTAGTGTTTAAGTCCTGTTTCTGTGAAAACTGTTTCAGCTTCCTGCCCTTGGGTGAGTCATTTATCAATTCCTTTGTTTTTGAGGCAGAGATAGCTGTTCACAGATTCTTGACTGTGCAGCAGTTGGTGCCCCTAACCTTCACATTGTCCAAGAATCAACTGTAAAATAATCAGTAACATTATTTGTCAAATGACTGTGATTTATAAATAAGTTTCTTTAATTTTTCTGGCAATATTATTGCATTTTAAGTTGCCATAGAAGACATAAAGAAATTGTCAAGTTGGACTGTCAGCCCATGTAAAACCCACTGATACAAAGCTTTCACGGTAAGACCCATGTTATGTGTCCCTTTGCACACTGACGTATGATTCTGAAGTTTGTAATTCTTTATCACTAACCTGATCAGAATTGTCCATTGGTCCAGGGCTTGAATCCTCCTCTCCATTCCATACCTCATCTTTACAGAGCTCCACACTGGATCATCAGACATATCTGTAAAACAAAAGAGCTAATAAAATACAAAATAAAAGAGCATGATACATGGCTAAATAAATGAGAACATTGGGAAAAAATAAAGCACAATATAATTTACTTCTAACTTATAACTGAAGTTTTGTAATGTTCTTCAGGAGAGGATTTGCATTTGTTTCAACCAACTGAATTTCTTATTAACCTGAGACCACTTGAATTTAAATTCTCCCCTCAAAGATTTTTTTGACACATAGGTGGTGTTACTGTTAATGCTGTTACTTGTGGCATATTATACTTTCTAAAGATGGCCACAACTTCATAGTGCATTTTGTTGTAATACCTAGCTGATGATAATGATTATGTCATTTGTTCCCTTTACCCAAAACCAACGATGAGAAAGGCAAATTTCCTTGCTGTTACTTCTGAAAAGTAGGGGTCTATTTTCTATTCCACCACTGTTCTTTGAGACCTAATTTTTATGGAGATGTCTCTTATCTGATGCTTCTCGTTGATTGGTCGTAAGCTATATTACATGTAGTCTGCAAAGAGGAAGAACTGGATCTCCATCTTTTCATAAAAACAGCTGAAGACAAAAATGTTCTTCTCTTCATTTTTGAAGTTTCAAAATATTTTTGATGTTTATGGATTTCTTGCTTTCTCATTACCTCAGTGACACATTAAAAGCTTGTTTTTTGTTCATTTTGTTTTCAACATTTCTGCTATTTTAGTAGTACAGAGTCATCACCATCTTGCTTCTAGGGATGTTAATTCAAAATGCTCTTTCCACAGAGCAAACATTTTAGTGCTGCTTCCATATTTGAAACTGTTCTGTTGATGACACTGCTCTTAAACTACAAACGCTGTTACATGCATCACCAAGTATGCTGTGATCTGGTCCCTCCTCGCCTCTCTTGTCTCATTATTTTCTCCCATCTCCCTTCACCACCACTCATTCTGTTCCAGCTTTTTAGACATTTTTTTTAAAGTGTGGCTGTCACTGCCTTATTTCTCTTTTCCTTAGTCCTTAGCTGACTCACTCCTACATCAGCACAAAGTGTTTGCTGGGTATAATTTTGCTGAAAAACACTAGTAACTCCCCTTCATCCTTCCTCACCCACTTCTGTCCACTTGTCCTCCTATAAGCTTCCCCTCCTAGAGAAAACAGCCAAACTGCATCATATCCACTTTGTTATTTAACTGTCTCCCCAAGCAGAAAATACTCCCCTTGAGGATGAAGTCATTGAATATTTATTCATCATTTTCCCCTAGATCCCAGCACAAGGTCATAAATATAGAAGGAACTGAGGGTGTGTGGCATAAATAAATGAAAGCATGTTAGTAGTTTATTACTCATCATGGTCCAAAGAATAGGCATGTGTGTTTATGTGGATGTGGATGTGTGTATGTGTTTGTATGTATGTGTATGTGATGGTTAAGCTAAAATTGTTGCTCGTGTAAAATAATTTAAATAATTTAAAAGGCACTTCCCTGTCATCATGATTTATACTGAAATTCTTTAAATTATTTTTTTCTGGCTTGTCATTTAAACACTTTATTCTGTTTCTTGATATAAACTTATCATTACTTCTAATCTACTTGCTCTATATCAGATTTTTACAGTAGCCCTATCATTGTCATTAATTTAGCCAACATATATATATGTTCCATGTTGTATGCCTGTTGCTTTTAATCTTTAGGGCCAACAATTGTAGTATGTCCATGTTCACATTATACAACCATAATTGTCACATTGAACAAACAGAACTCATTTGTATACAGTCATGAAATTGTTTTCCTCACTCTTGCCTGGAAATCTACTACATCACTTCTCTCTTCTCTGGGAGAAATTTTACACAGTGCCCGTAACATTTTCCAGTTATTCTGAAACAATTTTTACAGACATCTTCATTCTTACTCATTTTGGTAATCAAATTGCCTTTTGCTAGTTGCATATTCTCCCTTCCCATGACATAAGTCTTTGTCAAGCTAGAAACTTAGTGAGAAAAAGGGATGCTGTCATCTGTCAGTTTCCTCTCCTTTTCCTAATCTTGTGCTAATATTGTTGTTGCTACTGTTGCTCTTCTTGGTCCTCAGTCCCCATTGCCCACACCAACCACCAACATTACCCAGAGTCCTCTGAGAGACAAGAGACAGGAGTGGGGGAAGACAAGTCAGAGATACCATAGTAAATGTGCTTTGAACACCAAGAACATTAAATCTCTATGTCCATCAGGAAATGTTGTGGTGTAGGGAATATGAACAGTGTAGAGACACGGGAAAGAGATTTTCTTGTGGAAAATTGTATTTACATCTGACGTATCTTTTGCCTAAATTTGGCAGAAAGGGGTTTTCATTAAAAATCACTACTACTCTCTCCTTCTTGTCTTTGCTTTGCTCTGACTATGGGCTTCATTGTCAGAAAAGCTGTTCCCCTCTGCAACTCCTATATCTCTCACACACAAAAAATTTACCATCAAAGATAAACTCAGACATGCTCTACTTGGTCTCAAGTCCAAAACTTATAGCCTAGCTGTATTTGCACAGTACTAGATATAAATTCCAGGAGCAATAAGCTGTGAAGAGGGAAATATATTTTTGAAATGTAGCTTCAATTTCAACACATATTTGGAAAGAAGTGTTAAAGCACAAGAGAATTGGATGGGTGTGTTAGGAGTTTTTGGCAAATGAGTCAATATCTAACCACTGCATGGAGGTGGAAGTAAAAAGAAAAAGATTTCTTTTGGAAAAAACTACCACATTTGGGGGTAGAAATTTGTTGTTTTTATTTGCTTTGGATGAAACTTATAGAAAAAAATACAATATGGAATGGCTCTAAGAGGACTAAATCTTTACAAAGCATGATTATATTGAAATAAGTAACAGATCTTAGTCATTGGAAACAAATATTTTGATTTTAAATTGTTCTAAGATGATTTTGATTGAAACCCTCAGAGACCCCTAGGCAATGCCTAAACAATAAGCTATTTGTATCTGTTTAGAGTTTGTGAAGCTTCCAGCATCAGTGGACTTAGTGACTTAATATTTCATTAAGGACAGGTTTTTCCCTCTGCTTGCTCCAGCCTTGACGTTGGCTTTTTCTCAAGGTGGTGGCAATTTGGAGGCAGCCATTCAAGTTATTCTGTAAAATGCAACAGTGATCCAGAGGAAGCTAAGGGATTATTTTTACTATGGTTCTCATGTAGATATGAGAAATAATTTTCAAGAAAACCTCTTACATGCCTTTGGCCAGAATTTGTTTCTATGTATATTTCTGATCATGCAGTAGCAAAGCGATACCATTGATATTATCATGTTGCCCAAACTCTTACTGTCTGAAGTTAAAGGGCATTGATGAATCAAATTTAATATATGATATTAAAATTAGATCTTTGGATTTCAGGCTCTGAATCTTATTTTTTGAATTCTTGTTTGAAAGAGAAAATAAGAATAAATTTATTAAACACATATTCGAATAACATCTTTAAAAAGTCTTCTCATCATTGTTTTCACTGATTTCATTATGAGATTTTACTTCTGTTGTGAAATAAGAGTTGCCTTTAATACTGATGTAACAATAATAAACAACTGCCATTTCCCAAAGTTTTACAACCTAGACGTTGCTTTATGTGGTTTAGTCACTCTCAAAGATCTTTCTTGGAACAAGCATAGTAAATATTCCAATAAACTATCATAAATAAATTGAGCATTTACATAAAGTTAAATTCATAAAATCATAAAAAGCCAAAGAAATTCTAATATTAAAATGTAAGTCATCTAAAATTCTAATTGAATACTTAATCTATGAACCATTTACAAATAGCCAAAATTATAAAATCCTTCCTCTTTACCATTAAAAAAATTTCACTTATGACTTATGAGGAAATTTATATCTAAATAAACTAAAATGAAAATACCACAAGTTTCATGAGTGGGCTATCTAAACTGCTTTGCTGCCCATAGGATATTTGTGAGAAGGAAAAAAGTTGGCATTTGTTGGTTCACCCTTGAACATTTTATGTGAAAACTTGGTTATCATTATAAAGCTGAATGATTACCAAACATGAGTTTTTACCATATTACAACTATATAGTAAATAGTGGAAACAGTGTCTATTATTCTGGCAATTTGCTTGTTTTAATTCAAAATTCATAATTTCAAGTGGACAAATATATTGGCTAGTTTAGTTCTACTGCCCACCTTTATATCCATCTCAAGCTGATAAGGGATACATCCAAATTAAAAAAAAAATGTTAAACTCAAGAAGGCCCCCAAGGATTAAACTGTAAAATGCATTTGCATTTAACAGTAAATAAGAAAAAAATTCAAAAGCGTATAGCTTATATAGAGTCCTGTAATACATTCTGCTTCTTATTATTTTATATTACCTAATGGAGGTAAACAATCCACAGGTGTAAAAATAGCCAGGAGATGGTCATTGGCCTGCACCTAACACTCAGGAAGGTGGAAATGTGTCTTATGCTTAGATGATTTTGCAGAATCTACTTTTCTACCAATCTGTTTCCTTAACATTTTTAGCTTTAAATTTCCCAGTATAGCTAAAGCGTATTTTAATAGAGCAGAATGCATCTGTTCCATGTGCCTCAAGGATCAGAATTAGAATGTATTCCTCTTTATCAAATAGTAGAGATGTGTTTGAATGCTTTTGGAGTCAAAATTTTCTGAACATGAAACTTGACCTGAATTATACAATCACCAGAGGAAAAAGAAAACAGGATTTGAACCAGCCATTAAGGATTGTCCTGGAAACATTTTGCATCTGTGTTTGACCTCAGCTGGGAATGAGTGTGTCGGGCAACTCGAATTTTTGCCACTCTGCATGTGTCTGTTATCCACAAAATTGATTTTGGAGTTACAAATAAATACCACCAAAGAGACAAATTCACAAATATGGAATTCGCAAGTAATGAGGATACACTGAACCTGAAACAGAGGTTAAAAAAATGGTCATAATTTGAACTTCTAAAAACAATCTGGATTTCAAACTAATTACTACTGCCAAGAATTGACATGTAAACTACTTATTCTACAGCAACAACCCTGGAAAACAAATCACTCTGCGTATTACTCTAATTATATAACCTCAAATCCCTATGAGGTGCCTAGCCCTGGTGACTTGGGCTTTCCATTGGTTCTCAGATTTTAACATGCATCAAATTCACCCAGGGGGCTTGTGGAAACACAGATTGTGGCACCTCACTCCCAGGTTGGGGAAAGGTCTGAGAATTGGCAGGTATGGTGTTGTCCTGGAACCATACTCTGAGCACTGATGGACTAGATGAAGTATGAGTCAGGAAGACTCTTTCTAACCTGGGTAAATATTCACAGCTGAGACTCAGAAAAGACTGCATGGACCTCCTTGGCCCCTTTCCCCTAGCTTCACCCCTCTCATGAGATTGTGTTGTTTTCATGTCAAACATAGAAAAGTTAAATAAAAATAAAGGAAAGGTCTCCCAAAGAAAGAGGAATTTTATCTGTTTTGGAGCAGAATCCATTATTTCTAGGTATTGTCAGTACATGGGATTTGTGTCGCTTGAAATGTGGTCCTATTTTACTACACCAGATTCATGATGGTGCCGAGAATAAATCCTAAAAGGAAAAGGAAAGGAAATTGCAAAGTGGCTAAACAGTGGGAAATCATAGCTGAAGAAAAAAAAATTAATATGCCCATGAATTCAAGAGATGTTATTCTCAAACACATTGACATTTCTAATCCTAAATATCCTAACACCATGTTCTCATCATTTTTTTTTGGGCGGGGGGGAGTGGGATGGAACTGATGGAGCAATTCTCAAAATCAAGTAAACAAGTGGGTACACAATTTATTAATTATACTGTCTAATTCTAGCTTGGAAAAATCAATAAGTTATTTTAAAATATTCCTACAAAGAACCCATAACTGAAGACAATGTCTATACTGAAATTTTAAGAGAACAAGAAAATGGTATATGTAACACCTCTTTTTGTGGTGTGACTCATTGCCAGCTATATAATTTGGTAAAAATGATGATTTTCTAGTAAGATTCTGTCTATAAAGCAAAATCAAATTTTCAGTTTATCAATAAAAGCATTTGATAATATGCCTACAAATCTAATACTAACAAAGAAAATTACTCTACAGATATTTTGTCCTTTGAGCTATGTAACCATCAGAGCTAGCAAAATGTTTTAAAATTAAGCTTCAGGAACATAAAGACAAATCTCTAAAACTTTTTTTAAAACTGATGTTTAAAATCTAATTGTAAAAAAAAAACTGGCTAAAAAGTGATAAAGGATTTTATTAGATATTTCTCCAAACAAGACATATAAATGGCCAATAAGCCCATGAGAAGATGCTCAACATCACTAATCATTAGGAAAATGCAAATCAAATCAAATCCATAATGAGATACCACCTCACAAACATTAGGATAGCAGGTATTAAAAAAAAAAACAGAAAATAACAAGTGTTGACAAAGTTATGGAGATATGGAATTCTTGTGTTCTATTGGTGAGAATGTAAAATGGTGCAGCCACTATGGAAAACAGTACAATGATTCCTCAAATAAAGTATAATCACCATATTCCATTTCTGGGTATATATGAAAAAGAATTGAAAGCAGGATATCAAAGAGACATTTATACACCCATGTTCATAGTAGTATTATTCACAAGAGCCAAAAAGTGGAAGCAATCCAAATGTCCACTGATGGGTGAATGGATACACAAAATTGTTATATACATACAATGGAATATTATTCAGCCTTAAAAAGGGAAGGGCATTCTGAAACATGCTACAACAACCAATCACAAAAAGACAAATACTGTATGAGTCTATTTATTTAAGGTACATAGAATAGTCAAATTCATTGAGACAGAAAGCAGAATAGTGGTTGATAGGAGCTGGGGGGAAGAGGAAATGGAAAGTTATTGTTTAATGAGTATAGGATTTCAGTATTTCAAGATGAAAAAAATTCTGAAGATTAGTTGCACAACAATATAAATGTATTTAAAACTACTGAATTATACACTTAAAAATTAATATGGTAATTTTTGTTATGTGTGTATTTTACCAGAATTTAAAAGAAATAAAAATCTAATGGTAATGCAGTATTTGCAGAGTGTCACTAAATATAATGATGTGTTTAAAGCTCTCTTTTGTGGATTTTTTTCCCACAATAATGATAGGCAAAAAGAGATATACCATTCAAGAAACACTTGCTCCTCTTTCCTGATAAAAATGGCTGATACAATACAGAGTAAACAATTTGGCCACAAATGGAAATGAATTCTCATGTCAGCAAACATTATTGAATTTTACATGAAAAGCAATGCTGACAATAGGAAAAAAATATATACAGTACGATTAAAGTATGGATTTTTAAATACTTCAGTTTGTGATATAAAATAGTTTTTCCTTCAATTATGAAATATACAAGAAATTATTTTCTTTGTTGACCAATTAAGTAAAGATGTACCCAAGAAAATATATTTTCAACATATTCTCAATGTATGCTCTCTATATAGTAGAGTAAATATGTATATGTATAATCCCTAATGGAATGTGTATTTGGCTTCATTTATCTTATTATTTGAGATAAGATTAGCCAAACAGCACCACATATAAAATTTTTTCACAGTATATTTTATAAGGAAGGATTTGCAATAAAACTCGAAGCCAGAAGTTCACAAAGTGCTACCTGATTTTATCAAGGTATTAAATTCTTTAAAAAATAGATCCTCAACATATAAGTGAATCATTATACTTTATGATGAAATGGAGAGACACCAAGAAAATCTTTCAAAGAGGTTCTCTGGTTATCATGTCAAAGTGCTTAAAAGAGTTGTCAAACTTAAAGATTTTGTAAAGTTTTTTTTGGTGTTTCAAATAGACTAAAATTTTTGGAATTGACAAGTGACCAAATGTTTGCTGTAACTCATAATCATTGTAATCATTTAGCCATCACTGTCACTGTCCTAGAGTCTAGAATTTGTTTCCAACACTTTCTGGGAATTGAGGAACAAACATATCCCTGAAGGGAAATGGAAATCTCAAGGTGTGGTTTTGATTAGCTGCTTCTGGTGAATTTGCTTGGGGTGTTTTCCCATCAGACCAGTCTGAAGTATTTCATATGACCCTTCTATTAGAATTAAGAACATAGAACCTGAAACAGCATGCATTTAGGTACCACCTCTACATGTACTATATGCTGTATTTCAGGCAAGTTAAATTACATGCTTTTATCTCAATTTCTTCACCTGCAAATTGTGGATAATAAATTTTACTATTTAATAATTAGAAGAGTGCCTGGTGCAGATAACATTCAATAGCTAACCAAAGCTTTATTTTACATTGTCACAAATTTATTAATATTTCCTTTTTCCTGATTTTCAAATATTCAACTTTAGATAAATACCAATCTCGATTCCCAAAATAATGGTGTGGATAATTTCTAGTAAAGAGGGAGGAAAAATCCACTCATGCCATATATTTTTGCTTCAATTATACTTTTGGATTTTCTCTGTGAGACTATGGAAGTTGATTTTTGATAACACTATCATAGAAATCATTTATTGTGCCATAGGGTATTCACAGAGCAGTTCAGCTTCTAGTGCTACTAGGGATCTGGAATTACAAGTCACCATAGCTATAACGGAGTACCTGCAAAATCCTTGGCCCGTTTAACTATCAGGGTTCTTTCCATTCATCAATTATAATATAATACAGATAATTTCATAATTGTGTGAAGAAAAAGGAAGCTTTTGTTATCACCAGAGCCAATCTGACAAGGATAATTTTGTCTATGGCAGTTTTTTGCATCCAGTGTTAACCCATCATACAAGAATGCTGCCATTCTGATGGAAGTTCATACCTTGACTCCAATCTCCATTTTCAAGTGGTGCTTTGGTAACAAATTCACTCAAGAGTATGTGTATAACAATACTTGGCATGAAAAAACTACTGAAAAATAAGAAAAAGAGAATATAATGTGGAAGATTCAGAAGAAGATAAATAGTTCCTTAGAAGATAGTTCTTATTTTTTATAAGAAACTTTAAAAACATGATGAACTGACATTATAAATAAATTGTAAGTATACACAGACTATGAAGCAGGAGAGATCCATAGATAATCAAATTTATGTGAAAAGGCAACTAGTTAAGTTTAAATGAGAAATGTAGAAACATGGAAAGATTGAAAAGAATTTGAAATGCAATATCTCATTTAAAATGCATGTGGGAGGCAACAAATAAAATAACACATTGTCAAAAATCTTATTAGTAGTTTAAGGCAGAGAAAAGAGACACATATTAAAATAATGAAAATATTAAAAGATAATTATGGATAGCAGAGCATACAGATGTATACTAAAGCAATACAGGTGTCCCTGAGGGGGGAAAAATTTGAAAAAAGAAACATCTTAAAATCTCTAATAAATAGCCAATTATAAATATTCGTTTGAAATTGTTTTGTTTTAATCTCTAGTTTAAGTATATTGTGGCAAAATTATGAATTGTGTATTTCTATGTTATTTTACTTTCAAGGTTCAATTTCCATCCTAAAATATGGGCAATTTGTGGAAATTTTACGAGAAGTGAAAAGAGGGTAGTAACCAACCTTTATGCAGGGCTTGCAATGTGCTAGACATTGTTCTACATGCTTTACATGTATTGACATATTTAACTTCAAAACAACCTTAATCCTCAAAATAACCTACATATCAGATGAGGAAACTAAAGAAAAGAGATGATGACTTTGAATAAGTTCTACCCAGCTAATAAGTGGAGGAGGCTTGGGCCTCCATCTGGCCTCTTTATCATCAACATCCATCTTCCTAAATAGAATACACACAAGAAGCCACATAAGGGCATGAATTTTTCTGTTCTATCCCCCACGTATGAAGAGTGTCTGATACATGGTAAACACTCAATAAATTTTTAAATGAATAAATACATATTTTTACTTCAGCCTCTTTAATCATATTTTAAACAATACTTATTTGCCTAGTCAGTCATAAATGTTAAAACATTTAAAAATTGTACCCCTGACATATTCTCTATAACCTTGAACATATTTTATTTTGTATATTTGGTGCTCTGTTGACAAAAGCTAAAAATTTGTGACTATGAATTGTTCCACAAATTACTCCCTTCCTCAAAGAGACTGCTGTCTCAAAATTTAATTTTAGAAATATAAATTGCCTCTTGGCTTTCATTTAACTTTATCCTAATTTATCTTAGTTCATGTCAACTCTTTTTTCTCATTTTCTTGCACAAGAGATACATTGTTGGACTTTGATTTTTAAGCTTAATCATATAGACTTGGATTTCACCATGAGTCCTAACTAATGTACATTATTTGTCATATTGGTATATTTCAAAACATTTATTCATGACTATCGTTTTCAAGATATTGTTTTTACAATTTGCTGTTGTTTCCTTTTTTACTTTCGACATGAGTTTTAATTTTAATAATAGTTACCTTAAAACAAAAAATACAAATAAGGACTTTTCTATAATTACCATAGTTAAAAAGTGTAGTTGCTTGATTTTTTCCCAAAAGGAATTTAGTATAAATGAACTATTCTATTTCTCATTATCTAATTCCTATCTTTGTTAGAGTATTTAGGTTATATCTTGAAACATTATGTTTGTTTTCTGTCCAGAAATTCATAATCATAAATCTTTTCTTTTAGGCATCTATATTGCTCTAGAGGTATGTATCTACTATAGAAGGGCTTCAGAATGAAAGTCAATATTTACACACACATATACACACACACACACACACACACTTCTAAACTGGGTCATGACACTGAATTTCTGAGTCCATTACAAAAGAAGCCTACCACAAGTCAAAAGAGTCACCACAAAAGCAACAAGTTTATGCTAAATTAAACGTTAGAAAAAATATATAAGGAGGAGGACAGTTCCTTGTCTCTGCTCAGAGAAGACCTGGTGAAAGTCAGTTACTTTGGGAGTGAGAAAAGACTATTACCACATGACTTTGAAGAAAGATAAAGGTTAAAGACCCAGGGCCAATCTGTACAGGTCTGAAACAGGAAAATAATTTTTCAAGGAATTTCCCTCTAATTTATAAATATGACTTCATTTTCATGTTTGCCTACTTTTTTACTCTTCTATAATTATTTACATCATCTTTGTACACAGTATCCTTACTTTCTCCCTCACTTTCAACTTCCTTTTTCCCTTTGCAGTTGTCACCTTAAAAAAAGTTTGTCTTGACTGAATAAAATGGTTCTAAAGTTGTCATGTAGAGTCAGATATAAAAGACTTCAGAAATGAAACAAGCAGTAGCAAACTGAATAAATCCACGAGGTGAAGAAAAGTTTTTGCAAGCTATGTTCGAATAGAAAATATTAGGTTGGCTAAAACGTTCGTTCGGGTTTTTCTGTAAGATTGTACAGAAAAACCCAAAGGACCATTTTGGCCAACCCAATGTCATCCACCCAGATCAAGCATTAAAAGATAAAAGCAATTAAAAAATTGTCGGTTCAAAAATGATAGTTGGTTAAGGTTAAAACTTGAAATATATCCATGGAATACAGGACATTGGATTTTCAAAGTCAATGAAAGGCTTGGGACTATGGTCCAACATGAACATAACAGATGAAGCTGAAGTTTAAGAAGCAGTTCAAGTGTTCAGTAGTGTCATGAGCAGACTATTTTTGCAAGTATTTAGCATCTGGCTTCCAATTTGTAGACAGAAATTTCATCTCATTCATGCACAGTCTTTTGATTCACTTAATGTTATGCAAATGACTCTACACCTCAGAAATATATATATACTAAAGTATGTAATAAAGAGGTAGCATATAATAAGATAAATAATAACCACATACATATATGTCCATTCCATAATATTAATTATATTCAGTTATGTTTAGGAACAGAGTGTATAATTATTAATAAATGTAAGTTTTTATATTTTAAACATCTCTAATATTTTAAAAAATATTATTTACGTTAAATTTTATGTCCTAGCAACTTTACATTTTTCCATTTTAAATTCATAATAAAGTTTAGACAAGAGGTTTTAATTTGAAGTATATAACAGAATGTGATTTAATTTTAAACATTTTGACACTAATTAAGAAAACAATTTACTACACGTATATACTTTAGTAAATATATGTGACTATTCTGTTTGTGAGAAATGTATATATTGCCATGTCAGAATGTTAACTGCTTGAAATAATCAAATATACTGAATTTACAATTATAGTTAACAACAGTTTTTCATTTATCACTTCACTTTTGCTTACTTACAAACATCATTAAAATGATTGTCTTCTTTCTCACAACTTATTTTTTAAAAATTTCCCTCTTTTGTTCCCATCCTAAAATATTCTCTTCCTCCTCATTGTAAAACTTTCCTCATTTGGCTTCTAGGTATGATACTTGTTTGTTTTTTCTCTTAGACTTGTAACCTTTAAACTCTGGTGTACTCCAGTACAGAATTTTCCTCTTTTCTATTTATGCTTACTCCTTGATAATCTCTGTGTGGTCTAAGGCCAGGTTTCTAATCTTTTTGTGCCTTTGTTTCCCATTTGTGAATTGGGACAATACCAACCTTATAGAATAATGTGGACTAAGGGAATTAACACACATTTAGAAAAAACTGCTTAGAATATGTTCTAAAAATGCTTAGGTTTGCTTACTATGAGACATATATATGTTATGTTATTATTAGTAATGACTCATTAGTCATCTAGCCTCATGGCTTTAAATACCTTTTATAGATCAATCACTCCCAGCTTGTACTTGTACTTCCAGTTCAGACCTTCCCCCAAATCCAGACTAATATATGTAACTTCATTGTCAATATTTCCATTTGGGTGTCCTCTTAGTCTACTCAGGCTACTATAACAAAATACCACAAACTTGGCAATTTATAAACAGTAGAAAGTTATTTCTCATAGTTATGGAGGCTGAAAGTCTATTGAGACTTACCATCTATTCATATTTAAATGTTTTCATGTGTTGCAGGGCTGACTTTTGTGACTGATTCACTATAATAATTTTGGTTTTTTAGTATCTTTTAATCCGGAATAGCTGCCTCCATTCCCTTGCTCCTCCTCACCACACAGAACTTTTTATAAAATAATGTCCTCGTCACCACAAGAAGTCAATATTAAAGGGAAAAATGTGATATATTACCCCTGAAATTCTGGATCAGGAAATCCAAATTGGAGGTAATATTGCTATGAGAGTCTGGAATTCCATTTTTAATTCTTAATGTTTTCTACATTAGTAAGATGGGATCACATTAATATAAATGTGATGTGTCCAATGTAATGATAAAACCATAGAAATGCCTTTTCAAATGTGTAATAGGCTGCTAAACTCCGTGATTGTATACCACTGTTTTAAATTCTATATAGTACTACAAATTCTTCTATTTAATGTATTTTCTTCATACCTTTACACCTTAGAAGTAGTGTAACTTTCCATTTTTTTTATGAAAACCCACATGAATATAAGTCATGCTAGATGACAGATAAGGGGTGTTCACATCTAGGAATAGACCATTTACGCATCCCCAAGTTCTTCAACCATTCTTTCAAATTTTATCCTAAAATTATTATAAATATAGTACATAACAGGAAAATAGTCACTTATCATTTTAAAGGTAGATGGGTTTTTCAGAACATTAGTTTATCCTCCTTATTTTAGTCACTCTATATTGAAAACATGTAAAACATTCCCAGAAAATCAGTTATATTCTACAGTTGGTATTACTCTTCATATTTATTGAAAATGACATATGCATTTAAAATAATTTATCACTCTCACTGCTATTATTCAACAGAGTTTTGGAAGTTTTAGCCACAGCAATCAGAGAAGAAAAAGAAATAAAAGGAATCCAAATCGGAAAAGAAAAAGTAATACTGTCACTGTTTGCAGATGACATGATACTATACATAGAGAATCCTAAAGATGTTACCAGAAAACTACTAGAGCTAATCAATGAATTTGGTAAAGTAGCAGGATACAAAATTAATGCACAGAAATCTCTTGCATTCCTATACACTAATGATGAAAAATCTGAAAGAGAAATTAAGGAAACACTCCCATTTACCATTGCTACAAAAAGATTAAAATACCCAGGAATAAACCTACCTAAGGAGACAAAAGACCTGCATGAAGAAAACTATAAGACACTGATGAAAGAAATTAAAGATGATACAAACAGATGGAGAGATATACCATGTTCTTGGATTGGAACAATCAACATTGTGAAAATGACTATACTACCCAAAGCAATCTACAGATTCAATGCCATCCCTATCAAACTACCAATGGCATTTTTCATAGAACTAGAACAAAATATTTCACAATTTGTATGGAAACACAAAAGACCCCGAATAGCCAAAGCAATCTTGAGAAAGAAAAATGGAGCTGGAGGAATCAGGCTCCCAGACTTCAGACTACACTACAACGCTAGAGTAATCAAGACAGTATGGTACTGGTACAAAAACAGAAATATAGATCAATGGAACAAGATAGAAAGCCCAGATATAAACCCACACACATATGGTCACCTTATCTTTGATAAAGGAGGCAAGAATATAAAATGGAGAAAAGACAGCCTCTTCAATAAGTGGTGCTGGGAAAACTGGACAACTACATGTAAAAGAATGAAACTAGAACATTTCCTAACACCATACACAAAAATATACTCAAAATGGATTAAAGCCCTAAATATAAGGCCAGACACTATAAAATTTTTAGAGGAAAACATAGGGAGAACAGGCTATGACATAAAACACAGCAAGATCCTTTTTGACCCACCTCCTAGAGAAAGGGAAATAAAAACAAAAATAAACAAATGGGACCTAATGAAACTTAGATGTTTTTGCACAGCAAAGGAAAACATAAATAGACAAAAAGACAACACTCAGAATGGGAGAAAATATTTGCAAATGAAGCAACTGACAAAGGATTAATCTCCAAAATATACAAGCAGCTCATGCAGCTCAATATCAAAACAACAAAAAACCCAATCCAAAAATGGGCAGAAGACCTAAATAGATATTTCTCCAAAGAAGATATACAGATTGCCAAAAAACATATGAAAGGATGCTCAACATCAATAATCATTAGAGAAATGCAAATCAAAACTACAATGAGGTATCACCTCACACCAGTCAGAATGGCCATCATCAAAAAATCTACAAACAATAAATACTGGAGAGGGTGTGGAGAAAAGGAACCCTCTTGCACTGTTGGTGGGAATGTAAATTGATAGAGCCACTGTGGAGAACAGTATGGAGGTTCCTTAAAAAACTAAAAATAGAACTACCATACGACCCAGCAATCCCACTACTGGGCATACACCCTGAGAAAACCATAATTCAAAAAGAGTCATGTACCACAATGTTCATTGCAGCACTATTTACAATAGCCAGGACATGGAAGCAACCTAAGTGTCTGTTGACAGATGATGGATAAAGAAGATGTGGCCCATATACACAATGGAATATTACTCAGCCACAAAAAGAAAGAAAATTGAGTTATTTGTAGTGAGGTGGATGGACCTAGAGTCTGTCATACAGAGTGAAGTCATAAAGAGAAAAACAAATACCATATGTTACCACATATTTATGGAATTAGAAAAAAAGTGATTCTGAAGAACCTGGGGGAGGACAGGAATAAAGACGCAAATGTAGAGAATGGATTTGAGGACATGGGGAGGGGAAGAGTATGCTGGGACGAAGTGAGGGAGTGGCTTGGACGTACATACACTACCTAATGTAAAATAGATAGCTAGTGGGAAGCAGCCAAATAGCACAGGGAGATCAGCTCGGTACTTTGTGACCACCTCGGGGGGTGGGATAGGGAGGGTGGGAGGGAGACACAAGAGGGAGGGGATATGGTGATATATGTATACGTATAACTGATTCACTTTGTGATACAGCAGAAACTAACACACCATTGTAAAGCAATTATACTCCAATAAAGATTAAAAAAATTTTTTTTTACATCTATCAATGTGAACATGGTGGTTTATTTTTTCCCCTCATAGAAAAAAACATATAGAATACCTGAAGGATTTTGCCTTATGCATATCCCTATAGACACAGATGAAGTTGAGAAGAATATAAATGATAAGGGAGAAACAAATAAATACATTTTTCTGAATTAAAGTAGGAGAAATACAACAAATGTCTCTATATCACATAGACTTTATGTTTTTGAATAATTCATGTTCCAGAATAATTCTGCAGATATTCAAGAAACTTCTTTATCTATTTGGTCACTCACTTATGTTTTAAAAGCAATATAATCCTAGTGTTTTTAGATTGCTTACATTTAGAATTTCTCAGCATTTCCACATGCTTTCTGAATGAGAAACTTTTAATTCCAAAGATTGTTGACAGAACTGACTCAAGCACATTTGCTTATGCACGATATGTTGTCCCTTCTTTGGAACTGTACATATTGTTTTTCTTCCTCTTGTGGATGTTTATTTGAAGGATGAATAGGTCACTCTTAGCAGGAGAGCTGTTCACGTGACTGTCGGATACTGAAGACATATGAGTCAGTTCCACACAGACTACAAATTATACATGCTGGATAAATCTATATTCATATTTGCACTTGACCTAAGCTTCAACTTTAAAAATAGATTTAACAGAAATTATACGGAAATTCAAAAATTGTTTGGCTAGGAAGCAAACAAGTTATGCAACACAATTTTATAAAGGAATGTTCCCTCTGCTGAAAGAGATCACATTAGCAGTGAAATACTATATGTCAGCCTGAACTTAAGCCCAAACCCAAGAACATATTGTACACAAAACTTCTGAAATCTATTTATCTGCTGTGTGATTGATAGCTACTACCGCAGTTTGGAGACCTCAGGACGGGATTGCCTTTCCATCGTTTGTCATTATAGAATAGTCTTTGAATGTAAAGTTATAGCCCTTTCAGCACCAGGGCTATTTCAGGAAAATAGCCCAGGCTTCTGGGTGCTAGTTAGCATATAAGAACCTGGGCTCAATAGGCAAGGAGCTGGTTTCAAATCCTAGCTCAGCCACTAACTTGATCACATGTAGAAATTATAACAACTGCCTTAGTTTCCTCATTTGTTAAACATGGCTAATAATGACCCTACTTCACAGGGCAGAGTTCAGGTGTGCCTTATGTGACATAATCTTTTAAAAGAATGTCTGTTATATACCTACTTAAGATATGCTTGCTGTGTTTTTAATTAGGTCTCTTTAATGTACTGTTGCACAATAAGCCTATAGTGTACAGATTGTGATTTTTGCAAAATTTTATTATGCATTCCAAGATCTCAGAAATATTTGTCCTGCCTCTTTTCCCTGTATATACAATTTTTAAAAAATTAACCTGCTTTTAACAGGGAGTTGCATCAAATCAAAAGAAAAAAAACAACTAAATCTGCAGCAAACACAGATAGAATGTTGAATTCTACATCAGATCCGAATTCCTTCTTCCTTGTGTTGGAGCAATGGGAGTTGCTAGAGTAGGCACTGAAAATGTCTCGATTTGGAATTACCACTTTGTGTTTTTTTTAACAAGAAGCCTTCACTATTCTCTTCTGAAATCTTAGATTTCAGAGGATAAGCTAATTTGAGCATCAGAAAGAAGATCTGTAGAAGAATGGTTGAATTTGGAGATTATACATATGTTTCTTATGAATTATTAATAGTAACCAATATTTTAAAGAATTGCACATATTGATTCTCACAGCAGTCTTATGAATTATTATTGTTCTAGTTTCACAAATGAAAAAAACGATAATAGTTTAAGGATCTTTTCAGGTTTTCATAGGTAGTAGGTGAAATATTCAGAATTAAAACACAGATGTGACAAACTGACCAAACAATATTGTTTCGTGGTTAAAAAAAAAAAAATGTTTTAATCAAAATGCAGAGCCTGACTTTTCTCTATGCATTTCTATAGGCACTTCTGGGCAGGCACTAAGCCTGTTTACTAATTCTCTCTTTTCTATAATGATATTAAATAACCAGAAAACTTACCCAAATGTCTGCATATTCCAGTAAAGATGTTTGGCTTAACATATGGCATTCAGATACTATCTTCTGAACTATCCCCTAGAGATATGGAGGCCAGTGCCCTTGAAGAGATAGGACTTTCTGATGTCAGTAATAAGAAAAGACCAAAAACAAACAAAAAACCTACATCACAGATCATCTTTCCCAGAACTTTCTGTTCCTGAGTGTCGACAGTGAGGATACTCATAGTTAGCAGAGGGGAGATGGGGGTGGCTACACAGGGAGGGACCTTGTAGGGGACATCAAACTGTTCTAGAACAAAATAAATATTTTTAGTCAGATTATCTAGTTATATGCTATTTCTGTCTGTTATCTAGTAGAAGTACTGTCTAGCCCTATCATGTTTCTTTCTGTTATCTAAGTTCTTTTGTTTAAATATCAGAAACCAGTTTCAGCTGGGCTATAGAAAGACTTTTTTTTTTTTTATGCCATTAGTTCATGCTTAGGTTCATAAAAGTGGTAAGTAATTCCCTGTATAACCAAAAGTAGAAAATCTGAAGTTTACTTTCAAAATAAATTACAAATAACTGCAATTGTGTCAAAAGGCATATAGAATGAAATAATCAACACCTGTGTAACCACTCCTCAGCTTATGAAACAAGACATTACAAATGGCTATGAAAACCTCAGTGTCTGCCACTCCGTCACCCCATTTCCCCATTACCAGGATACCATTACACTGAATTTGATATTTATTATTTTTACACACATATTTTTTAACCTTACTGCAGGTACTTATTTTTTTAAACAAGGTACTTTTTTTCTGCTAGATTGCATAATTTTAAACTTTATACAAATAATATTATTCTCTTCATATCCTTCTACCTTTTTCACTCAAATTTCTGTTTTTGAGATTTACCCATGTTGATACAAGTAACTCTAGTTCATTCATTGTCTGTTATATAACACTGTAAGGATACAAAATCTATTCCTTCTTCAGTGAGCATTTAGATATCTTCCAATTTCTTGCTTCACAAATGTTGCAGCTTTGAACATTTTACACATCTCAATATGCATAAGATCTCGAGTATTTATGAGTGGGATGGAAGGGGTATTACTATCTTCAAATGTGCTAACTATTCATTAAACTTGTCTTTCCAAGTGATTACAGTATTTAACATTCTCATTAATAAGAAAACTTTTCAGTAAAACTAGACTATTAATTTCATGAGTATGAAAATTGTCTCTTTGTTATTGTAGTTTGTATTCTCCTGATTATTATTGAAATTTCATTTCATATTTTTATTGGTTTTTCAGGTTTACTTGCTTGAACTGTCCTTTAATGTTATTTGCTTACCTTGCTATTTATAGACTGGATAGTTTGCTTAATGATTTTAAAGTGTCTCTGATGTAATCTCTACTAGACTCTTAAGAGTTACATACATTGCAAGTACCTTACCCACCTGTAACTCATAGTTGTTTTTTTCTTTTGTTGCATAAGCATTTTAAATTTTAATACAGTCAAGCATCATATTATGTTGTTCACAAATATCTTTACCAATGGCCATAACAAGATTTTTTTATACTTGCACATTGATCTTTATGTGTTGGGTAAATTGGGAGTTCAAATTTATTTTATTTTTCATAGAGAACCATTTGTTTAGATTTTTAAAATCATTCCCTCACTTCTCTCTTATGTCATTTTTTCATAGCTAATAAGCCTGTGTCTAGGCTTATTTAGTTCCATTGGTCTCTTTATCTATCTGTGAGCCAACCAGACAATGTCTTGTTTCTATTGTCTGTGTTAGAAATACTCTGAAATTGGCACCATTTATTTTTTTTTTAAATTTTTGGTGAAACATCTACAGAACTATCAGGGGCAATTTTTTTCCCCTTCTTCCTTTTCTCCTCTCTCTCTCTCTCTCCGTCTTTCTGTAGATTCATGTACTGATTCAATTCCTTCAATATACTTGTAGGTATATGGATGTTTGTTAATTCTCCTTAAGCCAGGTTTACTCAGTTATATTTTACTAGGAAACAGTCTGTTTTGTCATATTTCCATAATTTTCCTAAAGTAAGTTAATATATTCATTTTTTAGTTTCTTAGTCTCTAATCATAGCTTTGTCTCCTTTGTAATTTCTAATATTTTTGTTATTTCTACATACACTCTCATTTTCTTGATTCATCTCACCAGGGTTTTATCAATTTTATGAGCCTTATCAATTCAATCACTGGCTTTTTTAAACCCTCTGTTGCATCTTTGTTTGTCTTATCTAATTAATTTCTGCTCTATACTATTACATGTTATAACATTTTTGTGGATTATTCTATAATCTCTTTTCTTCAAACTTTTAAATGAGGTATTTGTTCATTTTTTTCTTCTTAAATTTAAACATTCAATGCCATAAATGACATTCAATTTATTTCTCCTAGATCCTGTTGGTTGAGCTCTGCACCATTTTCATTAATATTTATACCTAAGTATTTTCTAATTTCCATTATGATTCCTTCTTTGATCTATGATTCATTCAAGAGGATATCTTTACTACATTTTCATTAAGTTATTTTTACTTATATCTTAATTACACTGTTGTCAGATAAAACAGTCTTCACAATAATTATTCTCTAAAGTTTGAAACATGGCTTATGGGCTAGCATATGTTAAATTATTTTAAAATTCCATGTGCTCTTGAGAAGCATGTGGATTTCTAAATTGCTAGATTCAGGATCCTATACATAGCCCTTAAGTCAAGCTTATTACTAATGTTATTTAAGGCATCTGTATCCTCAAGAGACATGATCAACCTGTTACTTGAAGAGGGGTGTTAAAATCTCCCACAATATTGGTGAATTTCAAAACACTCAGTAGTTATATTCATTTTTGTTTTATATGTGTTTAAGGCTATGTTATTTTGTAATGACAAATTTAAAACTGTTTCTTCCCAATGAATTATATTGTTTAATGTATGCAGTAATCTTTATTTTATAGTTTTGCCACCTAGCCTATTTTTTCTTTTGTTTAATCTTTTGATCTTTCTTTTGTTTAATATTATTTGCTATTTATTAATATTGTTATTATATTGTGATATATAATGTATATCATATATATATTATTTTCTCAGACTTTCTGTGCTTATATATTTTAGGTGTATTTCATGTAAACAACAAATTTTTAAAACTTGTATCTACAATTTTTCTTTAACAGGCAAATTAAGTCCGCATGCACTTCCTATAATTATTGACATATTTGTATTTTTGCTAATATCTTTTTTGGTTCTTGCTTTTTACTCGGCACTTCCATAATCTTTCCCATATCTCATTGCATTTCTTCCTCATTTGGGGCTTATCATTCTTCTCCCTCTAGTACTTTGGACATCATATTTTATATTTCAATTATTTTAACTGTTATCAATTATTAAATGTTCATATTATTTTAGCAAAGTTTACAGTTAATATATTTTTATACCTTTCTTTCAAATAATTCTAGAACATTAGAAATTCTTAACTTCAATTAACTCTCATTTGATTTGCATTCTACTATAAGCCAATATTTTAGTTCCACCTTATTTTTACCTACAAAAGTGACCATTTTGATTTTTGTTTTATTCAGTCAAACTTTGTTTAGTTTTACTCATATGTTTACAGTTTTGTTGTTGTTGTTAACTGATCATGTTACATCTTAGTCCTTCTTCTGGCTTTCATTTCTTCCATCCAAAATACACACTTTGGAAATTCCTACATAAGGGTCTTTTAGTAATAAATCTGTTTTTGTTTGCCTAAAAATGTTTTTGTTTTGGCTACATTCTTAAATTATTTTGTGCATGATTATGAAATCCTATGTTGACAGATATTTCTGTGTTATCACTTTCAGTATACTATTTTACACTCTGGCTATTACTTACTGTTGTCATTTTAAAAATATGCTGTCAGTCTAAAAAATGTGTGTGGAGGGGCTGGCCATATTCAAATATTGCTTTTGTCTTTGTGAGTTCTATAGATTTACTAAAATTTATCTAAATTTGCATTTTAAACAATTTATTTATTGGCTTAAAATATTCTGTGAATGTATATAAATTCAAACCCCAGATCTGCATGAAAATATGCTTCTTTTGCTTAAAAATATGAGTTATAACTATTTTTACCCCACTCAGAATTTAGGCCATAACAGATAATTCCTTTTTGTCTTACTTTGGCTTTTTTTTCCTTCTATTCCACTATTGAATTAAGGGACTCACATATTGCTATTTTACATAGAAGACTCAATTACAGCACTCCAGCCTGCCTGGTCTCTTTCTATGCATTTCTTAATATTCAAACTTTTCTGTTACCAAGACTGGCAAATGTAGTACCTGACTACCCACCTTATTTTCTATTCCCTCTTATTTTTGATTCCTAAAAGGTTATTTACCCATGATTTCTAGGTGTTTCGTAGTGAGGTGCTTTTCAGGTTATCCATTTTACTATATATATCTGCGATATAAATTGCAGGTAATTAGTATCGTCTGCATTTGATGTTTATGAAGGTAGCTTGCAAGTGTCTTACTCAGCTCATTTTGGGGTATTGAATTTAGTATTTACAGTGCTTTTATACAGTTTCTTTCCCTTCTCTAACACTCCTACCCAACGTCACCTCAAAAAAAATTTTAAAAAGAAAATAAAGAAAAAAACATATAAAATGCTTTTAAAGGAGGTGAAATGGTAAAAAAAGAAATATTTAGAAAACACTTTGAGTGTCTAGCATATGTGCCACCTACACAATGGAGCTTATTAAATACTACTGAATAACTACAGACTAAACCAATTTGTCAATCAGTAAATTAAATTGAATTTCATACTGTAAGAGATGGATTTATGCTAAGATTTATATGATGAGGGAGCTATAATCTGTGAATAAGAAGATATGTTCTCACACTAACATAAGTTCTTAAAATATGTATTCTGACTGACTAAATTGGCTTTATGATTCCAAAATTTATAGTACAATTTTAAGCCTAATAGTATTTTGGTTTTTAAAAAGTAAAAAAAAAAACAACTTGATATTGTAATTTAAAAATAACTATAAATAGATTATAAAACATACTTAAAGCTCTTCAATTTTTCCTGTTTACTGAATAACCTTATTTAATTATCTATCATAAGCACATTTGGACATGCAGGTTTTGAATGAAAAGCAAATGATTTAGAACCTATTTTTGCCATTGAAATCATATATTTGTCATTTTCATGGTTCATTTTTTAAAGAATAAAGGAGACACCAAAATTTGCAGGTCTTAGTCATAAGTTATGGGACTGGGCAAACACTAGCATGAAGAATATTTTAGAATATTAAGGATAATGTCCATTCTTATAATGAGGTCAAAATTTTTTATTTTCTGCAAAGAAACTCATATACATATAATTAAAATCTCAGATCAATAATTATATTATATAAGATAATATATATCCTATTACACTGGTATAGAATTTAGTAACCTGGAGAGATGGTGACAGTTTTGAGTTTCTACAAATTCTCCTACAAATGACTGAACAACTCAGATAGCAAACCCAAAATATCCATAGACAATAACAATAACAAAACAAGTGACACAGTATATAAGAATGGGAAAAAACCCAGGAAGATCAGGAAGACCTTTGTGGTATCAGCTTCTTTACAGCACAAAGTGGAAGGTAGAAAAATACATTTTCTAGTGCCTTGAGAGCTAGAAGACCCATACATCATTCAAAGGTACTCACTGGATGATTTAGTAGGCCAATCTCAGAAGAAGGTTAAATGGAATTTGCCAGGTTCAATTTGAAGTTGTATGCAAGAAAGAAGTGCAAGTGAGTGCACGTCAAGTTTATGTTGTTGATGCTTTTAGGCTCTATGAACTCACACAACTAACCAAATAAAGTTTCCTTCAGGGATAGACATACTGTGAAGAATCTCTTAATATAGAAACCATATTGACAAGACTAGAAATAACCCAAATGTCCATCTATAGGCACTGGTTGAATAAAATATGTTTCGTTCTCATGATGGAGAATTATGCAGCTATACAGGGTATAAATAATAGCTATATAGACTAGGACCAAATCTTCAGGGTACAAATTATGTGAAAACTCAAGAAAGAGACAATGTATACAGTTTGGTAATTCTTATCTAAGAAAGTTATAAATAGAATTAAACATGTTTGTATTCTCTTATTTTAAAAACAACATACAGTGAAAGATACTGTTATTTATGTGGGAGAGGAGAGTGTAGGATGAGTCAGGGGCAATATCTAGACTTTTCTGCTAGATCTTGGGTTTTAGATTTCATGCTGGAATCATGTAAATTTTTTACATAACAAATGAACTGAAATTTGCATTGAGTTGACAGCTTAGATAAGCAGAAAGAAATTATGCCAAGTGACCTAAAAACATTGTAATTTGACTGTAATGCCAATAAGGAAATATAAATTAGGAGTAAAAAAGAACTGTAAAAATACTCTAGAATTATGTTCAGTAAAAACATATTTGGGGTCATAATTTTGGTATTGTTATTCATAAACTATTATATGTATACAATATATAAACTAAGGTATTACTTAAAGTCTTTAAGAACCAATATCTTTAACCAAAGAGAAAAGAAAAATAAATATAAAATAAAATAAGCTAGGTAAAATGCTAAAATATTTTATTCGAATTGAAAATATCAGTATGAGTCAGTGAGGCAATTTCTGTTAAAGAAACATTATCTCACTCTAACTGCTGAAAAGGCCAAAAAATAAGGAACGATTCAGTAACCATCAGGAACCGAGAGCAAAGGCTATGTCTCTATTGTCTACATACCACAGGAACCTGTGCTTTTTGGAGATTTGGCTAATTTCAGTTCTGCAACAGGAAGTGGAAAATATGAGCTTGGACTCCCTGTTTTATCATAAAACAATGAAGCCACCAAAAACTACTCCAGTCTTGTCAAAAATGCTCAATATCAACCTGAAGAGACTTGCATTGATAATACAGAAGACAGTTTGAACTCTAATAAGATTTTAACAGTAATGGATTGAAGAACATTAAGTATGTTACAATTTTTTATTTCAAAAATATAGTACTAAAAAGCACAAAAAAAAATCTTCTTTAGGCATATGTGGAAGATGTTACAGAGCTTCCATTGTCCTGAAAACTGGTAAATGAAGGGAAAGAATCAAGCATAACCCTGCCTTCCCTTTAGGAGCTGTACCTCAGGTTAACCAAATAGACAAAGAGGGGAATTCCCTCTCTACAGAAGGAACCCAGATGATAAAAAGAGAAATGATAGATCAAGAATATCACCATTTTACAAACACCTGTTGAAAAAAAAAAAGATCTTCGCAAGTTTCCTCAATAGCCACTATAATCTCACAAAAATAGAAATGACCAGATCTCATGTGACTCTTGATGAAAGGACACACCACCACTTACAATCAATCTTTTCAAAAACCCTTCCCTGAATCAGATCAAACCTCCAGAGCTATCTACCAGTGTTCAGGAAATATAGAGACAGAGAAATGTTTTTGGTTTTGCTTTTGTTCTCCTTTAAGTGCCAGAAAAACTCAATCAACAAAAAACAGAACGTGAGAAATTATAAAACCAATACAGAAATCACTGCAGTTTATTCAAAACAATGTTTTGAAAGAAAACAAATAAGAGAGAAGGATAAATTACATATAAAAGACATTTAAGAACACGTTTACTAAACACTATATTTGGATCCTAATCCATTGGAAAAAAATGAAATAATCAGGAAAATTTGAATATTGTCTATTGGAGACTTTTAAGGTAGGTATTGTTGGGTTGTTAGGGATTATAAATTAATCATGGATATCTGTTTCAAAGTATACTTATCTTTTGGAGAAGTTTATTGAAATAGTTATGAATTAAATGATATTATGTTTGGCATTTGTTTCCAAAGGGTAACGGTGAACATGAATAGAAACATAGGTGTATGAAAAAAGTGATGATGAATATGATAGCTGGGTAATGGCTTCTGTGGGTTCATTTTACCATTGTTTTTTCTTTGCATATGTTTGAAATTTTCCATTAAAAAAGCTAATCTGAAATCTTAGAAAGACTCAACCCCTTCCAAAGAACATGTCACAATTATCTAACTTCATTTTCCTAGACTTCACATCTGTTTTCACTGCGTTATTTCCCTAAGCCTAAGGATAGTCCAAAAGAAGTCATCAAGTTGATTGGTGATATGAACTGATCAAGTTTAGGAACCAAAATCAGAACTTAATCTTTATTGTCATGACTGTCTGTTGTTCCACTTAGAATGAGAGCTTGAGAAGGGTAAAACCACATCTTATCTTTTATGATAACATCAAGGCTTACTACAGCATCTGGAACTTTTAGCTATTCAATTGGTGTTTTAAGTAAACAGGAAAATTCATTAACATATATGCACAATTATTTTCAAAAGGATGTTTTGATTAGTTTAACACACATTTTTTTATTATGATTAAACTGGAGACCCCTAATATTACCAGTCACTCTAACAGTTTTACATATTTTGAAGGATTCAAATTACAGAATTAACTGCACTCACAATTTGTTTTTGTTGTTTTAATAACATCAGATTTGTTTTGAGAGAAACTGTTTAACAACCTTGGCAACATATGTTGGTCAGCACTCAGTCTTCTCTGGAAAAATTGAAGAGTCCTCAGACAATGTCTTATTTCCTTCTGATCAGTAAAACAATAAAATCTTTAACTATTTGATGAGATTGGGTAATGATTAAAAAATTCAAGATCTTATTATAAACTTGTGGCTGAGAAGCTTAGGGGGCATTCATGACCAGTAAAGGTGAATACAATGCATTATGACATCAAAAAGAGTTGGGCTGTAATTATAACTAAGAAAACTGAACTCTAACAAAATGGAGAGTATTCTGTTTGAAGGAAAAATATTAACCAATCATAGGGGGTAAGCTGTATTCAGTCATGAAAAAGGGTTTGGATCAATGTAACTACAGCACTGAGCAAATGAGAGAGAGCCCTAAAAAGTAAAAGTGCCTATTTGACAGGTATATCCCCAGAATATAAATCTGGGTTTCATAATTCAATGACAGTGCTCAATATCAGCCAATAAAATGAGAGAGAGAGAGAGAGAGAGAGAGAGAGAGAGAGAGGAGAAGATTTGCTGATAAGCTGACATAAGAATTCAGTTTCCCTCCACAGTTATTTTTTATTGTGATTAATAAATTGATAGTCCTCTTAAATATGTGTTTGATGAGTATGTCAGGACCTAAGGAATGACTAATTTCTGGGTAGTACACTGATAATCACATTTCTAAAACTGCCTTAGTAACCTCATCAAAACTCTGAGGGAGAGAGAGAGAGATTTTAACATTTCTAACGAGAGCTATTAAAAAAAAAAATCACAGTATGTGTTCTAGGGGTTAATAAAAAGAGCAAAGAATCCTAATTTTATATTTTGACAAATAATTATCCTAATGGTAAACAATTATACCTTATAATTATGATTACTATGCCTTATTTTGTTTCTATTAACGTGTCTACATTATATTCATTCTTATTCCTGATATCAAAACCCTTGAATACAGTGAAGTCATGCTAGAATGCCCTGTTTAATGTTCCAAATAACCAATCATAATGATTTAATTTACAAAAATGGGAGCCATATTCCCTGAGCTCTAATTCTACCTCTATGGCTTACTAGCTGTGTGGCTTTGTTCAATAACCTCTGTCTTATTTTGACCATTTATAAATTGGACTTATTAATGAAACTTACTTCATAAATTGTCCATTGTTACACTGTTATTTTTCCTTTTACATCTGTAGCACCCATCACCACCATTAATGATGCATTTAGGCTCACACACACACACAAATTACTTTTAAGATTTTTCCTGCATATAAATTATTTCCTCATATAAATCTTTATCAATCATTATTGCCAAAAAGAATATGAATATTTTAAATATATTTTTCCAAAAGATTTTTTAATTTGTAAAGACCAAAATACTGGTAAAACTGTCTTGGGAAATTAGCTATCAAAATGCTGCCATCTAAAGAAAAATATTTTATGGGAATTTTAAGGAAAAATATATTTTAAGGGAAATAGTTTAAGGAAAATTTAATTCATCAAGTTTGTTATTCATGCTTATTGTATGAACCAGTCAGAAAATTTTTAGGGTAGATATCATTATTATTACCCTCATTTTGCAAATAAAAAACAGACTTTGAGAAGTGACTTGCCTAAGGTAGTTTAGTTAGTAGTAGCTGGGACTTGGGGCAGGTTTGATATTTGGTGGTCATCAGAGCCCTGTCGACCAAGTTATCCACAACGTATCACAGAGCAATTCCAGAAGAAAAAGTGTAGTTATTAAAATGTACAGCCTATTAAAATGTACAGCCATTCATATGTTGAAGCCCTAAGCTCCAATGTGACTGTATTTGGAAACAGTGCCTTTAGGATGTAATTAATATCAAATGAGGTCATAAATATGGTCCTCGATCTGGTAGGATTAGTGTCTTTATAAGAAGAGACACAAGAGTTCCCTTGTTCCACCCACCCTGCAACTGCCTTTTGGGACACAGCAAGAAGATGCCCACTGCAAGCCATGAAGAGAAGCCTCATCAGGGTCTGAGGCTGCCAGAGCTGGATCTGGGACTTCTAGCCTACGGAACCGTGAGAAAATAAATTGTTGTTTAAGCCACCCAGTCTGTGGTATTTTGTTATGACAGCCCGAGCTAACTAATTCTGAGCTTTGTTCTCATTCTCAGAAGTATCAGCTGGATTTGTGTAAAATATGATGTAAATTTCACACGGAGGAGTTTTCTGTTTTCTGTCTTATATGTGTACTTTCTTTAATCTTGCATCTCCTTTCTTATGTTCACTGGGCCTTGAAATATTAGTTTCTGGGTACAGTTTAACATAGGCTATTCCACAGGTCTGGGATTGTTCATTTTGCCAACCTTACATTTCCTAGCGACTATGGCTATGCTCTCCTTAAGTTTCAGTTCTTTGGAAAAGCCTTCTGTTTTTGTCATTTGGACATAGTGCTTGGTGATAATAGAAAGCCTATGATTTTTAGTCTTTCCTCTGAACTAGAATTCAAATGACGGATATGCTAAACACAACTGTTGCTGTGTATAATGACATTCAGTATGTGGATGCTGCATCCAGATTCCATTTTAGGGCAGCCATCTGTCCGTTAGCTGGCAAAATATTGGAAGATTTATACCTTAATAAAACCACACGCATAAGTGCAACCTACACTCCTTCATGTGCCCTCCAAGAAGCTTCACATTCGCTAGTGAATTTTCTTTATCTTTTTACTAACTTTAAGACTATTTGGTAGTGAGATTTTAGACCTGTTAAGCCTGAATATGAGGATTTTAGCATATTTCTCACTTTGTATGGTTTTCAGTAAATCTTCATAGATTGACATGAATATCATGAAATTTAAAAGATTAAGAAATAGTCTCTATTTTTCTAGGCCTATACAAACTAATATTTTTTAGCACTGCAGAGCTTATAAAACCTTTTCCCTTCTTTTTAAATTTAATATCCAGAGCAACCTGTGGGATTGCTCAAGGTCACACAATCCATTAGCAAAGAAACAAGGACTCAAAAGAAAAAGTCCTTTCTCCAAATACCGTGCTATTTTCATCACCCTTCATAGTTACCTATTTATCTATGCACTGAATTATTGTACATTATTTTACTTAATTATAGCTATCAATTATAATGATAATTTACTGAACTCATTATACACTAGGAACTTTACTTATTGTTCTAAGTAAATTGCTCCATTTGATTGTTACAATATACTGATGATGTAGATATAATTTCTTAAAAATATAGTACATAAGAACTTATAAAAAACAATTGTCTACATACATACAGAAATTTATGCACTTTCTCCTTAAAGTATAAATAAATATTTTATGTGTGTGTGTGTGTGTGTGGTAGGGTCTACTAATACTTCCTCACCCCTAAATTCTTTACCTTCTTTAGTTATGTTTTTTCATATTTAAAAATTATTATAATCTCAGAAGTCCTGTTTGTTTATTAGTTGGTTTTTATGCATTGTTAAGAGTCTGTTGTATTCTTTCAACCTACTACTAACTCTAATACATATTTGACTTTCCTATTTGTTTTCCATAATATTGAAGTACAAAGATGTACATTCCTGTCTTTCATATGATAATCCATTTCAATCGATTAACCACTTCTCAAAATATTATTATAGAATGCCTACCATGTGCTAAGCACTGTTATGCGCTGCTAAGCATTGTTATGAGCACCAGATTCATAGTGGAAACAAGACAGACAAACACCCCTTCCCTCATGGAGTGTATACCTTGGTGCAGGGGTCTATTCTCTTTATACATTTCTATTCTCTTGTGTTTGTATTAAAACTGGGATATATTTCTGTCAGTGTTCTGGAGGCTGATTTGGGGTATTTATACATGTATACGCTGCAGCAATGCTCCAGCTGGGGCCTGAGACCCACTAGCACTGCCATAGTTTGGGTAGAGATGCCAAGCTCATGGCCCACAACAGGTCTACTGAATAGAGCCCAACGTCATTTGCATTCACATTGAAATTTAAGGAGTGCTGCTTTATATGTATTCAGCAGAAACCATATTCACCTGAGATTCTTTTCCTCTAGGTGGTCTTCCACTCCTTTGTGCTTCAAAAGCAAGAACATTTCCCTACAGATACAGGTCCCATTGTGTCTTCAACTTGATCGCAATGTATTGTGAAATCAGAATCTCTCTGACACATGCAAAAAGCTAGCAACTGATGTAGTTTTTATTGAATGAATAAATGAATGATGAAACATTTAAAAATATATATTTTTAAGAAAATAACTTCAATTTAACATTTCTGAATTATACAATATATTGAAATAAGGAACAATATAGTCTGTGTCCATAAAAATATTTATCTATATACCAGTGGAGCCTGAAATATAATGTATGGTAGAGCTGAAAAAGTTAAGTATTTTCCTAATTAAAAAAATATATATACATATAAAATATGTATGTACCTGTCCACTTGCATTTCTTGACATTGTTAAATAAAGGACAGACTTTTTCCAAATTGATAAATCACTACTTCTGCAGAAATTGCCACACAACCAAGAGAAATATATTCACAATTTGCCTTAATTTTCAAACTCCACATACCAAGCAAACAAAAAATTCACATATTTGCACTAACAGCTTTGTATCTATCTATTTTTAGGACAGATGGCTACTTCTTTCTCTCCACACTGCGGGGAAACTAAACTATCTTTGGAAAGTGTAGTGCACTAATCCTGCTCCATACTCAAGGATCCACACAGATAAATGTTGTGTATTAAGACAGCAGGCAGGAAACATTTTCTTCCTCAAAACACAGCGAATTACTTTGCTTAATTGTATATTTCTAACATACTACTACAAGACTATTTCAAATATTAAATTGTAAAAATGACCAATTTTTGAATTTCATTTTCTTTCCTTATATTTCCCCTCTGTGCATAAATCGCTTATTATAATCAATATCCCAAAACTGAAAAAAAATTGCAAAAAAATAGATGAGCAATATATACTCTGATTCTGCATCCACTTCCAATAAACACTGCATTTTATATATTAAATAGGTGTGTCTAACAACAATGCTTCTCTGATGATATAGCTTACTTTTTCTAAGGCATTATTCTGTAATTCTTTTAAGTGTAAAATCTCTTTAAAAATTTTTCATTTTGATATAAATTTAGACTTAGAGAAGATAGCGAAGAGAATATAGTCCTACATATCCTTCACCCAGTCCCACATTATCTACCCCTACTATGTACGTATTCCTGTCTCCTGGAATCTGTGACATTTTCTCCACCTTTCTTTGTTTTCCATGACCCGACATTTTTTAAAAGTACTCAGGTTTTAAAATAAAATGAGCTTCAGTTTCATTTTGTCTGAAGTTTTCTCATGGTTAGACTGAGGATATGGATTTGGGGGAAGCGCAGCATGTGTCCTTCTCATTGCTTTGTATCAGAGAATACATTCTATCACTATTTTTACTACTGGTGATGTTAACCTTGATCTCTTGGTTAGGGTAGTGTCTGTTAGGTTTCTCTTCTTCACCGTCAAGTTGCTCTTCTTTTTTCTTTCTTTCTTTTTTTTTTCTTCACTTGCTGTACTCTATTTATTAGAAGTGAGTTAGTAAGTCCAGCCCATGCTTAAGGGGAGAGAATTAAGCTCACCTCTTGGAGGAAGGAGTATCAAAAAATTTGTGAACATGTTAAAAACACCATAGTAAATAATAAATATCTTGGAGGAGAAGCTTTTAGAAGTTATGCAAATTTCCTGTTTCTTCTACTAAATTTAGTATTACTTAATCTATCTTTCCTGCAGCAATTATTGGTGTGATGTTCTAATGGTGATTTCTCTAGTTCCTTGCTTCCCTCTACATATATAAACTGGAATCCATCTGTAAAAAAGGAGTGGTTTTTTTTCCTCCGTTTAATCATACATTGAATTATTTACTTATATCACTATAGAATCAGGGAGTTATAATCCAGGACTATCATTGTTTATCTTATGGATCAAATTGTTTCAGTTTTAGCCAGAGAAAGCTTTTTCCAGTTTTCTCCTTTGTCATCATCTCCTCCTTCTCTTTTTCTTTCTCTTTCATCTCCTCTTCCTTTGCCTTCCCTTCCCCCCACCCTTCTTCTTCTTCTCCTTCTTCTTGTTTCTGTTGTTATTGTCATTGTTGCTACTATTGTTTTTATTTTTGATACTACCTTACCTTCTGGCACTGAAATTTACTCCAGGATCGTCTTGTATTTTCCCTGTCACAGCAATTTCCCCAAGAAGCCCTGGTTGCTTTAATTGGACAATTGTATTTGGAAACCAAAATACGGGTGCTAAGTGTTTTCTCTGGTAGTACAGAGACCATTTCTAGCCTCTCTTGGCATTAGCAGGGTTAAGAAATGTATATTTGTGTACTAAGCCATGTATACACACATCTATATTCATCTCTGTATCCATCCATATGTATACATATTATAATGAATATGTGCTCCTACTCATATCTCCAAGTTCAATCCAACACAATATCTATCATTTGCCCATTGCTTATTTACAACTTTTTCTCCTAAGGTGAGATATCTGGCTCACATTATCTATATTATATTTAATTATTTGTTCAAAAATCATATATATGTATAGTTGTTTCAAAATTGCCTAGCCCTTTAAGCTTTTCCACTAAGGCACAGTATTTGGGTATTATTTTTGTCTTTCATCTTATAGTATCTAGTCAAAATATTCTGAGTTACTCAAGACAGCTCTTTTATTTCCCACTTGTTTCACTGTGGTTATGTCACATATTAGTAATATGGTTAGATATATTAGCCACAGTCTGGATTCCATACTGGTGTCCCCCCTCTTTTTGTCAATCTGGTTGATTTTTTTTCAAAAATCTGCATGCAATAAAATTCACTCTTTGTGGTGTACAGTTCTGTGGGTTTGACAAATGCATTGCGCTGTGCATCTATCACCACGATACTGTACAGAATCATTCCATCATTCCTCAAACTTCTTTCTGCTGCTGCTGCTTTGTAGTCAGCTCTCCCCTTCACACCCATTCCTGGCAATTACTGATGTATTTTCTGTCCCTATAGTTTGCCTCTTCCAGAATGTCATAAAATTGAACATACAATGTATTGCCATTGGGTTGTGTTCCTTACACTTAATAAAGTGCTTTGAAAATTTTCCATATGTTTGTAAATACGTACTTACTTGTTTAGCTAAGTAATAGTTCACTTTCTGGATGCACCTAAGTGTGTTTACCATTCATCTGTTGAAGGACATTTGGGTTGTTTCCATTTTTTTTCAGTTATGAATAAAACTGCTATAAACATTTGCATGCAGATTTTGGGTGAATATAAGTTTTAAATTCACTTAAATAAATACCTAGTGGTAGAATTACTAAGCCTAATGGTAAGTATAAGTTTAACTTTATTAAGAAAAAAAACTGCCAAACTATATTTCAAGGTGGCTGTACCATTCTTGCCTTTCTCCCAGCAAAACATGAGAGTTCCAGTTTCTCAGCATCTTCAAGAGCTCTTGTTATTTCCAGGTTTGTTTTTGTTTCATTTTATTTTTAGCTATTATAATATATGTACAGTGGTATCTCATTTTGGTTTTAATTTGAATTTTCACAAAGATTAATGACATTGAGCATCCTTTCACATGCTTATTTGCTACCCATATACATTGTTCCATGAAGTGTCTGTTCAGATCTCTGCATGTATATTTTGGTGGGAATTGCTTGTTTTATGATAGTGAGTTTTAATAATTCTTTACATATTCTAGAGAGAATTCCTTCATAACACATAAGTGTTGCAAAAACTTTATTCCAGGCTTTGACTTGTCTTTTCATTCTTTTACCCTTTGGTGACCATAAGTTTGTTTTCTATGTCTGTGAGTCTGTTTCTGTTTTGTAGACAAGTTCATTTGTATCATTTTTTTTTTTAGATATTCCACATATAAGTGATATCATACAATATTTGCCTTTCTCTCTCTGATTTACTTCACTTAATATGATAATCTCTAGGTCCATCCATGTTGTTCCAAATAGAATTTGGATTCAAACTACTATATATAAAATAGATAAACAACAGGACCTACTGTATACCAGAGGGAACTCTATTCAATATCATGTAATAAATGGTAATTGAAAAACAATATATACATTCTTTTTCAGAATCACTTTGCTGATACATTAAATTGAAGTATACTTCAATTTTTTAAAAAAGTATCTCTTTATCAGCTTATATGGTGTTCAAAAATTTCTATTCAAAATAAGAAAATCCTAAAATCCTTGTTTTCTCTGCAGTCACCTGTTTTTACCCAGGTTTTGTGCTATTTGATTGCCCTTATTGATCAGTTTTCTGAGTCCAAGGAAGTAATTACTTTGAAGTTTCTTCTGCTCTTTCTTTTATGTAAGGATGGAAATGGTGCTTCTCCTAGCTTTCTACATGTCAAAGCTGAGACAAGAAGTCTGCCATATATATTTTTAGCAATACTATACACTAGTGGAATTCTTGAGATTAAATTCCTCTATTTTTTCATAAACAGAGAATATAGATAATTAAGGAAATCAAATAACTTCATTTCAATTCCAGTTATATATAATAATGTGTGGTTTATTACAAAATTAATCAGATGTATATGCAAACCTCTTTCTTTTCCTTTATAAAAGATGTAAGAAAAATATGTATGTCAGTTTATAAAATGTGTTTCTAAGTGATATATTTTGTACTTTTGGATGTGTTTATGAAGTAGTTATGGAATTTTGTACTTATCCTTAAAGAATCTGAAGCAATCAGATTAAACTTAATGTTTAATTGGTAAAATAGAGGAAACTCTACAGAGCCTATTGGTACTCTATTTTACCAATTTTTTAACAAAAGTTTAACTATTCTGTTATACTTTATTCTAGTAGATCATCTGGCTGCTTACAACTCATGTCCTAAAAAACATTAAGTATAAAAAGTATTTTAAAATAATTTAAATATATAAGTCCATAATACACAAAACAAAATATCCTTTACTTCACTTAAAATAGGCAATATTTTATTTTGTTTTCCTAGAACAATAGCCTATATCTGTTATATGCTTTTTAAAAAATATATTGTTTTCTTTGAAAAATATATTTTAACCTTTGGAAAACATATCTCACTTGTATCTTTGGATATAAAAATTATCTTCCTAAGTTTGTTATTATTCTTTCTAAAAACTTATCTTTATTTAATAACTATTGTTGAACATTTCCTAGGAGTGTTGTTACACAGTAAGGAGAACTAAAAACAAATAATCCTTAGGGGTAGAATACTCAGAGAAATAACATTAGCATACTTTATATTTTAATTTTTCTTGTTAAATATTGGTGATTAGTGTCACTGAATCTGAATCTAGGTCACAGTCTAAAAGATTTTGGATATAAAAGACAAAGGGGAAAACAATTGAACTAATACTTATTTAGATGTCCCAGACATTCAGTTTCTGTATGTAATAAATGTGTTATCCAAAATGGAGCGATTAAAGATGTAAAGAGAATAAAACTTGTTTACGTTCTCCTTTATCACCAAGAATTTCCACCACTAACTCACTATGCCCTATATTTTGAATTGTCTTTTTAAAAAAAGGCTTAGTATTACTACATTATGTTTTCATACTAACTATCCTGTTTAGGCTGATTAGCAGGTATGGTAATGCAAATGAAAATATTCTGCACAATCCACAGAATGTTTCTCTGCAAAGTGCTCTAACCACTTTTTGAAGCAATAGCTCTAGGCTAAATTTTTCCAAGTTAAAGTTTGTTTTCAATACTTTTCCTCTCCAGGATGCATTTAAATAATAAAATACCTATAATAATAATACTCATTTTTAATAACCCTCAGATTAAAAATAATTCCCCAATTAACCTTCACTGATGGAACTGTGTATATCTTGCAGAATATTTGAAAGAGGAATCTCTACAGAGCCTAATACCACAGGTGATGGATCTACCTCTAGTCAGTGTCACAGGAACTATAGTTAACACTGTAGTACTACTGAACACTTGCGAAGTCACTTCAAATTAGCTTAAAACACAGAAGTTGAGACAAAACAATCCCTGTTTTAATTCTATGTAGACATCTGCATAAACACAGAACCATCTATTTAAACACAAACATATGTGTTGACAGCCAAACTATTGACAAAATAAATCAAAATAAATATTTTGGCCAAAGCTTTGGCTTAGGGTAAATGTTTGATATAAATTGCAGCTCAAAATGTATATTTGAGTTTTCTTGAAACTTATTGAATAACACAATAATGGCCTTAGCTCCATTGAAGTACGAATGAAATAAGAATGCAAAATGAAATATAGCTGAAAATAATTCAGCATTGGTTTCTCTGATAAGTAGTTGCTATACATATACAGTTTGAGTCATAAAAGATGAAAACCATAGCATATGAGTATTGAAAAGTCCACATAGCAAACTAATGAAATGTCCGTTGGTTACATTTTAGGATTTTAAATAAATAGTATCAGAATGATAACTTTTTTTAGAAAACAATGTTTTTTTCAGCAAAAAATGTATAATAATTATAATTAACATGTCGTATTTGTCAAAATTGCAGGTAAGATTGAGCTGCTCTCTGAATAAAAATTCACGAGACAAACAAACAAACTGGCCTTCATAGACGAATAATACACAGAAAAGAATGATGGTGATAATACTGAAGGGCACGCCATTCTAAATCCAAAGGATACATGTCCTTCTGAATACGGACATCAGAACAGTACCACAGTCAACCAAATACACTAAGTGCCAGCAGTGTATGGGGTCACTGTTCTAGGTGCTGGGGACATAGGGATGAAGAAGACAAAAAGCAAACTTGCCTTCAATGAACTTATATCCTACTGGCAAGAAACTAAAAATTGACAAGGGTATAAAAGGGATAATAATATGTTAATGAGTGATTCAGGGAATGGGAAGCAGCTTCAGCTGGGAAGGGAAAACTTCTTTTAGGAGTTAATACTTGAGTTAATCTAATGATGAGAAGAAAGCACCCATGAGATCAGTGGAAGGAGTCTTCTGAGCATAAAAAAAAGTTAAAATATAAAATAATTCCTTGATAAATACATGTTAATGATGTTTGCAAAGTGAAGACTCACATGGGAAAAAATTTGTCATGATTTAGTAAAGTTAAATGTATGTACACATCCTATGACCTAGTAATCTCACTTTGTTTATATTTTTTAGATAAATTACAAGAACGTTCATGGCAAAAAGTTAAAATTAGAAAAAAGGAAGAGCAGATCTGTATGTGTATGGTCAATTCATTTCGTTGTGAAGTGGAGGCTAACACAACATTGTAAAGCAACCATACTCAAATAAAAATTAATTTAAAAAAAGGAAGAATAGAAAACAACTCAAATGTATATCAAAAAGCAATGAAAATAAAGCACAGATATAGATATAAATATATATAAATAAACAATTTTGAAGCATAAAAATTTTTCAGAAAACTGCATGTAGTATGAGACCATTTGTATGAAGTTTAAAACTGGTAACACTAAGTAATATATTATTTAGGAATAGGTGCCTCTGAGATAAAACTATCAGGAAAGGAAAGGAAAATAGTAAGATAAAATCCACAATATGGTCATCTATGGTGAGAAGGAGGGGAATAAAATGAAAGGAGACACAACGGATTGGTAAGGTTCTATTTTTCAAGTGAAGAAGTGGGTAAATGGGTCTTTATTACAATTCTCTAAAATATATAGATAGTATATATTCCCTTCTATATATTATTGGTACTTTTCAAATTGTTCAGGAATAAAATACAAGATCAATAACAATATAACAAAAAGAACTGGGATAAAAGTTACAGCACAGTTAAATGTCATCTGTAGAATAGCTCTCAAAACATAAAATAAATTGAATTTCAGTGGCACCACTGATGTTGGATGCAGTAGCAGATGTCATCAATTATTTTCCAAATAAGTATAAATTTAACAAGGATTTTTAAAAATCACTGATGAAACTTTATAAAAATTTTCTAAATTTTCATCATTGTTTTTTATCATGATACCTTTAATTCATTCTAAGATAAATATTGGGGTTGTAGTTAAAATTCACACACAAGAAAATACTATTTATCAAAAATAGCTCTTTTCTGTGCAAATATAAGTGGTATTATATTTTTAATTTCAAATTTCACTTGTTCATTGCTGGAATATGAGACTGAGTTTGACTTTTCTATATTAACCTGGTATCCTGTAACCTTGCTATAACCTCTTATTAGTTCCAGTTCCAGGAGAGTTGGGGTTTTCTTCCTTTGTTTTGTTTTTTGATTGTTTTGGATTATCTACATAGGTGATCATGTCATCTGCAAACAAAGACAGTTTTATTTCTCCCTTCTCAAACTGTATACCTTTTATTTCCTTCTCTTGTCTTATTGCAGTAGCTGGAACTTTCAGTATAATTGTCGAAAAGGAGTGTTGTGAGGGCGACATCCTTATGTTGAACCTGATGTTAGTAAAATAGCTTTGAGTTTCTCACCAGTTTTTCTCAAATTAATTGTAGGTGTTCTGTAGATATTCTTTATCAAGCTGAGGAAGTTCCTTCTCTATTTAGTTTACTGATGTTTTTATCATGAATGAGTGTTGGGTTTTGTCAAATACTTTTTCTGCCTCTATTGATCTATCTATATCAATCTATATTATCATGTGCTCTTCTTTTAGCTTGTTGGTATGATGGATTATATTGATTGATTTTTTGAAAGTTGAACCAGGCTTGCATATTTGGGATAAATCCCACTTGTTTGTGGTTTTTCTTTTAATATATTGCTGAATTAGATTAATTAATATTTTGTATATTTAGAATTATTAGAATTCTAATAAATATTAGAAAATATTATTTAGAATATTTTTCTAAATAATATTTAGAATTTTTTTCTATGTTCATGAAAGATATTGGTCTGCAGTTTTCTTATACTGTCCTTGTCTGGTTTTGATAGTAGCATAATGCTGGCCTTACAGAATAAGTAAGAAAGTATTGGGTTAGCCAAAAGTTTCCTTTGGTTTTTAAAGTAAAAATGAAAGATACATTTTTCATTTTTGCCAGGAACTTTATAGAACAATGTATTCACCATTTTGTTACACTACCTTCTGCCATTTTTCAGGCAGCTTCATAATTCCATCTTCCCAAAACTTTTTATCTTTTTCAGCAAAGAACTGTTCCAGGTGCCTTTTACAGTCTTCCAGGGAATTGAAATTTTTTCCATTAAGAGAATTTTGTAAAGACTGAAATAAATGGAAAACTGAAGTGCAATGTTTGTTGAATACAGTGGATGAACCAGAACTTCCCAGCCAAGCTGTAACAATTTTTGCCTGGTCATCAAAGAAGCATGCAATCTTACATTATCCTGATGGAAGATTATGTGTTTTCTGTTGACTAATAGTGAACGCTTTTTGTCGAATGATGCTTTCATTTGGCCTAATTGGGAGCAGTACTTGTTGGAATGAATCGTTTGGTTTTCCGGAAAAAGCTCATATAATAGAGGACTCCCAATCTCACCATATACACAACATCACCTTCTCTGGATGAAGACTGTCCTTTGGTGCAGTTGGTGGTGGTTCATTTCACTTGCCTCACGATCTCTTCTGTTCCACATTATTGTACAGTATCTACCTTTCACTGCCCATCACAATTTGCTTTAAAAATGGAACTTTTTTGTTACATTTAAGTAGATAATCACATCTAGAAATACGGCCAAGGTTTTTTTCGCTTAAATGAAACTTTATAACAATTATAAAGTTATGTGGAACCCAAACACCACAGCGATTTCAATAACCAAGCTGGTGAAAATGATTTTCAACGCTTGATTTGGATATTTTGAGTATGTTGGCTATCTCCCACTTGGTATAACGTTGATGGTTCTCAATTAATGTCTTGATTTGATCGCTATCAACTTCAACTGGTCTACCGACCGCGGAGCATCATCCAGCGAGAAATCTCCAGCACGAAACTTCACAAACCACTTTTGACATATTCGATCATTCATAGCACCTTCTCCATACACTGCAGCAATCGTTTTGTGCATTTCAGTCGTGTTTTTACCCTTGAAATAATAAAGTATAATATGCCAAAAATGTTGCTTTTTTTCTTCCATCTTCAATATTAAAATGGCTACACAAAAATTCACCAGTTTTGATGGTTTTTTTTTTAAATGCATGTTGATATGACAGCTGTCACAATACAGTCTAACAAAATTGTTTAGAATGAAGTTAAAGACAACTAAGTACTACTGATGCCATGTTGTGGAAAAAAGCAAATGAACTTTTTGGCCAACCCAATATTTCCTGTTTCTATCTGAAAAAGACTGTAGAGAATTGGTATAATTTCTTCCTTAAATGTTTGGTATTGATATATATTTCTATTATTTGGAATCTATATAAGACATATAAATATGTCACAAGGTAGAAAATAATGACATTTTTGTACTGACATAATCCTATAAGAATGGTAATGTCAAGAAATGTTGCTTATGTCAACAAAAATCTTAACTGTATTCAATTTTTTTTATGGTAGACCATTTTAAATTCAACTTTCGATTTGGTAATTGTTTCTATGTGACATTAACTGACTTTAATTAACATCTGAATTACATAGTATATACCTAACAAGGAAATGTGAATTGGCTCTTTTTGAGGTGAAAGGTTCTGTATAAAATTCACAACATTAAAATCAGCAAAAAGATTAAATTAAGATGTTGCTTTTAAGATTTTAAGCTTTTTCTTTTTTTTCCTTATTAGCAAATTATTTGGAAATGAATGAAAGTATTTCAGTTATTTCCTAGAGGGAAGATTTTGCTTCATAGTCTCTAAAAATATGTGAATTTAGAAGATTGACTCACAGGCAATTAGAAAAATCTTTATTTTAATAATATGTAATTTCTAATTATGAGGAAATTGCATCAAATTACATTATGTTATGCAAGTTTATTATGTATAGTATATAAAAAGTGACTACAATGACCACTTTCAATATAATAAGTACTCTATTTCTGACCTTATTTCTCATCAGGGACTGAGGATTCTCTATGGGAAACCCAGCAGATCAATTAGTTGCATGTGTGCTCTGGATATTAATGAGGATTTGAGGGCTGTTGAAAATGAAACTGATATAGTAGAAGGAATAGAGGAAAGGGCATATTTTTTTCTATATTATAAAAGTAAATTTAATGTTAAGTTTATTCCTCTTTTTCTCACTTCTAGAAAACATGCAGCATTTTAAGTTAACTATTAGTATGCTTCAATTAAAAAAAAGAAATCCAACTCCATTATTATTATTATTGTTGTTGTTGCTGTTGTTATCGTTACTATTACAGTAGTAGGAGAAATAAATTTATGCATAGAGTATTTTGTCTCCAAGAAATTAAACTTTTCTTAAAAACTATACTCTGGCTTAATAACAGAAACAATAACTTTAAAAAAGAGATTTAAAATTTCTGCATACAATGTCTCTCTCTGAAGCAAGGACACATGTTCAAGCACATTTACAAAATGATCCATGTGTGCTACCATTTCCCTGCATTCACCTCCATCACCGCTAGAGCTCAACATTTCTGAAGCAATTCATGGTGAGTTCTTGGTTTTTCAGACCCTACCTGTATTTATCAGTTAATAAATTTAAATACTAATTATTTTTCTTACCAAAACAGTGATGATTGTTTTCTTCAAACTACTGAATTGAAATATGAGCAAACTACAGTTTAAAAAAAAAATGAGGGACAGGGAAAAAAATATTAGTCTTCCCCTCAATCCAGTCAACCTTCTTTGGACAGAATAAACATACATATCTGCAAGATATAATTCACTAACTGACAGGGAAAGTATAAACTGTTATTTCTAGCCTACATCAGTGAATAGATGGTATTTAAATGGTGTTTTCCATTTAAATGATAATAGAATTTTCAGAAGAAGAAACTATGTGGGTGATGATATCATGGTTAGAGTTTGGGAGCTTGAGAAAATAAAGAGAATTTTTAAATCTTTCTCTGGATAAAAAAAAAAATTAGAGAGTTAAGTCTGAAAGAGAGAAAGAGGATTTTTCTTATTAACTATGTGAAGTAATACGAGGAAAACCTTAGTTCTTTAAAAAATTCTCAGTCCAATAGCGAACACAAATCTTTCATTTACACAGATTTCCAATAGTAAACAAATGCATGGTATCTCTTTAGTGTACGTGTCTGTGACAAACAGCTGCTATGGTCCTTCCCCGAATGTCCTGTTAGCCTAAAAGTTGTCATGCTGTGGAGGAAGCATCTGAGGAGTGTGAAGAAGCCACACCCTCTGACTTTGGGTCATGGTTCTTTCCCTGAACTAGGATGGAAAGGACTGATTCCTACTCACCGTCCAGCTTATCAGAGTCAGTGATTATGGTAAAGGTTGGGTCAACTCTGTCTTTCTATGGATGGATAGCTAGTCATCCTGACCAGTAAAGACTGGGAGTTGAAGAAATTCAGAACAGCCACTAATATTTTTATTATTGTTTTTACTATAAAGTGAAACAAGGGAAATCTGCTTTAAAATATTAAGGGAAAATATTATCCATTTTTAATAGGATTGAAGTTCCCTCTGCAGCCAGTAGGCAATTAATTAACCAGGTTTTAAAGATAAATATTAACAATAACCTGTAACTGTTGTGAATACAGATATTTGGGAAACCTGGAGTAGCAAAACATCATTTAAATGGAAAACGAATCAAGAATAAGAAAAACCTGCTTATCTTTTAGAGTGCAGGGAATAAACAGTATCAGTACCATTTTTAAAGCCCTTTTGCTTTTTTGGCATATGACTGAAATTTATCTTATATACTGTCATGGCTAAATCTAGTTAGATAATATACAATAACATGAAGAGAGGAAAAGAAACAACTTTTGGGACTTTGTTACTTAACTAGTAGGTTAAAATAAGGGAAGAAAGAAAAGGTAAGCAGAACAATTTAAATAATTTCATTCAAAATATAAGTTGGATAGAAAGTAGTATACATCCCTAGGGGCCTCAATAGAAATGTGGAATAAACCCCAGAGGAAAACAATGGACTACAACCTTCAGTCAAAATATAGAACTGTGTTTCTTTTTTTTTTTTAATCTTTGACCCTTTCCTTGTTAATATTGTATGCTGTGTTTTTTAAGGAAATGACAGAAAGTCAGATTATATTTTCTACATGTAACACAGAATAAATTCCATGGTAATAGACTTCAAAATAGTGACCACATAATTTAATGGTATTTAGATTGTTTTCCTTCTTCCCTCCCTCCCTCCTTTTCTCTGTCATTTATCTAATATTTAACACCAACTAATTCAAATATTATGTTGAGTCAAAAAATATGGATAGGTTACCATGCTCATTCTTTTTTACTTATTCTAAGCATGAGTTTTTTACATACTTTCAATCCAAGAGTTAGCTTCCTCTAAGGTATTTTGGAAAGGGGAAGCTTTACTATGTTATCAACATCACAATTTCTCTTTACTCTGGGTCCTAACTTGTGCAGGGGAGGAGTAAAGCACATCACTTCCCCACCTGTAACTTTTTGGGACAACAGACCTTGTGGGATAGGTTTATCCCTGTGTTATTCAGTTTAAAATAATAACAGCATAATCCAAGGTATGCTCTGCTACTCCATGTCCTATCTCCTTCCAGTGTTCCCTGGCAGTTTGGGGAGATAAATCTATTAATTACTGTTGGTTGGCTAATAAGTAATGCTTGCATCAAACACAACAACAACAACAACTACACACACACACACACACAAACCCCAAGGACAATGTCAACAAAGTCTAAACCTGCATTGTAGATGAAAAATTGATTTAACTGCATCAAAATCAGCATTGCTGTCCCAGCCAGGGAGGGCATGACATCACCATGCACAGCAGCAGCTACTTATGGGTGACCTTTTATTCTTTTTAATTAATTTTTATCGAGGTATAGTTGATTTACAATGTTGTGTTAGTTTCTGCTGTACAGCAAAGTCAATCAGTTATACAGATACATAGATTTTTAGATTCTTTTTAGATTCTTTTCCCATATAGGTCACTACAGAGTATTGAGCAGAGTTCCCTGTGCTGTACAGTAGGTTCTCATTAGTTATCTCTTTTTATAGTAGTGTGTATGTGTCAATCCCAATCTCCTAATTTATCCCTCCCCCCTGCCTTCCCCTTGGTAACCATAAGTTTGTTTTCTACATCTGTGACTCTTCTGTTTTGGAAATAAGTTCATTCGTACCAATTTTTTAGTCCACATATAAGTGATATCACATGATACTTGTCTTTCTCTGTCTTACTTCACTCAGTATGACAATCTCTAGGTCCATCCATGTCGCTGCAAACGGCCTTATTTCACTCTTTTATATGGCTGAGTCATGGGTGATATTTTATTCTTTCACATTCTGTTCTTGGTCCTATTATGGACCCATAGAAAGCCCCACCTACCTGGATAGTTACTTTATAACTTAGAGGCAAGAGAAGATTTAAAAATAAAGCTTATCTTTATTTCTCATACCAGATAATTCAAATATCCTAATCATATATATATATATATATATAAATTAATATATACAAATTATATATGCAGTGCTATAAAAGCAAAGAACAATGCCCTTTCCTCCACAGAGGACAGAATGATGAATTCTGCCCAAGACAGACTTTTCAGAGATCACACATAGGCCTTGAAAGAAGGGTAGAATTTAAATGCCTATAAAATGGGAAAGAAGAGCATATCACAGTGAAGAGAATGAATCAAGACACAGAGATATGAGATAGCATCTGTGGGGATAAGTAATGAGTCTGGAATAGCTGGGATTTAAGTGTGAGGCTGGGGAGTAGTAACAGCAGTAAGGAAAGATGAAGTTGGAGAGATAGAGACTGATTTCTTCCAACAGACGGGTTTTCTCTTTCAATTATTAGAATTAGCATTGCTCAAAATAAACACTCCATCAGCTATAGCTTTCAAACGTTAGTCAAAGAGAGTCTGATATTTTGGCAAATGACTTGATGTGAAAGTATAACTACATTTTTCCTACACTTTAAAAATGACTCATCATTAGTAACAGTTGCACTTTTTTGTTTTTACTTATTATACCTTCATGTTCATTCACCTTCTAAAACTTCTCATTTCAAAAGAAACGGAGAAACAATTTACTGAGCTGAAGTTAAATTCCATAAGAGACTACCTCAAAGGGATTTCTCTTATTACACAAAATTGTTTTGGGTAAAATGGTGCAAAGGTCTCATTCATTTTAATGAGCATTTGCTTATTAAAAATAATAAGCATTTATAATATGAGCTTTTGGTTTTTTAACATGGGGACACTTTTTCACTTTAAAATTTCCAGAAATCATAACACTTACTTGCAAATTACATTCACTATTCTTAAACAATCTTAGCTTCTCCTTACTTTAAAGTCAAACGTTACTGTGAATTTTGTTGACTAAATTTGCTCCAGCAGTAAGGTGTAAAGAAGAGGGTTGATAAACTACCTGTATATTATGTCACAGTATTTTCAGAAACAGATTGTCCTGATCACTGTAGAATCAAGGTGCATGAGCAGGACCAAGGGAATAGTTTCACCTTGTCTGTAGACAATAAAGTGGTGCATTTTAAAAAGAAAAATTTTAAATGGTAATAGAACTGATTAAAAGTCGGTCTGCTTTATATTAACACACTGTACTGCCAACTCTAAATATTATCAGTTATAGAAGTACTACTCCCTAAAAAAACTATTTTTGCTCTAAGTTAATATTAATATATTGGTGGTGATTACTGCAAGTTTTAATTATAATATATATGTACACGTATATGTGAATTTCAAGAAGAATTGCAAGACAGGAAATACTTGAAGAAATAATGATTGAGAATTTCTAAAAGTTGGAGAAACATACATCCTTAGGTTGTAAAAACCTGTAAGATTCTAAATAGGAGAGGTTGGTGAGGGATTAACAGATATAGACAGCATAGTGAAATTTAAGAACATGAAAGGCAAAGAGAAGTTTCTAAGTCTCTAGAGAGGTAAAAGCAGAACACCTTCAAAAAAAATATCTGATTGAACAAAATTAGGGTTCCCAATTGCAACAATATATGCAAGAAGGCATAAACAAATTAATCTATTTTATATTACATGGAATAAATTATATATCAACATAGTATTTAAATGTAAAATGAAACTATTTCTAGTTATATTATCTCACACTGACAGTTCTGAAAATCATCTGAATGATTAACTCCAGCAAAAAGAGCATTAAAGGAGTGAGATTTGGGCTTCCCTGGTGGCGCAGTGGTTGAGAGTCTGCCTGCCGATGCAGGGGACACGGGTTCATGCCCCGGTCCGGGAAGATCCCACATGCCGCAGAGCGGCTGGGCCTGTGAGCCATGGCCGTTGAGCCTGCGCGTCTGGAGCCTGTGCTCCGCAATGGGAGAGGCCACAACAGTGAGAGGCCCGCGTACCGCAAAAAAAAAAAAAAAAAAAAAAAAAAAGGAGTGAGATTTATCATATAATGAAAAATAAATAGGGGCTTCCCTGGTGGCACAGTGGTTGAGAGTCCGCCTGCCGTTGCAGGAGACACGGGTTCGTTCCCTGGTCCGGGAAGATCCCACATGCCGCGGAGCGGCTGGGCCCGTGAGCCGTGGCCACTGGGCCTGTGCGTCCGGAGCCTGTGCTCCGCAACGGGAGAGGCCATGACAGTGAGAGGCCCGCACACCGCAAAAAAAAAAAAATAAGACATAAAAATGTTTATCCATAATAATGATCATATTTCTTGCTAATATTGATTGCTTATTATGTGCAAGGCACAGGTGGAAATAATTAATATAATAATAATATTCAAACTTCACAACTCCCCTACGAAATGAATACTATTATCATTCTCAGTTCACAATCTCTCAATTTGGAACTGAAATTTCATATTACATCAGTATAAGTTGAACTGAAGGGACGAGGAGGAAGGAACCATCATTTAGCATTTTATAAGGGTACATGTTTGAGAATAAAATATACACATTGTTCAGTTTCAGATATCAATAAGAAAATTACACAGAAAGATAAAATGTTAAAGAAAGAAGTACAGAAAAGAACAGAATTATAACTTTTAAAACAATAGGGAAAAATTGATCTTTCACTGCAAGTTAGTATAGGAGAAATTCAAGAAAAAAAAAGACATAAAAACATCTCTCCTAACTTACAAAAATTCTAGTCATTTTAAATGGGCTAAACTCACTAACCAAAAGACTGATGTGTGCAGATCAGCAACTTCTCCCTGAAAAAAATTCAGTAATATATCTTCTACAAGGTATGCTTAAAATGATGCAGAGTATTGAAAATAAAAGAATAGAAAAAGTTATATGATACCTGTACATACTAATGACTGCTACACCAGCAAACATAACATCAGAGAAAAAGATTTTAAAGTAAAAAAAATGAATAAAAACTTGGTTGCATACCACCAATGAAACAATAGACTGACTAATTATAATAGTTATATGGCCATAATAGAGACTTAAAATTGGCAAAGAAACAAGGTGATAAAAGGAAGAAATAGATAAATCAATAATTGAAGTCATAAATTTTAATATATCATTCTTGAAAACTAATAGAGAAATTTTACATAAAAGTATAAGAGCTGTGAATAATGTGATTAATAAACTTGATATCATATATATGACTTTACATATCACTGAAGACACTTTTTACACATACATGTGATACTTATTCAAGAATCACATCATATTCTAGCTCTCAAGAGAATCATCAGTACATTTCAAAGAATTAATTTCTTAAAGACTATGTTCTCTGATCAACTAATTGAACTCAGAAATAACCAGAATAATGTTAAGATCCTTGTATGTTCCAAAATTACAAAACATGTCAGTGAATACATGAGACCTGGGTAGATGGAAAGGTAAATCTATGAGGTAAAATCTACCTTTGGAGAATGGGACTGGCAAAATATAAGCCCAACTAATTGGGCTGGTGTGTGTAGGGTGAAAACGCTGTCCTGGGTGAAGGAAAGTAAGAGTACTGGTCAGGTCTGGGGATCTAGACATTGGATCGACTCTGCACATTGAGTCAGCACATGGGGAGATGGGTGCTGGGGCAATCTCAGTAGTCTAGAGCCTTCTCAAGAGGCTCTGTACCCTGGGTCTCACTAGCAGCAAAATCATTTGTGGAGACATGTTAGAGAACAGGAGTCAGTGAACAGGTCTTGGATTTTGAAGAGTCAAAATCTGTCCCTCGCTGAACTGATTTGGGAATCAGAGTATCCTCTGTGTGAAAACCCCTCAGTGGATTCACTTGTGATGAGTTGGGAATAGCAAAGGCCCAGTACTCCTGCAGCCTACGTGCACAGATTCTCTTCTTCTTACATTTGGCACTTTTTAGACAAAAGGACTCTCTATTTTACTTTCAATCAAGGACTCAAGTATCTAACAGTAGAAGAAACTAAGGAGAGTCTTAGTAGGGGTATATACATGGTATAGCACCATGCCAGATAGAGAGTAACGTAGAGAAAAGAGAGATTTCAAACCACTGAATTTTCCATTACAAATGTGAAAATGTCCAATAGCCAAAGATTGCATTTGCTTTTAATGCATAATTTTTGATACATTTAAAAACAGACTTAGGGCTTCCCTGGTGCCATAGTGGTTAAGAATCTGCCTGCCAATGCAGGAGACACGGGTTCAAGCCCTGGTCCAGGAAGATCCCACATACTGTGGAGCAACAAAGCCCGTGCACCATGACTACCAAGCCTGTGCTCTAGGGCCCACGAGCCACAGCTACTGAGCCCGCGTGCCACAATTACTGAAGTCCACGTGCCTAGAGCCCATGATCCGCAACAAGAGAAGCCACCGTAATGAGAAGCCCACGCACCGCAATCAATAGTAGCCTCTGCTCGCCACAACTAGAGAAAGCCCACTCACAACAACGAAGACCCAATGAAGCCAAAAGTAAATAAATAAAATAAATTAAAAAATTAAAATAGACATAAAACCAAGAGAAACTATTTAATCAAAATATTTCATTCAAAGAACACCAGAAAAAAATTTCATACTAAAGTTTGTTTTCCCATCTAAAAAATCAAATTTAAACATTGCTAGAAAATTAACCACGTAATTACCTGCTATGTGGACCAGCTTTAAATAAATTTTAACTTTTACTTAAATGATCAACATACCACCAGCAGGGTTGAAAAAAATTAGCTAGCCAATGCTTAAAAGCAACTCTCTCTCTGAAAATATCTAAAATTGTAGTAGTAATTATGGAAAGTTTTGATATCTGAAGTCAGTGAAAAACAATGGAAGAAAACATTATATTTTAAATTAAAATTCTATAAGTTACTTTTAAAATGTGACATTTAGAATGTCATTTATTAAATAATTGAGAGTGAATGTAAAAAGTCTGCAGCTACTGTAAAGATGAATGGGGCATCTCCCACCCCATGTGTTGCAAAAGAAAGTAACATGCCCTTAGACTTTGTTCCTTCCTCTATTCTTAAAAAACAGTAAGAAAAAACACATTGTGATTGTTTTTCAGTGAAAACTTCTACATCAGTCATTGTTTACAAACTGTATAAGAAAAAAAATTATGTACAGATTCATATAATTGTGTTGTATTGCTGCACAGACTCATCTATTTATTAAATGCTTTATGAACACACAGAGCTTTCTTTTCATTCATAATTGATTAAATTTGTTATTTGGAGACAGATTATTTCTGAAGTTATTACTGGTATTTTATAAAGCTCTAAAGGAGCTTTCACCTTTCTTTTAAAAAATCTATACTTCACGTGAGGTCAGTCTTTAAAGGGAAATATAAAGGATTCAAGGGTTATTATTTCTTGCTTATTTGCCTGAAGACTAAGAGTTATATGTGAGAATGAATAGGGTCATAAAGCATATCTTTTTCTTACTTCTCACCCCCCCATATCTAATATGCCTTATAGTGAAAATGCTGCTTCTGTAAACAGAATATGGAATTCATTTGTGAGTAGTGTTTTTGCTCTGTGTAGTACTAGTGATAGAAACATTTGGTTTGAAGCCAAAAGATACTATTTTCTGCTTAGTATAATTTTCCAGCTGTTGTTGGGGAAAGAATGTTACACTTCCCCACCATTACACTGACATACTCATCTATACATTTATATTTTGCTGCTTTTTCAAATCAGTGATGCAGCTGCCACAATATGCTTCCTCCTTCTAGCAGGTGGTAAATTATTTTTTGCATAAAATGACATCATTCCCTATCTTGCAGATAACACGCCCTCTGAGCTGAGGAAAGGGCAGAATCACTATGGAAAACAAAATTTAGAGGAATTTAGCACATCGTACTTAGTGAAACTATATCATATATTTTAGAGAATTAACAACTAAAGCAACAAAATCAAGTTATTAATAACATTTGTAAAAAGAGTCAGTAAAATATAAATAATTAAAGATTTCAATAATTAAAAGAGTAGTAATATTTTGCTTTCTTTGGAATGAACTTGTTTGTGTGGCCCTACTCTTATTTTACTTTTTCCCCAAAGGGGAAGAAATAACAATTTGTATTATACGTAAGATAATTCCTCAGATCATAAAGGTAGATTTAAATGATTATCTGGTGATATGTTTTACAAAGCAAAACCATAATAAAAATTTCCATTATAGTTAGACTGGCTCAAAACGTTTTTCCTCTCAAACAGAAACCTTTTTAACAGTAAATAAAATGGCTTTTGGCTTACATTCAATTTTGAAATGAATAAGAAGCTTTTTTTTTAAACCAAGATAGAGTAGGAATTGTCAGAAAATCAGAACCAATTGGACTATCCAGTAACTTACTGTAGAGATGTGAGGCTATAAATAAGCATATGATACCATAATTCTTAACATGAATTAATAATTCCTTAGATGGATATTTTAAATTATCTGACATAGATAAATCAGTATATTTATACATTTTATTACACGTATTTTATACACAAATACCCACAAGTAAATTCATGCTGATGTACATTGATCAGTATTTTCTTTTGTAAGTATTTTCATCTCTTAGTTATCTTTAAACTCATTAAAAAAAAGTAGTGTAAGAGACCAATAATTCTAGCTTCTACTTTTAGAAAGAATACCTTACACTTATGTGGGTTTTAGAAGGAGCTGGACTTTCATAGGGTAATGATTGCCTGTACGCATGACTTCATGTATAATAAAATTATATCCGTGATAGGAAGAAAATAATTTTTTCAGAGGTGAAAGATCAGTTTCAAATTCATACTAGGGTTAGGAGAAACCAAATGTCCCTGGTAATAAACTGCATTGGAAGTGATTGGCAAGCCCACTAAAACTATGAAATACATTTATGTTGAAGATCTACTGATTATCAGAGTAGAAGAAGAGTTGATGGTATGGTTTTACTGGAAAGCTGTTGACTTATTTATTATATCCTTTCTAGAAGATGATATACGTGTCATGAGGAAAATGTTTCTAATGTGTAATAGTTTTCTGTTCTAACAAGATGGGCCCAAGAAGATGAGAGATAATAGATGGCAGTTATCTAGTACAGGGAAAACCTGTCTCTAATTAGTCTTAGCACAAAGTGGTCCCATTGAATCTTTGCTGAATGGCTGCAAGAATGAAGAAGTTATGCACCACATTTTTAGAAAAAGTTAAAAGTAGTGCTTCTCCCTGCTAAGCTCATAGTTAGCATGTGAAGCCAGTGTTGTGCTTTAAAATTTCCAGAAATTCTGTTTAAAATTTCCGATCAGAGTTAGATTCTATTAGGTAGCAAATCGATAACATATGTTATTAGGAGTGATGTTTATATTGTATATAGAAATAAGTTAATGGAATAGCATTAAACATAATATATATATTCCAGTAGCAATTTTAAAATATTCACATAAACAAAAATAGGAAAATAAGACATTTCCATGAGTCCAGATGTAAGCATCATTATCACAGTAGTGTACATACCTCCAGACATTTAGATGTAATTGCAATCTACAATTATTGGAGTCATAACATTAAATGGTGTTATTTTTCCTAAGAGTTGCAATAATCATTTAAACCAACCCTCACCCTCTCCCCTATTTACACATAACTCACATACTCCTTTCTTTTTGGGTAGCCCCTTCCTCACTAGCATCTTGCTCTGATTCCCTTTCAATGCAGTCAGATAAATGACTCTACTTCCTTGGAGTGGAAGAGAAAGGTCACAGTCTTGCTCTGAAATGCTTCTTAATTTTCCCTCTTCTATTTGTTCCTGAGGCTTTATCACCTCTGAATGATAAAGGTGTCAGATTCCAACTGTTGTCAGTTCATTGTTGGCTATGTGAATTTAGAACGGATGATTTGGTACTTTTTTTGAATTCAGCTTTGAATTCAGCTTTGTGCCTTGGGCACAATTCTGGGACAATAGAGTTTTACTTAGGCATACACACACACACACACACATCCATAATTTTTGTAAATGGGAATTACTACACAGATTGCTTTGTGACCTGTTTTTAACATGCATGATAATGTTTCATATTAATCTTTATCAATTAAAACTTTTATCTTTCACATTACAGGGATGCATGCTTCTTTCAACAAGTGAAACAATGTATTACAAAATGTATAAAGGCAAAGCTAATTATTGATACCTTTCTTTGCTTCTTTTTAACATCACTGAGACAGCCAATGTTAATGGCCTTGTATGTATACTTTCATTCCTTTTCTCTTGCCCATAAATATTTATACAAGCATACATTCACATACTGGATACACAGTATTTTCTTTGTTATTAAGGTAGGATTATGTGATATACATAATACTCAACAACTTCCTTATTCACTGAAAATAGATTCCCCATAAGCTGGAAGAGAAATATTTAACAGCTTTTCTAAACAATCTACTATAAAAACAACACATAGGCAAGTATCATTTTACATAAATTGATTTTATTCATGGGCACACCATTTTCTCTCCTTCTTTTTCCCCAGGCAATCTGCTAAAAACCTAGAGTATAATATTCTGTTCTTTTTTTGGTAATCTTCTGTACATTTCTTCACACACATACATATACACACACACTTACATGTATATATAAAATAAAGCAATTGATAGCTTCAAACATTCTTTACCACGTACAATCTTTTAAAAAAAATCAACAGTAAGGCCTGAAATGATGGTTGTAAAGTTTTGATTCAAATATACAGCTCCTTTTCAGATTCTGGAGTGCATACCAAGACTTAGGATATTAATGGTAACAATGTAAATCTTTCTCCATCATGTCCAGTAACCCATAGATCTCTGAAGAGTAAGTCATCTCCAGGACTTGCAATATTCACACTCTTACTCCTGAACTCTCTGGTTGTTCCTCAAGCTTCCAGACTACCTAGATCCTAGATCCTGTATTTCTAAAGCAGGGATTCAAAATCATTTTGTTTGGAATCCCTTTATATTCTTAAGTTATTTGGGAACCAAATTACTTTTGTTTCTGTGGGTCATAACTCTGAATGTTTACATTAGATATTAAAACTAAAAAATTTGAAAAATATTTATTTATATTTAAAATAATAATAAATGCATTACATGTAAACATATTTTTTCTAAAAGTTACTATCATGTTGAAAACAATATTAAGATATTAATGCATAATAAGACTAAATGTAATATATAGGTGCTGAAATTGACTATGGAAAGTTTTGTGAAAATCACATGTATGAATAAAATTATCTTCCTATACTCATAAGCCTATATTTTTTTAATTTGATAATTTAAAGATAGATTCTGTATTTGCAAGTGCTCCCAGATAGAAAATGCTAGTCTTGGCTGTTATGGAAAGGAACAGAAATGACTTAAGACCCAAATATTTGATAAGCTACTTACTGTCACCAAAACTTCCTGAGAGAAATGTAAAGTTGACCCATCATGAGGAAATCCACACTATGCATTATAATAGAACCTTAGTCCCAAACCTTTATGGAAGCTCCTTAGACATGAGATCAGAATAAAATAGCTGGTTGTGGCTCCCTCAACTTTTCTTTCACATACAAAACTTGGTACTTCTCATTGAAGAGATGTCTAAAGACCGGGGAAGCAAGAACCCAAGTACAGGCCCATCTCTACTCTGTCACTGGGTGCTCCTTGTAAAACAGATGGTTTGTTTCCTTAGCTTTGACTCACATTAGCTCTATGACTGTGAGTGGAGTCTGGAAAGAGTGAGAGTGAGTGAACAAATAAGTGAATGAGTGAACATGTGTGTTTTGTAGGGAGATTGTTGGCAATCAGCTCCCCTACAAGTTATAGACTGCATCTCCTAATCAATGAAGTTAAAATTGTTAAGATACTAAATACAACATCAGGTTTGCGTATGCTCTATATGTATACATACATGTGTATATAGAAAATACTGTCTTCAAAAGTTAGCTCTTCAAACTTTTGGGTCTGTCATAAAGTCAGAGTAGGTTAGAACCAGAAGGGAAAATAAAAGTAATCTTGATCAATAATATTTTAAAAACAAGAAAAATAATACTGATTATAGAAGACATAGATTTGAAATTTACTGGCTGTCAGAATTTTTAAAATGTGGACATATATCTCACAATCATGATGTTCTGTCTTTGCGTTTCTAGTGTTCATATGTTTTTGAATTCAAGTGCTTTAACTAGAATTTATTATAGAGTTTTTAAATAAATGTTTTTAGATTTACAGAACTGTTACAAAGATAGCACAGAGTGTTCCAGTATATCCCATTCCCAGTTTCCCCTACTGTTGACATCTTACAGCAATATGGTATATTTTTCACAGTTAATGAACCATTATTTATTTATTAACTAAAGTCCATACTTTATTCAAATTTCTTCAGTTTTCCTTAATGTCCTTTCTCTGTCTCAGGATCCCACTCAGGATATCATATGACATTGTTGTCCTGTCTGCTTAGTTTACTCTTGTTTGTGACAGTTTCTCAGACTTTCCTTGTTTTTGATGATCTTAACAGTTTTCAGGGTTACTGCTTTGGTATTTTGTAGAATGTCCCGTAGTAGTGATTTGTTTGAAGTTTCTCTCATAAATTGGATAGGGTATTGTGTTTTGGGTAGCGTTTTCTTTGGCCTTAATAAAGTAATTAACATTAGAATTTGTTGCTTATAGCCTAGTTTCCTAAGAGATGGACTTCAGGGAGAATAACTGATAGCAAAATGTGACCAAAATTTTTTATGTTTATAAGTGCTCAATGGTGCTTTGACCTTTACTTTTGGGAAGTTTTTACACTCACATAAATATTGTATTAGTTCATATAAGGCTATTCAATACTGCATATATGAAAGGACAATTATCATGAAAGTTAACTCACTTCCTGACAAAGTTATAAAGTGGCCTCATAATAGGGTAAACATTCATCTCAATTTGGCAAGGACATTCCCAGTTTCTAGCTGCTGTCCCATTGTCATGTTCAATAGCCCCTCCTCTTTTAAAAATATTGCAGATTGTATGATAAATCATTTGGTCATAGATCCATTTCCCATTGTTGCTGTAACAAATTACCACAAATTATGTGGCTTAAAACAACACAAATTTATTATTCTACAGTTGGAGAGGTTGGAAGTCCAAAATCAGGTTCACTGAGCTAAAATCTACTGGCTTGTCCCTCTTCCAGCAATAACATCATGTTGACCTCTGCTCTGTCATCACTTTCCTTGTCTGACTATAACCCTCTCAATTCCTTTTATAGGGACCCTTGTGAATATACACTGGGCCCATCTGGATAATCCAGGATAATCCCCCAGTTTCAAGACAATTAATCACATCTTCACAGTCTCTTTACCTTGTAAGGTAATATATTCATAGGTTTCGGATCAGGGTATGAACAGCTTTGGGAGGTCATCATTCTGCCTACGATAGACCCTAGTAATGAAGAATTAGTAAAAAGTAAAAAAAATTCAGTTTGAGCTGGAAAAGTGAAGTTGTTAGGTGTAAGGCTTAAGTCTGAGAATGCATTTCAATGTAAACCCCTCACCTCTCCATGCATTTCTACCATTCATTTGCTGTTAAGATATAGGAACAGGAATTATGGAAATTATGATATTATTTGGTGGTAATCTGAGATAAGAAAAGAATGAAACATGAATTTATAATTACATTTTGTTTATTAGACTAGATTTCTAAGTTGGAATGTGGACCTAAGCAAAAGCATAGAGCAGGTGAGTTTATGTGGTAAAATAATAAACTTCCTGAACTAAATTTTTTTGAGAGTTCTAGGGTCTCATATCACTTTATCAGTTTTCTGCTTTACTAAACTTGTAACATCTTAATAAAGTAAGCAATATACTCCCAAAGTTAAATGCTTTCAGTGAGAGATTCCTTAGAGAAAGCTTGGTGGATTTCCTTGAACCAAATTAAGCAGAGTAAGAGTTGCCTAAGGAGGCTTTTTTTAACTTAGGACTTTTAAAATTTATTTAACCTTTACTTTAAAGAAAATATTACATAGTTTACTTAAATTAATTAGAAAAAACTTTTGAATATCTATTATTTTCAAAGTATTAGAGGACACAAAAATAACCACATGCCAGTCACTTTTCTAATCACTTGGGTTATAATAGTGAACATTAAGAAACAAAGACCCTGCTCTTATCAAACATAAATTTTGGTGGTAAGAAACAGAAAATATACACATAAACAATTAAATAAATACATGATATGTCAGGCTGTGCTGTCTTTTATGGTAGCCACTGGTCACATGTGGCTATTTAAATTTTATTAAAATAAAAAAGAATTCCCCAGTCATACTAACCAGACTTCAAGTGCTCAATAGCCTTAAGTGGCCAGTGTCTACCACATTGCACAGTGCAGACTAGAGAACCTTTCCATCTTCCCAGAAAGTTCTAATGGCTGGCATAAAAAATTAATGCAAGGTAAGGGTAAGTGTTCAGAATAATTTGAAAACTGAGAGGACTAAAATATTCCATAGTATCTTTTTTAGAGCATTATATGGATCTCTTTATTAAGTGCCTCACAAAGACCAGAACAATCAATGGCTGATTAATTTATCTTAGAGTTAAAAAAGGAGGTGGATTTGTTTTCTGCAGCATTCATTAAGAGCACAGTTTAGAATTTTGTTAGTTTTCTTTTAAAATCCCTCTATAATAAACAAAAAGGAATATATTAATAATGGTCTTTCTTCTTCTGTGGTATGAATTACACAAAGTATTTAAAGATGCTATAAAAAAAGCTCTTTTGCATGTTTATGGCTGATTTTTTTTAAAGTTGAGAATATTATAGTAAAAAGTAATATAATATTAAAGTTTAATCTTAGTCATAATTTGATTCAAATTTTAATTTCTAGGGAAAAACATAACTCATAAAATATTTCAAGAAGCTAGAATTTTAATTTAGTCAAATATTATTTAATAAGATAAATCAAACTTATCCCTTTGGCTAATTTCATTTTAATTGGTTTTCAGTTATCATCTTCTTTCTTTGTTTCATCAAGAAGATCTATACCTGCACTCAAATTTTTGTGAGATCATTATTACTTGCATATAAATATTTCTAAATGACGATCATGATATATTACTATTTAAATGTATTTTAGGTAAAATGTTAATGAGGTGCAAAGGCTTACCACTGTGCCACTGAGTTAAAAAACTAAAACATGAAATGCTACATTAGGAATTAGACAAAACAATAAACATCATTCATAAAATTCAGGAACTATTTTGGATAGGAAACTCATACCAATGTTGGAATAAAAAGAAGCTCTTTTACTTGCAGAAAACTCTCAGTAAATTATCTGATGTTAAATCAGAAACAATGTAGGTATAAATATTCAGTTTTATGACATTTATTCTACATATTATGAGAGATCTTAGCTTTTATATTTACACAAAGAAAAAAAGAGCTGTAATACTTAGAAAGAAAAAGAAACTAACAACATTCATGAATTATGTGATTATTTTTACAGACATTTCAACAGTCATCTAGATTTCTATGCAATGACAGAAACATAATTTTGAGGATCTCATTATGATAGAAACAATATTATAATTTGCTCATGAATAAATGTTTAAAAAAGAATGCATGCAAGTTTTATGTAAAAATAGTATTAAAATATGTTGAAAGATATTAAGAAAGTAGTAAGTACATGAAAGGAAATACCACACTCAGGGATAAAAACTCATTTCATAAAGATTTCTATTCTTTTAAAATTAATCTAGAGATTCAATAGAATTCCAACTAAAATACCAAAATGTACGAGGTGGACAAGCAGATTTTAAAATGGAGAAGAGAAGAGCCAAGAATAGTTAAGAAGAAAGACAGGACTGAAGTGGGGAATATCTTCTATGTGGAAATTTATTACAAAATCATATTAATTAAGAGGATCTGTTTTGGCTCGGGAATAAATATACAGAGCAATAAAAAGAATGGAGAGAGGATAAATCTACTCATATTTGATAAATAACCAATATGCTATTGTTTATTAGTCAGAATATTTTGAACATCTCAACAAATGGTGCTGTGAATTTTAGTAATCCACATTCTTTAATGGGAAATTTTATATGCATAATGCCTAAGATCAAGCCCAGACTAACTTTAGAGTAAAATATAGAGGAATATATATCTTCCTTCTCTCAGATAGGAATTTCTTGAATGAGATACAAAAAGTATGTTTTAAAGAAGTTTTATAAATTTGTCAACTAAAATGAAATTAAGACATTTATCTAAGGAACAATTGAGTAAAAGACAAGCTACACAGTAGCAGAAGATATTTGTAACATATAGTAGAAGAAAACGATACATATTTCCTATAAACCAATAAGAAAGAAACACAATCATATAGAAAAAAAGGACAAATAGGTACATGGCAAGAGGAAACATGCAGATCTGTTTTATCCTAGTTCTTCTCTTCTAAACTCATAATGAGATATCAGATTAAAGAACTCGATTGGCAAAAAATAAAATAGAGTGATGATACAAAAACGTTGCCATGGAAACAAAGAAGCAGAAACTCTAATTAGCTGCTGGTGGGCTTGTAAATTATTATAAATATTCTGGAAAACCATTTGGTAATATCTAATAAAAGTGAAAACAGGTATATTTTAAGGAAAAATAATTTTATTCCTTGGAAGGTACTATAGATAAAAGCTTTCATATATAGTGCAGAATTTATTTATCTTGACAGAGCACCTTTTTGGTAATAGTTAAAAACTGGGAGCAATATGAATATCTATTAATAATATAACAAACAGATATATGTTGATATATTCATACAATAAAATATTATATGTGAAAATAAATGAACTATACTTACACATATCAAAATAGATGTCTTACAACAGAATAAAGGGTTAAAAAACATGTCCAGAAGAGTATGCACAGAATGATTTCATCTGTGTAATTTTAGAAAAAAAAGTTGACCAATGCATTATTGTGATAAGATAGGTAACATGTATATTTTTTATTTAAGGAAAAGAAAATTAGTATTAAGATAAATTCCACATTTGTCAACTGCTTTCTCAGTAACTGGTACAAATCTTTCTGATAATCATAAAATCTATATACTATATTACAAAATACTTTCCTTAAAATCATCTAGGAAGTACCAAAATAGTGAAGTTTCTTTGGCCTGAGATATAGAATAGAAAGAGAATCCAGAGAAATGGGCTGTTATTTGGAGGCATTTTTTTTTTAACGGAAAATTTTTGCCATTTTCCAGGGAGGTTAATGAGTGCTTTCACTAGTTCTTTGGGGTTAAGGATCCATCAGGGATGAAGACTCTGGTAATCATCTTCTGCTTTGGGTTGGGAATCCTACAGTGTTGCTCTCAAGTAGCGTAAACAAGAATATAATGTCTCTGCAAGTACTACAGTTTGACTTTGCATTATCTGGGTGCTCCCAAACCTAAAGCATTAAGGTGTCTCAAACCACTATGACCCAAGAACTAGGAGAGACAAATGAAAATTCTCTCTAGCAGGGGAAAACATCATCCTCTGTCTGACATTATTGAAACAAATAATTTTGCAAATACAATGAGCAGCACACAATCAAAGATGGCATGCAGTAAGAGACAACTAAGAACTGGTTTACAAAACAAAAAAACTGGAGAAACATCATTGGGGCACTTGAAAATAACTATCCTTGCTATGTTTAAGCATATAAAAGCCAAGCACAAAATTTGTATAATGAAATTGACATTACATATTGAAAGACATAAGGCATTCTATTACAGAATTGAAAAACATCATATGATTAGGAACCCAATGGGCATGTTTAACAGTAGATTAAACAAAATTGAACAAAAAATTGGCATCTGGAAGATAGGACAGAAAGAATTATCCAAAATGAAGCATTAAGAGAAAAAAACATACTGGGCATATACCCAGAGAAAACCATAATCCAGAAAGACACATGCACCCCAATGTTAATTTGCAGCACTATTTACAATAGCCAGGTCATGGAAGCAACCTAAATGCCCATCGACAGACGAATGGATAAGGAAGATGTGGCACATATATACAATGGAATATTACTCTGTCATAAAAAGGAATGAAATTGGATCATTTGTAGAGACGCGGTTGGATCTAGAGACTGTCATACAAAGTGAAGCAAGTCAGAAAGAGAAAAACAAATATCGTATATTAACACATATATGTGGAACCTAGAAAAATGGTACAGATGAACTGGTTTGCAGGGTAGAAGTGGAGACACAGGTGTAGAGAACAAACGTATGGACACCAAGGGGGTAAAATGCGGGGGTGGGGGTAGTGGTGGGATGAACTGGGAGATTGGGATTGACATGTATACACTGATGTGTATGAAATAGATAACTAATAAGAACCTGCAGTATAAAAAAATAAAAATAAAATTTTAAAAAAATGATTTCTGGAATGCCTCAAATACAAAATCCCACAATATGCTGTGTGAAAGAAACACAGCTAAAACAAACTGTGTTTTAAAAGTTACAGTTTGGAGGCAGGTAAACAGACACCATGAAAATACTATTGAGAAAAGAACAAGGTTACAAATTAATATCCAATGATATTTGTGCAAATCTTAGAGTTGCTTGAAATAATTTGCCAGAAGTAGAATTTATGGGTCAAAAATAAGTGTACTTTACATTTTGTATAACATACTGACTTCAGAATTGCTAAGTAGTAGAAATAATTTATATTGGCACCAATAATGTATAAGAATACACCATTGCTACAGATGAACTGGTTTGCAGGGCAGAAATAGAGACACAGATGTAGAGAACAAATGTATGGACACCAAGAGGGGAAATTGGGGGGTGTGGGGATGAACTGGGAGATTGGGATTGACATGATGTATACACTGATGTGTATAAAATAGATAACTAATAAGAACCTGCTGTATAAAAAATAAATTTAAAAAAAGTCAAAAAAACCACAAAAGAATACACCATTGCTAACCTTGGAAATTATCAATCTTCTTCAATTTGTTAACTAATATGAGTAAAGAGAAAAAGCATTTGTTTTCATTTGCATTTCCCTGACTAAAAATGAGGCTTAGAATCTTTATGTATATATTGGCATCTGTTATTTCTTCTGTGACTAGCCTGTTCTATATTTGCCTAGTTTTTATGGATTTGTAGCTGAAATGTACAGAAAGTAATTATTTACCTTTCATATGTAAATATTTCCAAGATTATAAAAATATCCTCATATCTTTTTTATAATAATTTTATACCTTTTTTTGTTTTCAGATTTATCTCTTTAAACTTCTGGAATTTATTTTTGTATATGGCATACATAAGAGCTTAAATTTATGTTTTCTTTACAGAAAAAAAAGAAAAAAGATGAAAACACAGAAGAAAGTATAAAGTATCTCTAAGATATAGTGAGAAGGATTGACATACAGTTTAACACACCTCACAGGAGTAAAGAGAGAGAAGATAGTAAAGGTGATATTTGAAGGAAAAGTTGCTAAAACTAATGAAGGACATCAGATTCAAGAAAGCCACCAAATCCAAAGTAGGACAAAAGTATTGTACATTGTCACACTGCATAATAAAAACCAAAAGAGAAAATCTTAAAGTAGCTATAGTGGAAGTTAAACTTGCTTTAAAAAGAGCTAGCTAGGCCAATAGCTGACTTCTTAACAGTGGAACAATGGAAACCAGGAACAATGGAAATCAGGAAATAATGTTTACATTTGTGGCAGAAAATAATCACAAACCATACTGAGATACCATTACAACTTTATTAAACAACTAAATTTTAGAAAGTGCAGATACGGAGAAACTGGAACTCTCACACACTGTTCATGCGGATAAAAAAGGTATAACCACTTTGGAAAACAATTAGGCAGTTTCTCATAAAGTTAAACATACATAAAATTTCTCAGAATTAAACCTGGATTTCTACAAGTTCCTGAAAAGAGCCCTAGCCTCATTCATAGAAATGTACATGATATAAAGTTAAGACTGTTTTCTTTCACTTCTCCTAGAAACATTTTCACATGCTGTAAGGATTAGATCTGTAGCCATTTGTTTTCCTAATGACAGAACTAATTTATCTGATTCAAAAAAATGATAAAAACTCTTATCTCCCATTCCATGGTTACATCCAGGGATAGGTCTCTATCTTAACTCTTGGCAAGCTACTGGTGACTGGAATATTACCTTCCTACTTATTTACATTTCTAGGAGGAATTTGGCCCCTGACCTCGAAGACATCTCTAGTTCTTACAATTTGAGGCTATCTGGCTCTAGAAGAGATCTTACTTACAAATCAAGAAATTGGAGTAATGAGAAGATCCTTTCAGAAGCCAGAAGGATCGCTGCCTCTTTCTCTTCTATAAGCAAAGACAAATCACTTTTTTCTCTCCTGTACTAGGGAGTGTTTGGCTACTTGGGTAGGAAATATTTCCATGGGTTCTCATTGTGTTCCCTCGGGGACAAGGCTAGAATAAGGAAGGGAAGGACAACACACATTAATCACTATGTGAAATTAGTAAGAAGTCTTTGTCTGATTCAGAACACTTCGTATACCCAACAAGGATAAAGTTAATAAAAATGAATATTAAAAATCCAACACCCATACAACTCAAGAATTTTACACATAAATATTTTCTCAAAATAAATGAAAACATATATCCTACAAGGACTTCTGAATAATTATTTATAGCAGTTTTATTCATAGTAGTCAAAAATTTTTAACAAACCAAATGTCCATCAGCGAGTAAATGGATAAACAAATCATAGTATATCTTTATGATGGAATACTCAATAAAAAGTAATAAACTGGTGATATGCACAACAATATGGACAGATATCATGGACATTAAACTGAGCATAAAAAGCCAGACACAACAGAGTGCATTTTGTATACTTCCTTTTATAAAATGTTTTTTAAGAATCTAAGATATAAACAAATCTATAATTACCCAGAGCCAGGAGTGGAAGATGAGGATTCACTGGGAAGATGTATAAGAAAACTTATGGGGTGATGAAAATGTTTTATATCTTGATTGTGGCAGTGATTATGTGGATATACACACTAGGTAAAATCCATTCAACTTTACTTTTTAAATGTATACATTTATAGTATGTAAATTTTACTCAACACAGTTGATTTAAAAATTCTTAGAGGTTGTCACAGGGGAGAAGTGTGCTAAGATCCTTACTATCCTAGAAGGAAGATACTGCTTAAGAGTAGGTGTTTTGGTTTTCATTATTGGACTTTATTTTTCAGAGCAGTTTTAGAGTTTCAAAAACATTGAGCACCAAGTACAGAGAGTACCTTTCATCCTTCTCCCGACAGTTTCCTCTATTATTAATATCTTGCATTAGTGTGGTACATTTGTTACAATGGTGAACCAATATTGATCAATTATTATTAACTAAAGCCCCTAGCTCACATTAGGATTACTCTTTGCATTGTACAGTTCTATTGGTTTTGACAAATACATAATGACATGTATCCACTATTACAGTAACACAGATAGTTTCACTGCCCTATAGGTTCCTTGTGCTTTACACATTCATGTCTCCCTCTCATCCCCAAGCCCACGGCAACCTCTGATTATCTTGTCTCTATAGTTTAGCCTTTTCCAGAATGTTACATACCTGTAATCATATGATATGTAGACATTTCAGAATGGCCTTCCTCACTTGGCAGTATGAATTTAAGTCTCTTCCATGCCTTTTCACGGCTTTATGTTTCATTAGCTCATTTCTTTTTAGTGCTGAATAATATTCCATAGTCTGAATGCATCACTTTTGTTTATCCATTCACTTATTAAAGGGCATCTTGTTTTTTCAAAGTTTTGGCAATTATAGATGAAACTGCTATAAAGTTTCATGTGCCGGTTTTTGTGTGGAAGCAAGTTCTCACCTTATTTAGCTAAATACCAAGGAGTACTACTAATGGATCTTATGGTAGGAGTGTGTTCAGTTTTATAAGAAAGTGCCAAACTGTCTCCCAAAGTGGCTGTACCATTTTGCACTCCTACCCAGCAAAAAGGGAAGTATTACTTGACATTCTTGCCAGCATTTGGCTTTGTCAGTATTTTGGATTCTGGCCATTCTAATAAGTATGTAGTGATATCTTTTTGTTGTTTTAATTTGCAATTTCCTAGTGACATATGATGTTGAACATCTTTTCCCATTTTTGTTTATCCTGTATACCATTTTTAGTATGGTTTCTGAACAGTAGCTTTTGGTCATTCAAAGTTGGAGTTATAATGTCAAGTTTAAACAATAAAGTAACTAAAAAAGAGTATAAAAATGATAGAAAAAAAGAAAGGAAAAATTAAACAATACTCACTTATTCCAAAATAAGGCAACAAAAGATATTAAAAGGAAAAAAAAAGATTACTGGATCAAACAGTAAAAGATTAGCTTACTAAACTTAAACCCAAAGATATCAGTTAAGTACAGTAAATGTAAAGGTATTAATTACTCCAATTAAAAGAAAAAAACAAAACACAACAAAAGTCAGTGATATCCCTTTTGTAAGAGACACTATAAAATATAAGATTAGTGGTAACATAAAAGTAGATGATGGAGAAATACTAACCTACATAAATATGTTTTAGCCATGTTAGTATCAAAAAAGTATACCGAAATCAAAAATCCCTTTACTAGGAAGAAATATAGATCTAAGTATTCTTAGTAACATAATTTCCGAGTATATGAAGGATATGCTGAAAGAACTAAAAAGAGAACAAATTTGTAGCCATAATAGGAAAAATAAGAAAAATATCATAGGAATTATTTAAAAAATTAGACAAAAATCAGTAAGGTTATATAATGTTAAACAAACAAGAAACACACTATTAAATTGTCCCAATAGACAATTCTTGAAATAGAAAACAAAACAAAAATGCCTGTTATGACTGTCCAGCATTGTACTGAGAGTACTAGTCATTAAAATAAATCAACAAAAATAAATATAGGGAATAAAAAAGGAGATCTAAATAAGTGCAGGATATTTTATGTTCTTGTATGTATTGAAAGATCCAAATTTGTGTGTTTGAGTGTGTGTATTTGTGTGCATATGTATGCCAATTTCTCTCTAAATTGTTTGTAGATGCAACATAAACTCAATTAAATTTTCAACAGGTGTGTATATGTGTGTGTTTTTCTTTTTAAGCTGATTTGAAAGTTTAAAGATATGTAACCTCCAAGAATTGTGAACACACTCAAAGCAGAAGGATATTATTGGAAAACTTACTCCACTGGATGCCAATATTATTAAATATCTACAATAATTAAGACAGTTTGAATAGATACAGAAATAAACCAATACATCAATGGAACAGAAAAAAAAGACAGATAAGAACAAAAAGATGTCAATGCATACTAGGGGAGTAGGAAAGTAGTTTCAATAAATGCTGTTAGGACAGCAAAATTCTTGTCCATATGGGGGAAAAAAATGAGCCTAGTCCTCTACTTCAAACCACACGCAAAAATTCCTTTCCGATAGAACATAGATTTAAAGGTGAAAGGGAAAGCAATCAATGATGTAGACTTTATAATAGGTGACACTCTTAATGAACACATGGTAGGGGAAGTTTTCTTAAACAATACACAAAAAGAAAAAATCATAAATGAAAAGTTAACGTATTGACAAATTAAATTAAAAACACCTGTTCATTAAAACCCACTATTAAGACATTGAAAACATTAGATATAAGAAAAAAGATGAATATGTGCAATACATAAACAAAGTGCTCATATTCAGAGTATGTGTGTATATTTGTATGTGTGTGTATTCCACTCTATAACCCATTAGGTACACACACAGAAAAAAATAACTCATACATCTGTATACAGGAGACATTTACAATATTTTTTAACAGCATCCTTGTTTGAAAGAGTCAAAACTGAATACAATAGAAGAGATGAAAACGTTATGGCATATTCAAATACTAGATTATCATACAGCAATAAAAATGAAAGAACTACAGTTAGAGACAACACATCTGATAACTTCTTAAATGATAATATTATGTGAAATAAACCAATCAACACAAAGCATGAATATTTTTTGAAGGATTATTATTTAGTAACACTATACAGAAATGCAAAAAGTTATACAAGATGTTCTAAATTACATTTTTTAAGCTCAGTGGTGGGTCCACTGATGGTTACTTTATTATTTTTATTAGTATTATTAAAACTGCATGAGTATTATATATGCCTATGTCAGAAATATTTAAGAATAAAATTTTCTTTTTAAGAATCAAATTGTTTTGTTCTAAAGCATAAACAGGTTATAAAAAAGTAACCAGAGATTTAAATTTATGAGAATAAAATTGAAGTTACAATTTGGATCCCAATTATAAATTTTGTTACTTTACATTTTTCATATACTATAATAGAAACCATAATTGGAATTAAAGCTTTACACCATTCTGGTTATCATTGCTAACGAAATAAATATGTTTAGTATGTTCATCTATTACTGCCACAGAGAAGGGGACAACTATCCCCTGCTAGTTCTATGTGTGTGAGACAGGAATACTCATTCTCAAGGACAAATTTATGATTTGATATTGAGCAAAGCTAAGTCTGACACTGAGAAATCTCATCTCCCATTAGAGATCTTTAAAAAGTGAGTAACATAATTAGAGTCAGATTATGGAAAATAACTTTTTCACCATCTTCTGTTTTGTTTTGTGTTATGGAAGAACCATATCAGGCCACAGTGCTTTTGTTACCTTATCATAACATTTATTTCATTATTTTCTGTACTACATTTGTATGTTTTTTGGTAAAGCTTTCTTTTCAATTATTATTCTATTTTAGTACAGGAATAATCTAATGTAATAAAACTTATGATTGGAGTTCAGATTATGGATATAATGTCATTCCTATAAATTTAAATTCTCTGTGATACTTCTTCATTAGTTCTCATATTTGAAAATGTGAAAGCTTTCTAGACTATGTCTTAGTTTAGGAACTTCTTTTAGAAAAAATGAATGATTTCTCAATTCCTTTTAAAGAAGGTAATATATAAATACAAATACATATATAATAAAGTAGTAGAAAGTTACCTTATATAGCCTTGATTTAAAGAACCAAATCAAAAGACTGTATCAGGATAACATCCTATGCTATTAGTTTGTGTTTGTGTTCTGTTTTCTTAGTATTTTTCCAACCCCTATTAACTTGGCTGACAGAAGTTGCCAGAGGACAATCTCCCTTCCGGCTTTCATATTAGAAACCTGGGATTTATGAAGCAGAGTTTGCTCAGGGGAAGAGAAAAAGGTAGGTTATTGGGGTTTTTGAGGTTGAGATAACAGTAGATATTTGCACAAGGCCAGCAGGGAAGTTTAGCTTGGAGTTAAAGAGTGACTGTGATCTATACCCCACCTCCTGAGTCGTGGAGTTCAAGTTAAGATTTCAAAGGAGAATGATTTAATTGTCAAGTTAAGATTTCAAAGGAGAATGATTTAATTGTCAAATAGGAAGACAGACCCTTGGGTACCAAGGCTTCCAGTCTGGGAAAAGGACAAAAAGCCTAACCATTGAATGGATGCCCCAGCTTTTTCTGCCTTCATGGGGCCAGAGGGTTAGGATAACATGCGTACCTGCTGTTACCCACCTGGCCGGTAGACCAAGCCTCCCTGAATGCCCTGCTTTGAGTTGGAGCCTTTCCACTCTGTACCCCAAACTCAGAACCTTGTTCAAATCTTGGTGTGTGTGAAAGAAATCAGGGTGATGGTAAAATTGACTTTCCTTCCAAACTAATGGGGAAATAGGATTTCAAATACAAATTTATTTTTGAAAAATAATGAATTATATCTTGTACAACTGAATTTGAGCATGTGTACCTGGAATTATATTTGTGTATTTAGAATGATGTTTATTTTACTAAATCACAGTCCTCTGCATCCTATAAATATTTTAATATTTTTTCAAATAAATTATATATTTATTTTCCTTCTCATGAGTTCACTTAAATGAAGCAAGGTCCACTCGATATTCATATAACATTAAAAAGAAAAACTGTTAGAAACAGTAATTAGGCATTGTGGACCTAATTGTTGGACTAACTTCAACTTTTTTCCCCCTGCTTTACTAAATTCAGTGATTTCAGTCTGTTTCAGACACTGTTTGCAGCTTTTTGCAAGGAAGGTACATGTTCTCATATGTTTTACATAATTTTCATTCAGCAAAGATTAAAAAACTAATTAAGTATAGGTTTATGAAGAAGTTTATATAAGAAAAGAGTAGTCAGGGAAAGTAGTAATTTTGAGAAAAAATCATGTGAATTATGCTTTTAGAACCAAATTTAATGAAACTGTGCTGGGATGTGTTTTATCTAAAGTATTCTGCATAATTTTAAGCCCATGAATACATAAACACAATTATGATTCCAAGTTAAAATGTTCTAGTGTCAAACTTGGTGCTACTGCCAAAATATTAATGAAAAACAGAATATTTGGCACAAAGAACCTATCAGTATTTTTGAATAATGCTAAAAATTATGGGGAATAGACAATATTTTTCATCATGTAGTAATGTTGATATTCAGTTGTTGAAATAACAGAGAACTATAAAATGAAAATGAATTATAAGCTTTCTTTGCTGGAATTTTGGTGATAATAAGAGAAAGAACTCCCCATATTAAAAATACTTCCAAAGCCTCAGTTCTTTAACACACTGGTTAAGTCAGAACTGAAATGGCTGGTGTAAAGACTCTGACTTTTAGGAGAGTTCTTGGTTTCTTTTACGAATTCTACTGACTCACATTTAAAACATTAAGCTCACACATTTTATTTTTTGTTTATCCAGAACCAAGCTTATAATTACAGTAGAAGAAGCAGCTTAGAAGTTAGAGTTGGCAGACTTTTTCCCATAAATGTGGACTCTAACTTCAGACTGCAATGAGGAAAGATAAATGACAAACAGCTATGGAGGATAAAAAAGATCAGTAGGAAAACACTTGGATAGAATTACAAATGCGTAATAACAATTGTGATTTAAAGTTAAAGAAGGAATTTCACACATTAAAATCATACCTTATACTAGAGCAAAATAATCTCCATAACCCTAATTTATGTCATATAGAAAATTTTAGGAAAAATTGGCATTTCCAAGGAAAATAACATATGAACCTCCAAAATGACAGTTAAAGAACAGATACACTCTTTTAAATCCTGAGAATTATATATTTTTCAGCATCAAATGTGTTATATTTACTTACACTATGAAACGATTTTGAAATTGCATTTATTTCTTATACATCTCATGATAGGAACTTTACAAAGTGTTCAGTGTTTTTGGATTTGTTTTTAAAGGTTATAAACAACAAAGCTGGATAGAGAGGCTGATGCTGGAGAAGGGTCTAGGGTCATTCATATATATGTGTATTTATATATGAGTACATATATACATATGTTATGGGATATTGTTTAAAAATCAGGAATATATGTAAACCTCACTAAACTTTGAAGGATATTAAACAAAGCCATATGGTAGGCAGAATGTCTTCCCAATATTGACCACACTAAATTTCCCAGAATCAGTGAATATATTAGATTATATGGCAAAAGGGATTTGCAGAAATATTGAAATAATGCTTGCACGTAACCATCTTTGATATTTTTTTCAAATTTCAATTATATAAAACCTCTTAGTCATCATGAAGATATATTTGCAAGGAAGAAGGTAATAAGTTATTTAATTTTGTACTTTGTTAATTGATATAAAAATTTAAATATTTAGACATATAGTATGTGGACCTCAACTTTTACCCCTGTACTGTGCCTGTATAGGTTTGAAGTTGACCTGCCAGAAGAATTAAATTATTGTTGATGTCAGGGTACCAGAGAGAGTGAGCTGGAAATCTGGGAATTACAGAAGCATGCTGAGAAATTATTTGTAGATTGCAGTTTGGGGTGACATTCTGGGATATGATTCTAAAATGAATGTTTGAGGTAGGGTGAAGGAAAAGCTTACTCAGAAAAATAATTCCAGATTATGATGGGCTGAGTTATTGAGAGTATCATTTACCAGAATATTGAAATTACTAAGGATTTAAGGCAGGAGTATTGAGGAAGAGGATTGTGCTGAGCTAGAGCAAAAGAAATGTAAATGGGAAGGGAAAAAAATAAAGGGACTTGATTTGGGGGTCAGCAGATCATACCAAAAAGGTAGGATGCTGTGTGATATATATTTATGGTAGATTTAAAGTTAAACGACATTACTACAGGACTCAAGACTTACCCACAATGTTAACACTATTTTCTCATCATATTTTACCATGATTTCTCACATAATTTAAACAAAGGTTGAGATAGATAGATAAACAGATAGAAACATTTTCAACTCAATTCTCCAAAATACATTAACTTTGCTGTTTTAATCAGCTAAATCATTAGGAGAGGCATTTCTTTTCAGTTGGAGGATAAATATAGTAAATAGTGATTGTAATGTTGGAAAGAATAGGAAAAGTGCTTTGGTGAAAAATGAATTTTTTGAGTCCAAAGTAATAAACAGAAGGAGATGTTATCTGTTATGTGAATGTTGAAAGAAAAATAAGATTTCAGAGTGATGAGATGAGAAAAGACAACACAGTAGAGAATACTATAAGTAAAAGTTCAGGAGTAGGGAAGCATATTGTTTTTGTGGAATATTTACAATCTGGCTGAAGACTTTGTTGGAAAGGAGTAGGAAATAAAATTAGAAATGTAGGTTGGGCTCATACTGTGGAGGGACTTGAATGTCAAGGTGATTCATTGTGTAATGTTGTTCCAAGTACCAATGGGCAAAGTAAACATATTTGAAACCCGTTAATCTAAATTTATATTTGCTTAAATGTTCATGGAAAAGAAATGCTAATCTCTATATTAATATATTCATGTCAGTGTATATATCCATTATTTTATTGTATAATATGTCCTAATATATTATATTCCAGATTTACCTTGTTTCTAGGTTCAGAAAGATTTATTTCATAAATAGAATATTTTATTTCCTAATTTGCTGAGACAGCATTTGATCACAAGCTTCTTTTCTCTTTTTCTTTTTTTCCTGTACCATGGATTTTACTCATTAATCCTTTTTCCCCAAAGGAAGGAATGTAGTAAACAGGGTAAAATAAATTACAACTCAATCTAGCTTTTGAAACTTTCTACAGTATTTGTATACCATAAAAATCATGACACTTGAGACTTCTCTTTGAAGTATATATATTAACTTTAGCTGTTCTGCTGCTATCTTATAATATCACTTTCATCCACCACAGTCCTCCTAAAGAGTAAGATCTGAAATACTGTAGACTTAGTCCTCCTTCAAACTAAGGAACACATTTTTTCTTTAAATTTACAGAGCACTCTATTGAATTCTATACATTGTTTTTTCTTTTGGTGCATAACTCCAAAAGAAAGGAAGAAAATATGTGTTTTATGCTTTCCACAAGAAATGATTCAGAATCAAAACTGTCTTCTAAGTTATATTTTTCCCAAAAATACTATTAAAAAACTCAACTATCTAATGGAAAGTTTTAAGACACTAATTTTAACATAAAGAAAATTACTAACTTTCTATAAAAATCTTACATGCAAAATCGAACCAGTGCTGGAATAGAATAATAAAATAACATCTCTGAATATAAGTTGGGAATCAGAATGACCACTTCTTAATTCTCCCTACCTTAAATATTCCTAGACAAGATAGAATTTTCAGATTACTTTTACCAGTGTTTAAGAAGTAGACCATCTGAAGAGGAGCTTCAACATGGCGGAAGAGTAAGATGTAGAGATCACCTTCCTCCCCACAAATACATCAGAAATACATCTACATATGGAACAACTCCTACACAACACCTACTGAACGCTGGCAGAAGACCTCAGACCTCCCAAAAGGCAAGAAACTCCTCACGTACCTGAGTAGGGCAAAAGAAAAAAGAAAAAACAGAGACAAAAGAATGGGGATGGGACCTGCACCAGTGGGAGGGAGCTGTGAAAGAGGAAAGGTTTCCACACACTAGGAAGCCCCTCTGTGGGCGGGGATGGGGGGTTGGTGGCAGAGGGAGGAAGCTTTGGAGCCACGGAGGAGAGCTCAGCAACAGGGGTGCGGAGGGTAAGGCAGAAAGATTCCTGCACAGAGGATCACTGCCGACCAGGACTCACCTGCCCGAGAGGCTTGTCTGCTCACGCACAAGGGTCGGGGGGTGCTGGGAGTTGAGGCTCAGGCTTTAGAGGTCGGATTCCAGGGAGAGGACAGGGGTTGGCAGCATGAACACAGCCTGAAGGGGGCTAGTGCGCCACAGCTAGCCGGGAGTGAGTCCAGGAAAAAGTCTGGAGCTGGTGAAGAGGCAAGAGACATTTTCTTCCCTCTTTGTTTCCTGGTGCGTGAGGAGAGGAGACTAAGAGCGCCACTTAAAGGAGCTCCAGTGATGGGCATGAGCCACGGCTATCAGTGCAGACCCGGAGATGGACATGAGATGCTAAGGTTGCTGCTACAGCCACCAAGAAGCCTGTGTGAAAGCACAGGTCACTATCCACACCGTCCCTCCTGGGAGCCTGTGCAGCCTGCCACTGCCGGGGTCCCAGTATCCAGGGACAACTGCCCTGAGAGAATGAATGGCGTGCCTCAGGCTGGTGCAACATCACGCCGGTCTCTGCCAATGCAGGCTTGCCCTGCATCCGTACACCTCCCTCCCTCAGCCTGAGTGAGCCAGAGCCCCCGAATCAGCTGCTCCTTTAACCCCGTCCTGTCTGAGCAAAGAACAGATGCCCTCAGGCGACCTACACGCAGAGGCGGGGCCAAATCCAAAGCTGAACCCCAGGAACTGTGGGAACAAAGAAAAGGAGGGGAAATCTCTCCCAGCAGCTGCAGCAGCAGCAGATTAAAGCTCCACAATCAACTTGGTATACCCTGTATCTGTGGATTACCTGAAGAGACAATGAATCATCCCAAATTGAGGAGGTGGACTTTGGGGGCAATGATATATAAATTTTTTTCCCTTTTTCTCTTTTTGTGAGTGTGTATGTGTATGCTTCTGTGTGTGATTTTGTCTGTATAGCTTTGCTTTTACCATTTGTCCTAGGGTTCTATCTGTCTGGTTTTTGTTTGTTTGTTTTTTTAAGTATAGTTTTCAGCACTTGTTATCATTGGTGGATTTGTTTTTTAGTTTGGCTGCTCTCTTCTTTCTTTCTTATTTTTATTACTTTAAAATTTTTTTTAATAATTATTTTTTATTTTAATAACTTTATTTTATTTTATCCTTTTCTTTCTTTCTTTCCTTTTTTTTTCTTCTCATTTTTATTTTGAGCCGGGTGGATGACAGGCTCATGGTGCTCCAGCTGGGCATCAGGGCTGTGCCTCTGAGGTGGGAGAGCCAACTTCAGGACACTGGTCCACAAGAGACCTCCCAGGTCCATGTAATATCAAAAGGCGAAAAGCTCCCAGGGATCTGCATCTCAATGCCAAGACTCAGCTCCACTCAATGACCAGCAAGCTACAGTGCTGGACACCCGATGCCAAACAGCTAGAAAGACAGGAACACAATCCCACCTATTAGTAGAGAGGCTGCTAAAATCATAATAAGGCCACAGACACCCCAAAATATACCACCGGACATGGACCTGTCCACCAGAAAGAAAAGGTCCGCACTCATCCACCAGAACACAGGCACTACTCCCATCCACCAGGAAGCCTATACAACCCAATGAATCAACCTTAGCCACTGGGGGCAAACGCCAAGAAAATGGGAACTATGAACCCACATTCTGTGAAAAGCAGACCCCAAACACAGTAAGTTAAGCAAAATGAGAAGACAGAGAAACACACAGCAGATGAAGGGGCAAGGTAAAAACCACCAGACGTAACAAATGAAGAGGATATAGGCAGTCTACATGAAAAAGAATTAAGAATAATGATAGTAAAGATGATCCAAAGTCATCATATGAAAATAGAATGGAGAAAATAAAAGAACTGTTTAACAAGGACCTAGAAGAACTAAGGAGCAAACAAACAGTGATGAAAAACACAATAAATGAAATTAAAAATACTCTAGAAGGGATCAATAGCAGAATAACTGAGGCAGAAGAACGGATAAGTGACCTGGAAGATAAAATAGTGGAAATAACTACTGCAGAGCAGAATACAGAAAAAAAGAATGAAAAGAATTGAGAACAGTCTCAGAGACTTCTGGAACAACACTGAATGCATCAACATTCAAAATATAGGGGTCCCAGAAGAGGGAGAGAAAAAGAAAGGGACTGAGAAAAATATTTGAAAAGATTATACTTGAAAACTTCCCTAATATGGGAAAGGAAATACTTAATCAAGTCCAGGAAAACAGAGAGTCCCATACAGGATAAATCCAAGGGGAAACACGCCAAGACACATATTAATCAACCTAACAAAAATTAAATAAAAAGAAAAACTATTAAAAACAGCAAGTGAAAAACAACAAATACACAAGGGACTCCCCATAAGGCTAACAGCTGATCTTTCAGCAGAAACTCTGCAAGCCAGAAGGGAGTGGCAGGACATATTTAAACTGATGAAGGGGAAAAACCTACAACCAAGATAACTCTACCCAGCAAGGATCTCATTCAGATTTCAGGGAGAAATTAAAAGATTTACACACAAGCAAAAGCTAAGAGAATTCAGCACCACCAAACTAGCTTTACAACAACTGCTAAAGGAACTTCTCTAGGCACGAAACACAAGAGAAGGAAAAGACCTACAATAACAAACACAAAACACTTAAGAAAATGGTTATAGGAACATACATATCGATAATTACCTTAAATGTAAATGGATTAAATGCTCCCACCAAAAGACATACACTGGATGAATGGATACAAAAACAAGACCTGTATATATGCTGTCTACAAGAGACCCACTTCAGACCTAAGGACACATACAGACTGAAAGTGAGGAGATGGAAAAAGATATTCCATGTAAATGGAAATCAAAAGAAAGCTGGCGTAGCAATTCTCATATCAGACAAAATAGACTTTATAACAAAGACTATTACAAGAGATAAAGAAGGACACTACATAATGATATAGGGATCAATCCAAGAAGCAGATATAATAGTTGTAAATATTTATGCACCCAATATAGGAGCACCTCAACACATAAGGCAAACACTAACAGCTATAGAAGGGGAAATCAACAGTAACACAATCATACTAGGGGACTTAACACCCCAATTTCACCAATGGACAGATCATCCAAAATGAAAATAAATAAGGATACACAAACTTTAAATGATACATTAAACAAGATGTACTTAATAGATATTTAGAGGACATTCCAATCAAAAACAACAAAATACACTTTCTTCTCAAGTGCTCATTCAACATTCTCCAGGATAGATCATATCTTGGGTCACAAATCAAGCCTTGGTAAATTTAAGAAAATTGAAATTGTATCAAGTATCTTTTCTGACCACAATGCTATGAGACAAGATACCAATTACAGGAAAAAATCTGTAAAAACAACACATGGAGGCTAAACAATACACTACTGCATAACCAAGAGATCACTGAAGAAATCAAAGAGGAAATCAAAAAATACCTAGGAACAAATGACAATGAAAACACGACGACCCAAAACCTATGGGATGCAGCAAAAGCAGTTCTAAGAGGGAAGTTTATATCAATACAATCCTACCTTAAGAAACAAGAAATATCTCAAATATACAACCTAACCATACACCTAAAACAATTAGAGAAAGAAGATCAAAAATCCCCAAAGTTAGCAGAAAGGAAGAAATCATAAAACCAGATCAGAAATAAATGAAAAAGAAATGAAGGATATGATAGCAAAGATCAATAAAACTAAAAGCTGGTTCTTTGAGAAGATAAACAAAATTGATAAACCATTAGCCAGACTTATCAAGAAAATGAGGGAGAAGACTCAAATCAATAGAATTAGAAATGAAAAAGAGAAGTAACAACTGACACTGCAGAAATACAAAGGATCATGAGAGATTACTGCAAGCAACTGTATGCCAATAAAATGGACAACCTGGAAGAAATGGACAAATTCTTAGGAAACCACAGCCTTCTGTGACTGAACCAGGAAGAAATAGAAAATATGAACAGACCAGTCACAAGCACTGAAATTGAAATTGTGATTTAAATATTCCAACAAAGAAAAGCCCAGGACCAGATAGCTTCACAGGAGAATTCTGTCAAACATTTGGAGAAGAGCTAACACTTGTCCTTCTCAAACTCTTCCAAAATACTGCAGAGGGAGGAACACTCCCAAACTCATTCTTCGAGGCCACCATCAAACTGACCCCAAAACCAGACAAAAATGTCACAAAGAAAGAAAACTACAGGCCAATATCACGGATGAATATAGATGCAAAAATCCTCAACAAAGTACAAGCAAACAGAATCCAACAGCACATTAAAAGGATCATACACCATGATCAAGTGGGGTTTATCCCAGGAGTACAAGGATTCTTCAATATACACAAATCAATCAATGTGATACACCATATTAACAAATAGAAGGAAAAAAACCATATGATCTTCTCAATAGAGGCAGACAAACCTTTTGATAAAATTCAAAACCCATTTATGATAACCCTCCAGAAAGAAGGCATAGAGGGAACTTTCCTCAACATATTAAAGGCCATATATGACAAACCCACAGCCAACATCGTCCTCAATGGTGAAAAACTGAAACCATTTCCACTAAGATCAGGAATAAGGCAAGGTTGCCCACTCTCACCACTCTTATCCAACATAGTTTTGGAAGTTTTAGCAACAGCAATCAAAGAAGAAAAAGAAATACAAGGAATCCAAATCAGAAAAGAAGAAGTAAAGCTGTCACTGTTTGCAGCTGACATGATACTCTACATAGAGAGTTGTAAAGATGCTACCAGAAAACTACTAGAGCTAATCAATGAATTTGGTAAAGTTGCAGGATACCAAATTAATGCACAGAAATCTCTTGCATTCCTATACACTAATGATGAAAAATCTGAAAGTGAAATTAAGAAAACACTCCCATTTACCACTGCAACAAAAAGAATAAAAAATCTAGGAATAAACCTACCTAAGGAGACAAAAGACCTACATGCAGAAAATTATAAGACACTGATGAAAGAAATTAAAGATGATACAAACAGATGGAGAGATATACCATGTTCTTGGATTGGGAGAATCAACATTGTGAAATTGACTATACTACCCAAAGCAATCTATAGATTCAATGCAATCCCTATCAAACTACCAATGGCATTTTTCACAGAACTAGAACAACAAATTTCACAATTTGTATGGAAACACAAAAGACCCCGAATAGCCAAAGACATTTTGAGAAAAGAGAAACAGAGTTGGAGGAATAAGGCTCCCGGATTTCAGACTACAGTACAAAGCTACAGTTATTAAGACAGTAGGGTGCTGTCACAAAAGCAGAAATATAGATCAGTGGAACAGGATAGAAAGCCTAGAGGTAAACCCACACACATAGGGTCACCATATCTTTGATAAAGGAGGTAAGAATATACAATGGACAAAAGACAGCCTCTTCAATAAGTGGTGCTGAGAAAACTGGACAGCTACATGTAAAAGAATGAAATTAGAACACTCCCTAACACCATACACAAAAATAAACTCGAAATGGATTAAAGACCTAAATGTAAGACTGAACACTATCAAACTCTTAGAGGAAAACATAGGCAGAACACTCTGTGACATAAATCACAGCAAGATCCTTTTTGACCGACCTCCTTGAGAAATGGAAATAAAAACAAAAATAAACAAATGGGACCTAATGAAACGCAAAAGCTTTTGCACAGCAAAGGAAACCATAAACAAGAAGAAAAGACAACCCTCAGAATGGGAGGAAATATTAACAAATGAAGCAATTGACAAAGGATTAATCTCCAAAATTTACAAGCAGCACATGCAGCTCGATAACAAAAAAAAAAAACAACCCAATCCAAAAATGGGGAGAAAACCTAAATAGACATTTCTCCAAAGAAGATATACAGATTGCCAACAAACACATGAAAGAATGCTCAACATCATTAATCATTAGAGAAATGCAAATCAAAACTACAATGAGATATCATCTCACAGCATTCAGAATGGCCATCATCAAAAAATCTACAAACAATAAATTCTGGAGAGGGTGTGCAGAAAAGGGAACACTCTTGCACTGTTGGAGGGAATGTAAGTTGATACAGCCACTATGGAGAACAGTATGGAGTTTCCTTAAAAAACTGAAAATAGAACTACCATACGACCCAGCCATCCCACTACTGGGCATATACCCTGAGAAAGCCATAATTCAAAAAGAGTCATGTACCACAATGTTCATTGAAGCTCTATTTACAATAGCCAGGACATGGAAGCAACCTAAGTGTCCATCATCGGAAGAATGGATAAAGAAGATATGGCACATATCTACAATGGAATATTAGCCATAAAAGGAAACGAAATTGAGTTATTTGTAGTGAGGTGGATGGGCCTAGAGTCTGTCATACAGAGTGAAGTAAGTCAGAAAGAGAAAAACAAATACCGTATGTTAACACATATATAGAGAATCTAAAAAACAACAACAGAAAATGGTCATGAAGAACCTAGGGCAAGATGGGAATAAAGACGCAGACCTGCTAGAGAATGGACTTGAGGATATGGGGAGGGGTAAGGGTAAGCTGGGACAAAGTGAGGGAGTGGCATGGACATATATACACTGCCAAATGTAAAATAGATAGCCAGTGGGAAGCAGCTGCATAGCTCAGGAAGATCAACTTGGTGCCTTGTGACCACCTAGAGGTGTGGGAGAGGGAGGGTGGGAGGGTGGGAGATGCAAGAGGGATGAGATATGGGGATATATGTATATGTATAACTGATTCACTTTGTTATAAAGCTGAAACTAACACACCACCGTAAAGCAATTATACTCCAATAAAGTTTTTAAAAATAAAAAAAATAAAATTAATTAAAAAAAGAAAGAAGTAGACCATCTGGATTGTTTATAAGGTGCTTCAGAGAATATAAAAAGAGAGAAATCTCTCTGTATCATTTTTAACAGCTTTATTAAAGTATCAGTAACTTAAAATTAACTACCCATATTTAAATCACATAGTATAATGCATTGCAAATTTGTTTATGACCATGAAGCAGTCACCATAATCAAGATAAGAAACAAATCCATCAGTCCTAAAGCATATTCTGCCATTTTGCAATTCATATTTGCAACCACTTCCTGTCTGTTCTCCAGGCAACAATTGATCTGCTTTCTGATAATATGGATTAGGTTTTGTTTTATAGAGTTTAAAATAAACAGAATCGTGTCTGACTTCTGAAACTCTGGATAATTAGTTTTAGATTCATCTATGACATAGACACTGGCAATAGTTGTTTGTTGGGTTTCTTGCTTTTTGATATTGTGTTCTATGAGCTATTTATATATTTTGGGTATTAAACCCTTGTCAATCATATCATTTGCAAACATTTTCTCCCATCCCATAGATTGTCTTTTTTTGTTGATGTTTTCTTTAGTGTGCAAAAACTAGGTTTAATTAGGTTCCATTTGTTTATTTTTGCTTTTATGTTATTGATTTCTAAAATATATCCCATTGTATTCAGAGCACATACTTTGCCTGATTCTATCTTTCTAAGTTTTTTGAGACTTGTTTTATGGCCTAGGGTTTGCTCTACCTTAATAAACATTCTGTGTGCATATGAAAATAATGTGCATTCTAATGTTGTGTGAAATATTCCATAGGTGACATTGGTTGATAGTGTTCAAATCTATATCATTTCTGATATTTTGCTACTTATATTATTAATTACTGAGAGAGTATATTGAAATGTCCTAATATAATTGTGGGTTGGTCTATTTGTCCTTGAAGTTCTACCAATTTTACCTCCTGTGATTTGAATCTCTGTCTTTAGGCACATAAATGTTCAGGATCATTATGTCCTATTCATGAACTAACTCCTTAATTATTACGAAACAAACTTCTTTATTCTTGGCAAGTTTTGCTCTAAAATCTACTTTTGTTATTAATATAGTCACTCCAGTATTATTTTAATGTTGGCATAGTATATCTTTTTACATTATTTTACCCTAATTTTGTGTTTTCGTATTTAAAGTGTGTTTCTTATAGGGCAGCATATAGTTAGTTCTTCGTTTTATATCCAATCCAATATTGATTTTTTTCCCTTTTGTTATTATCAGTTATATTTTTCTGCTTCCTTGCCTGGCTGATAATTTTGTACTGAATGCCAGGTATTTTTAATTTTAACTTGTTGAATGCTGGAAATTTGCATATTTGTACAACATTCTTGAGCTTTGTTCTGGGGTATAGTTTATTCACTTGGAAACAGATACCTTCTGACTTTGCTTTTACGATTTTTTTGAGGGGCCTGAAACAATCTCTGCTTTGGGCTAAATATTCACCCAGTAAAAGCATTTGTTATTATGGACTGAATTGTATTGCCCACAAATTCAAATGTTGAATCCCTAATCCTCAATTGGACTGTATTTAGAGATAGGGCCTTTAAAGAAGTAATAAAATTACGTGAGGCCACAAGGGTGGGTTCCTAATCCAATAGGGCTAGTTTCCTTGTATTGGGTTGGCCAAAATCTTCGTTCTTTTTTTTCGCAAGATGGCATCAGTAGCACTTAGTTGTGTTTAACTTAATTCAAAACAATGTTGTTAGCTTGTATTGTGACAGCTGTTATATTAACATGCATTTTAAAAGAAAGTTATCAAAATTGGTGAATTTTTGTGTGGCCATTTTAATATTAAGATGGAAGAAAAAAAGCAATATTTTCAGCATATTATGCTTTATTATTTCAAGAAAGGTAAAAGAGGAGGAAAATGGATTTAAACTATTTTAAGATTCTTGTATTATTTGGAATTCTTACATTGTTTGACATATATTACAATTATTATTAAACATATTGTAATATCAAAGATAACCTTGTAAAGAATAACACAAGAAATTAAAACTAAAAAGCTAAAAGAAGAGAAAAAAACAAAAAAAAAATTAATGGTATTGTTAAGAAAATGAAGCAGAATGGTGGTCTGAGGAAATCTTTAGACCCTCTCTCCCTAAAATAACCACTTAACTGTTGAAAATTATCTTAAAACACAATCATTGAAAGTCTCCTGAAAGAGCATACATTGTATGGAGAAACATATCCAAACACAAATAAATGCTTATGTCATCAATTTCCATATACAAGAACATCCACAAAAGATTTATTTGTGGAAGCCAAATTACCTCATCTCAGTCAAAACTAGAATGAAAATATATTGTGGTATATTCATATGATGGAATAATATACAACAATGAAAAATAAATTCATATATATGAATATATAATAATATATTATTATTGCTACATATAATAATATGGCTGGATCTCACAGAAATGATGTTGAATGAAAGGAATTAGACAAAAAAGGATAGATACTGTATTAATCCATTTATATTTAGTTCAAAAACTGGCAAAATCAATCAGACTAGGGAAATTGTTGACCAGAAATGGGAACGAAGAAGTCTTCTGGAAGGTAGAAAATGTCCTATATACATACATATGTATATGTGTGCATGGGTATATACATAATATATATGTATATATAGTGAAAGATTTAGAAAAACTGCCAAGAACCAAACTCAGAGAGAGGAGCTTATATAAATAGAGGGAAAAGAATCCACAAAGGGCGTTGACAGAGAATAGCCCGAAGGGTAAGAGAGAAACCAGGGGTACTTGGTATCATAGAAATCAAAGCCAGAGAAGATGGTCTATTGAGAAATTTTTTAAGTGAATTTAGCTACATGAAGGGCACATAAATCCTTATCAAGAACTTTTTTAATGGTGTTGTGGGCAAGATAGATTTGGTGTTGAATACTTAATGAGAAGTGAAACAATGATGATGGAAAATGTTGAATAAAACTCTTAGAAATTTTTCTGTGACATACAGGAGAGAGATAAATTGATAGCTCAAGAAAAGTAAAGTGCTATTGTTATTATTATTGTTGTTGTTTTATAGACAATAGGAGTCTACAACATGTTTAAATACATATAAAATATGCAGTAATGAGAGCATAGTTGATTACACAAGGGTAATATAAATGACAGTGTTAGTGTTCTTAAAATGTGAGAGGACATGATAGCCAGAGTAGTTAGAAAATGTGGTCATTGATAAGCAGGCTGAAACTTCCTCTTTCATAATATGAGAAAAGAAGAAAAGGGTAGTTATGTGAGCAAGTAAATTTATGGGCTCAAAGGGATTCTCACCTTAGGAAATATTTCTGTTTTCTCTGTGAATAAAGAGTTAAGATTAGTACTTGAGTTGCTTCATCATATTCAGCTGAGGTGAGTAATCAGTTCTGGTGAGATTTTCAAGAGAATGTACAGAAAGATAATACTGTACATTTACCAATACCTTTAATATTTATATTCATTAAGCCAGTAAAAAAGGAATTATCCAATATACCTTATAATTTAAAAAGTTTAGTCAGGTCATGGTTCAGCTAGGAACGGAAGGACATCATTTGAACCATAGTTATTCTTGACTTCTGAGGGAGGTTAACTTGTCACAGTTTCCAGGTGTCCAGTTATTAAATATAGCTCAAAAAATATGTCAGTATTATAGTTTAAACCAAATTTTAAACTGTAAGAAACTGCACCAAATGAATATGTCATGAAGTTCCATCATTTAGCCTCACAAGCAATGGTATATTCAGGATCAATTAAATAAAAATGACAAAGAGAAGTTTACATGGTCAACATGTAGGAATAGATGAGTAAAGGCAAGAGATAGTACTAGAAGGAACTACACATTTTGTAGGTTGTGTATAAAAATGTCCAATGATTTCAGGCTGCAGATTTTAATGTGACCATAAAAGATGTGCTTTGCATATATATTTCTCCTAGTAATATGTTACTTTTCAGATATGTTTCCTATCTAGGAATGTGAAGTATTATGTAATTATTGGAAGAATAACAAAAGTGTGAATATATACATTGAGTTTTTACCTCTTTTTTTTTACAATTTATTCTCAAGTGTTTGGTTATATTCTGTTGGCAGATAGTTTTTTCCCCCTGAGAAAATACAAAAATAGAGAGGCAGCCCTTTATCTGGGGTAATATATTTGCCCTTCAGAACAATAGCTTTAGGAACTTTGGAATAAAATAAGGCAAGTCTGTTTAGAAAAGCCAAGAAGAAAACCTTACAGATCTCTAAAAATTAGTCACAATTAAGAATGCTCATATAAATTTTTTTAAAAATCTAAAGAAAGGTACAAAACAGAATTCTTTCCCTGGATTAAGTCTCAGTAGAATCAAGAAAGTACAGTAAACAAGTGTTTCCAACCAAGGTTCAGACATTCTCTCTAAGAATGGGAGGGGATTAACAAACTGTGGGAGTTGAAGTGGGAGAATGGATAACATTTCTAAGCAGGGATTAGAAATTAGACTTCAGATCAGAAAAAAGGTGTTTGGAGGATTGGCTTAAAGTCAAACTTTGACACTGAGAAAAGAAAAAGAAGATTGTAGGAAAAGAGGTAAAAAAAACTGGAAAAGTGCCACAAGACACACTAATTCTATTTCAGTGTATCCAAGGTATGAGGCAGAAACTCAGTTCCAAGCATTCTGGGGATGAGGCAACTGTCCAAGAACTGGAGCCTCCAGATCAGAGCAGGACTAGTGGTAAACTGATGTAAAGTCGAGAGAATAAGTGACCCTGACTTGTATTTTGTTTGGATAAAAATAGAGACAATCCTTAGGGTGCAAGTCAGCACTGAATTTCTAGGGAAAATATAGTTGGGGCAACTGCAAAATATAAACACTGCAAAGACAAGAGCCCAATATGTCCAATATATGCATAGTCAATCCAGGATAAAAGTTGTTTTAAATATCTCTGGTGTCCCCACGCTCAATTATTCACAGATCCAGGTTGAAATAATGCAAATATATTGAGATGTTCACACAGACTATGGTCTTGCATAAAATCATCTTTATCAACCTAGACCCTCAGAAGTTCAATATTTGATATTATATTGGCATGTCACATCTCTAGGGATCACATTGTTCACACAAATAGAAATCTCTATGAGAGATGTCTGCATTTTATAAGATAACTAAATAATGAAAAGAAATAGATGAGAACCTAGGCTAGGAAATTTCCATTTTAGGTAATAAAATCACATCTGAAAGTCTTGCAGGACTTTTTTTTTCTCATATGGAATACTCAAGGAAGAGAAAAATGGATACAGAAGCCAATGTTTATTATATGTTTTTTATGAGCCATACAGTTCAATATGCAGTTATCTCATTTGTTTCTCACAAAACCCACAGTAAATTTACCACCATTTTACATAGGAGTAGACTGAAGACAATATTAAGTATCTCATCACCTAGGTAACAAAGGATACAGTTCAATTTTAAACTACATTTGTATCTTTCCAAAGTTTGGCATTTTTAAAATATATCAGACTTCTTGCCTAATTATAAAATTGACTCTAATAGGATCATTTGGCTATTTATGTCATTTAAATAACAGGACACAGAATAATGACTTTGAATATGTCTCCAAACAATCAGATGGAGCATGTGGTTCTATATTTAGTTTGTATGTTTATCCATCTTTAATTTAGTGCTAATATTCCTTACTACTCAATTCTTTGTTTGGTTTCTTATTAGAGGTTTTAAATAAACACTAATTTCCTTTGATTAAATATTAAGCTCTTTTACAGTAAGACTGTAGGCAATTTATTAATAGTTTACATAGCACAGGAAATACATTTTCAATTATATTCTACTGAACACATTCCAATTTCCTTTTTTCAGTATTGTTTCACCTCTTTTCTGATTTGTGTTATGGAGTGGTATTTCCCTTAATTAATCCTTTTAGATAGAATGAATAATTGGCTTTTTCTTGCATTGACAATGACTGTTTTATGAATAAGAAATATAATTAATATTAGCTCTGTATTTCTATATCTTCTGACAACCTTTAATTCATTGTTCCATATATATTTATAAACACAAATTTAATGTCACACACTCTCATTGGTAACAAAAATGACCAAACTCTGGAATATGTCAAGCAGTTTCATTTTACCCAAAAGATTCATTGTTTTTTCAAACACGTTTTTTTGGACCACTTGCAGCAGAAAATCAAAACAGCATGTTAAAAATGCACATTCCTATCTCTTACCCCTAACTTACTAAATTAGAATAACTGGGAGTAGATTACATATCTGAATTTTTAATAGGATATGGAGGAATTCTTATGCATACAAAAGTTTGGAGCAAATGATCAGGTGAAAGTCCCTAAAAGAGTTACAGACCTTCCCTGAAGTTAGAAACTCTCTGTTGCTGGCTAGAGTGCTGCTATGAGGTAAGTGGCCATGTTGAAGAAGTGGGCACAGCAAGGAACTACATGTGGATGGTAGTTGCTGAGGACAGCCACCATTTAAGAACTTCTGTAGTCACAAGTAAATGAATTCTGCCAACAACCTGATGAGGTTTGGAAGTGGATCTTTACCCAGTCAAACCTCTGAAGAGGCCACAGATCCCTCTGACACCTGGATTGCCCCCTGCTGAGATACTGAAGTAGAGAACCTAGGTAAGCCATGCTCAACTTCTGACCTACAGAAACTGAAAGATAACAAATGTGTGTTGTTTTAGGCCACTAAATTTGTGTTAGTTGTTATTCAATGATGGACTACTAATAGAAACATATAGCTAGCAGTGTATGTTATCCTATTAAATGTAACACTCCTATGAGGTAGATAGATGAACATCTCCACTTTACTGTGGAGGAAACAAGAATTAGAAAACTAAATATATTCATGGTCACATAGCCAATAAGTAGCAGAAGTGGTATTTGATTCAGAAGTGCCTGAGTCCAGAACCCATTCTCTTACAAAAACCCTTAGGGGCTAAATTGACTAAAAAATCAGTATCATCTGAGACACTGATGGGTGAAGACTTCTCATAATCATCACTTTAATACCCTTCGTAATAATTTTCATGCTTCTACATTCAAAAACCAAGGAGACTGTGGATTTAATAGATTTAAATTAGGACAAATATAGATGATAACTGTAAGAATTTAACACCTGTGTCTGCCATCCACCTGCAGGGTAGTCAAGAGCCACAAGCGATATGATCTATGACGGTCTAAGTTGCATAAACGTAATCCAAGGCTTATGCAAGATGCAGAGTATCCACTGTACAACAGGTAAGACAGAAGTTGCTAGTGAGATGTAATTGTTTTCTAAGTCAGCATCTTAGTTCCAAGATGATGTACATGTCTGGATAAAGTGGAAACTCAGAGGATGGATTGAGGTCATAGAGGTAGAATCTATTGCCCTCTAACATCCTACCAAGAAACCCATGTTTGCAAGTGCTAGACTGGAAGTCATATAGGCTAAGTACCTATTTTGGAAATTCCTGCATGAGACTAGGAACTTACAGGCTATAGACTTGTAGGGCCCATGGGGCTCAAGAATTCCCTTCCCCACACAGAGGCACTAGGCATACTAGGTACTTTAGAATGGGTGCTGACAAACTATGATCCCTGGGCCAAATATGACCCACTTGTTTTTGTACAACTCATGAGCTAAGAGTGTTATATGTATTTATATGCATATATATGTATATAAATAATTTTTAAGAGCAAAGAGATGATTATTTTGTGTCATTTGATAATTTTATGAAATTCAAATTTCACTGGGCACAGATAAAGTTTTATTGGAACACATCCACACTTTTTTCTTTATCCCCTGTTTATAATTGCTTTCCTGCTACAGTTGCAATATTGAGTAGTTAGGAGAGACCTGAAAGGCTACAAGACTGAGAAATTTAGTATCTGGATTTTTCCAGAAAGTTTATTACTCCTTTTCTTACTATCCCCTGGTCAGAGATCAGGGCCACAACATATTTCTAGGCTTAGTTTACACTGGTTTAGGAAATGGAAATGGGTTGGTCTAAAAGCTAAAGCTTTTTACTTCTAGTTCTGAGGAATTAGGGTAGAAGGGAAACACACTAATTATGACTTACATGTTGAACAATGTATGCAATTTAAAGTTTTCAGAAAACTCTCCCTCCTACATAAAAACACACACACATATGAAGGATTGACCAACTATAATGTATACTAATTTTAAGTTAAATTCTGAGTAGCAGAAACCTGTGAATATGATTTTTTGGTGAATTAATGTGAGCATTAAATTAACATTACTCTACTTCTCATATTTTTACAGAGCATGCCCTAAAACTGAGGAAATTATTTCTGATACATATTTAGACTTGTCTTTGAGACAAAGGCTTTAAATACTTTGCAAGAATATTTTCTTCTTCCTTCCTTAGGTTTGGAGAATGCAAATTTCTCAACTTTTGGAGAAGGAATATGTTCATACTTATGTTTGAGCATCTATATATTTTCCTTAGCAACATTTAAAACAGTCACTTGTGTTTACATATTACTAGTGGTAGTTTTTGCACACTAATGAGAGCTTGCTCATGAAAATCATACATATTGTAAATGTGTAGATATGAGTTTTGCCATCTAAAATTATACCAGAATGCAACCAAAATTAGTATTTCCAAGGGACACTAAGTATTTTCTATATACAAAAAACAGCATTCTTTGCATAGTTCTTCAATTGTTTATAGCTTTCTAAAGTGGCATATAGCTGTTTTTGTTTTGGGTTTTTTTTTTTTTGGTTCTTGGTCTCATCTCAGTCCAATTTAAAGCAAAATCTATTGTATGAATGTTTCTGAATCATAGTATTATTATTGAAGGTGTTTTCTCAACCCCTCAAACATTGACTCTCAAAAATATATTTAAGTTCCTCTCTGCCTATAAACAAGTTGATACCAAAGTCTAAAATGTATACCTTAAAAATGATTATTCTTACTGAGAGGAAATATTAAAATGCACTTGAAGTGAGAATTGTTGAAGGTGTTTTGATATTTTAAAAATATTTTTGGTGGAAAACAGAAATGGATGTTGAGTTCCTATGTTGATATCCCAGGTAGAGTAAATGTCATGTAACCCCACAGACAGGAATAACTCACTTTGTATCTCACACACATCCCCCTATGATACAACGGTTCCTGAAAGACTTAGAGTTTAGTCACTTAACAGAAAATAACTAGTCTTGAAGAATTAGCTTGTTCTAGATGAGCTTTTGGGTTTTGGTGAAGCTAGTTCTATGATAAATGGTAATGAGTTTAGATATGGTGTTTGCTGAAGACAGTGAGAATACAGAGAAAATGCAGGAAGGTTCCAGCATCATCAAAGTTCTGTGGATGCATGGTTTGAACTGTCAACTATTTTTTTAAAGGCCAAGACAAACTGTGCATATTAAACTCTATAACACATTTGTTACTGATCTCTGGGGAAATGGGTGAAACTTGCCTCATTTTTTGGATGGCTCCTCTTTGTCAGAGAGATGTTCTCCAGGAAAAGGTATGTCTTACTGGAAGACAACAATTCATATTAAATCCTCACAAATCAGCAGAAGAGGATTAGATTCAGTTCTGGAGTTCTAGATATTTTCCTGGAAAAATAATTTAATCTTCTGGACTTTACCTTGTATATAGAAAATGATAACAACAGCAAACCAACTGGGTGAACAAGGTTCCTGTGCCTTAAATCCAGAAAGTTTAAGTGTTCTTAACATGCAAAATTATTTTCTTTCTTGAGGGTTTGATTAAAGCTACTTGTCTGTACCTTTGTGCATATATTAACCCCGATAAAGTGTGGCATTGCTTACATCATCTTTTTTTTTCAATATTACAGGTATTGTTTTAAGCTTCAGTTCATTTTGTCAGACACATTTCTTCATGTACTCAGGTGGATATTACAATCCCAATGCCAGTCTTTATTTTTCAGATATACACCTGGCACTGTGAGAAATGTTTTTGAATCATTTTCTAGATCTATCGATAATTTTATTCTGATGATCCAATCTTTTATATATATTTTGCAATGCAGTAGAGGATGGTCTTTGAATTCAATACTGTTTTCCAAGGAAAGTAAGAAAATCTGCTTTGCATTTAAGACTATGATGTAATGTCTCACATTTGCAGATTACTTAAAATGAAAAACAGGTTTTCACCACTTGGAAGCCTATATTTTCATTGGTGTTCATGACAGGCAAAGTATATTTAAGGCAAAAAAAAAAAATCACTTTCAAGTGGTGGGCCTGATCAGAGCAGGTGACATTAAGTAATTAACAAGTTCTCTTTCCAAACCACACGCCATACTTCAATTAATATCATTCCTTAAAGTAAGAAGTTGTTTACCAATGCTGCCTCTGCAAGCTGATTGCCACTCACAAAAAAATCCTCTGAGACATGACTATGCCCAAGGGATTGCTTTCACTTCATTGTTTATAATAACTACAAACAAAGAGCTGCAAAAGCTCATCTCGCCATGAGAAATCCTGACAATTTGCCAGTTTAGTCACCAATAATAATGAGACTGGCACCAGCAATCAGCTCCGTGCTAATCTAATGAGGGCCTGTTTCATTTGCCCATTGATATTACAGCAGCTGCTAAGCACCGATGTTTAGGACATACAAACAAGAGGTGTGTCTCCAACCAGTTGAAAGATAATTACCCCCACAATATGGCCTTGATAGCACACAGAAGCAGCAGCATTTTATTTTTCCATGAGATTTCCTAGAGATAGTATATCTTCTCAAGATTACAAAATTAATGAGGTCATCTGCCTATGCTAAGTCTGGAAAAGCTCCAATTAGTAGTTATTGTTGCTGGTGGGGTTTAGTGGTTGTTGTTGCTTCCCCCCCACCCCGAATTATCCATGCAGATAAGAACATACATGTGATTTACGGACTTGTGTATATAAGGACCATGTGATGTCACTTCCTTCACTTAGTTCCTGGGGTGAATGCAATTATGAACAGATGGGCAAATGACATGATTCCACTGCTAATGAACTTCCCTACTGAGGAAGAGGACAGTGCATTACCCTTTTGTACTTCAGAATCTTAATTATCACTTTTTTTCCCTAGTGTGATTATTACACATGCAAACATCTTTGAATTTAAGTCATGTTGATGGAGCATTATGGACATCATTAACTGCCTCTGTTCTGGCTGGGAAGCAGCACATGCTTATAAATGCTGTAGAATAAGACATCTACCAGAGGCAGAACTGTCACACTGGATTCTAAATTAAACATTTACAAGGGAGGGGAGATCTTAGTAAACGTGTCATTTGTTTGTTAGGGAACGAATGCCAGAAAGACCCTTTTGTTTTCATTTATCCTTTTTGTTTTTTTTTTATAGGAGAAGGAAGGAGGAAATATATAATGAAAAATAATCTGTTCAAAGTAGGGAAATTTTGTGCATGCTTGAAACCATATGTTAGAAGCTAACTGATCCTTTAATTTAACCATAAATATAATCTAGTACGGTTACAATTAGAAATAATTCTTAATGTACTGAATATTCCCTTTATCAAGCATAAAATCTTTTCCTTTCAAGATATCATAATTACCCTGTCAGTAGGTCTAGAGAATCCAGTTATTTCATAGCAGTCTGAGACGGGTGTTACAAAACCTGGGTGACATCCTCATCCTAAAAATCCAGTGGATCAAGGGAGGGGTCTATAAACATACATTTATTCATGAACATTTTTCATATCTCTGAGAAAATCAGACTTTGCGTCCATTTTAGACAATCTAGACATGAAAGCCATTTAAGAACTGGCCTGGATTGCTTATATTAAAGTAAAATCAACCTCAGATCTAAAGCTTTGAGTATCTGAAGCACTGGGATGAAATTCTGTGGCCCTGCAGCTTCGCGACATGCCAAACCCAAGGTTCCCCAGAATTAGGGCTGCCATTTATAAATATAAATACAGGACCCTCAGTTAAATTTGAATTTCAGATAAGCAACAAATAACTTTTAGTATAAAAATTTCTTGATAGTAAAATGAAATAGCTTAATTCTATAAGTGTTAATATTTTAGTCTAAGATAGTATTTTTTTAATTATAGTAAATTCACCCAAAAGGTATTTCATCCCATTTATCCATAAAGATCACAGAAAATATTAACCTTAGAGGTTACCTTTTTTTCAATTGCTTTAATCAGTCAAGTATTCTTATACAGATTTTATTTTCCCAGTATGTGCTTTGAATAATAGTCATTGTATTACTTTTCCATTGTTTCTATAACAAAGTACCACAAATTTAGTGGCTTAAGACAACATGTATTTATTATCTTATAGTTCTAGAAGTCGGAAGTTCAAAATGATTTTTACTAGGCTAAAATAATAGTATCTGAAGGCCTGGGTTCCTTCTGGAGGCTCTAGGAGAAAATCTGTTTCCTTGCCTTTTCCAACTCCTAGAAGTCACCTATATTCCTTGACTTGTGGCTTCATCTTCAAATCCAGCTGTGTGGCATACTCAGATCTCTCTGATTCTGACACTCCTGCCTCCTTCTTATATGGACCCTTGTGTTTATGTTGGGCTTATCTGGATAATCCAGAATAAATCTCCCCATTTGAAAACTTTTAACTTAATCACATCTACAAAGTCCCTTTTGCCATATTAGGTAATATATTAACAGGTTTCGAAAATCAGAATGTAGTGATCTTGGCAGGCCATCATTCTACCTATCACAGTCATTTTTCACAAATTCAGTCAATCCATCAATTATTTATTTAATTTTTAATTACTAAAACCAGACCATGGACTTGATCCCTAAGAGACTTAGATAAAACACGGAACCTGTGTCCTCAAGAATCTCAGTGGAAGAGACTGACAAAGAAGCTGACCATTAAATTACAGACAATAAGGGCTAGTTGTCATGTGACAACATTTAAGAGCATGTAATTCATTCCAAAAAATGGAGTATTGAAGGGAATAATGTCATAAATATTATCAGAGGAGATTCTGAGATAAGTTATGAAAGATATCTAACAGTGGGCTTGGTGAGAAAAGTATGATTTCCTAAGAGAGAGAAGAATATGCAAAGACAAGGAGACAAGGTTTCTTAAGGATAATAGTAAGTGATTAAGTACTGACTTATACACTGGGGAGGGGTGAGACAGCTGAAGCTAAAGAAAAAGTGAAGCCTAGATCATGGAGACTTTGTATTATATACTAAGGAGAAAGTACTGTCAGCATTAAGATAATTTAAAGAGTAGAATTACATGATCAAATATGTATTTAAGGAAGTGATTATTGGTGCAATTATGAATGTTATATGTGAATGTGTCAGCCTGACCTACTAGGATACTAGGGATTTAAATATTCTGTAGATCACATATGAGATTGTCATTAATTTAGGCCATTGTAATGAGTATGGAGAAAAGGTAGGTTTCACTGAGACAGATCAAATCATATTTCAGGAGTAACTGAATGTGAATATTAAGTTTTGACTAATAGTTTCTGTATTGTTTGCCTAGGTAAAAAGAGTTGCCATTCACTGAACTGTAAAATACAGAAGGAATGGACTGTGGTAAAGGATGACTGGTTTAGTTTTTGACAGAATTAGGGTGGTAATAGAATTATAAGTCATACTTTTGAATATATGATGACTTCATTGTAGAAGTCAAGATTAGAGATATAGATTTAAAAATTATATAAACACTGGTGATAGAAACCATGACAATAGATATTCCAAGAAACATATTTAGAATAAGAAGTCAACACGGCTAAATAGAGAAAGAAATATGATGAAAACTAGTTATCTTGAAGGAGGGAGATCCCATAAAGAAGACTGGATAAGACTGGCCAGAGGAGGAGAGGGAAAACAAATAAAATTCATGTCATGAAGGCTACAATAGGAGAGAGTTTTAAGGACTAGATAGTGGTCAAATTTTATGTATGATAATAGCTAATAAAGATTTAATTTGATTTAGAAACTACAGAGCATTATTGACCTTGTCACAAATAAGACCAATTTATAATAAGCACGTAAAATAGTTAAAGAGATGATATAAAACTAGGAGATATTATACACAGGAACACACACACACACAATATGTAATCACAGGAATCTGGATCAGCCTATAAATGAAATAGCTGCTTATTTATTCCTTTTCTGATACCGTTGCCTGCTTCCTCCAATTTCGGCTTTGTATCAAGTGGCTCAATGCACACAGATTTAACTGAACTGTTTCCTTTCTTCCTCTATCATTTCAGGATGTGGTTAATTATTCCCTCATTTCTGGAAATCAGCTGTGTATCTTCTACTTGGAAGAACATGAAAAATATGATGCTTTTCCTATTTCGAAAATATTCATTTTAGTTGAAAGCATTTAGACTCAGGCTGGGCATGAAGCTTAAGTCAAAATTTTATTAATCTCTTTTGACCCAAGCATTCTCTAAAGCTAATACCATTTTAACATTCTACTCTCCTTTTTCAGAATAAAAATTTGAAAAGTAAGAAGGAAGGATCCATTTTTGAAGAGGCAGTTTGTTTAGGTGTTCCTCAACTAAATCTATTTTCTTTAGATACAGAAAAATTACAATGTTATAACTTTCCCTAACATATTTGTTCTGTGTGATCATCACCTTACAAATATTAGTCATAATTCTCTCGCCATATGGGATAAAAACACATTTACCCCAAATTCTAAAGTAAACTTAGGAGCTATTAAAAGCATAACGTTCATTCAAATTACCTATAATAAATGTACTGTGTTTCTAATAGGAAACTTAGGTCTCACTTCCTCATAGCTGAATTTTTCCTGCACTTTTAGAACTCTATTCTTTCTTTGGGGCATTCTACTCAGAAATTTTTCATCCTCACAGAATTATTTTTATATTGGGATTGGTGCTTTAATCATTGATAAATTTCTTTTAATACATCACTTTCTGTTAAAAAATTAGAAAAATTAAAACTTAGTCCATTTGAGCTTCTTGAATCATTATCATCATATAGTACTACGAGGAGTATTTTAGCAGACAAAACTTCCTGCTGACTAAATAATACGGAGCCAGAATAGAAGGTTCTGTTCCTGAAGTATGTGGATTTGCTACCGTCCTACTAGAACCTCTGATATGTTGTCAGTATATACATCAGCTGCCTGAGTGGATGGATGCCATTAGTTCTAATAAGCTGAAGAAGAAAAAGCACTTTAATAGTCCGCTCTAATCAATCCTGATTCTTAGTTTCTTCCTGCTTTAGATAGTTTAATCAACAAAATAATAATTGAATAGGCTCTCTTTATTTCTCAGTATAATAAAACATATCTCCTTTACTGTGTTATTTGAAGTAGAAAGAGCAGTATTATGCCCTATAAAAATCCTATTCAGATACCTCTATATTTATATCTATCTATATATATAGTATAAATATGTGACACTGCATATTCATATAAAGTAAGGTAATCCATCAAAAGGATTTAGAGCAGTGTTCAGCACACAGTAAGATTAAAATTATGTTAGCTATTATTATAATTATTACTATTTATATTTTAAGATATTTTGAATTGTCCTATTCTTTATCTGTCTTATGACATAGGCACTTTGAGATCTTGAGATATTCCTATCCATATTCATGTCCAGCAAACTGGCATTTATACACATAATAGCAGGTAAATACATCTTGGAAAAAGATAAAAATACCCAGGAAAGAATTTATATAAAAATAGACATATGGATGTAAAGCCAATATAATTAAATTCAAGTTAATGTTTTATTATTTAGCTCTTTATGTCTGGAATCTAATTTTTGACATAACTTCCACAATTATTTTCTGGTTTTTAGTATGGCAAAATGAGCATTTAACAAAACCTCTAAAATTAAGAACAATGCACATGTTGTATACAGAATACTTTCCCTACTGCTTTCTAAATATCTCAAAGAAAATATGCTATTGCAAATATAATTTCTACAAATCTGTTCCTTTTAAATATTAGAGTTTGAAATGATTAACAGTGTTTTATGGCAGATACCATGTTTTATTAAATTTAGTATTACTGGCACCTGTTAAACAGTTATAGAATATGAACTCTATAAATATTTGCTGACATGAAAAGAAAATGAAGGATATAAAATAAAATGATTCTGCAATACTCATCAGTAAGTTTTTACTGTGCACCATTTATGTATGGATTCAACACCTTGCTAAGAATCATGAGGGATTAAGATGAATTACATTTCAGAAAACAAATCCTTTTCCCTCAAGGAGATATATGAGTAAATAAAAAAGTCACTCCTTCATTCATACAATAAATGTTTACTGAACAACCATGCTGAGAGATGTTTCTATTCTAGTTTTTGGGAATTCAGGACAAAGTGCCTGCCCTCAGGGAAACTATATTCTAGGGAGGGGAGACAGAAAATGAAGAAATAAATATATAAATATATAAAATGAGGGCAGAGAGTGGGGAGGGATATATTTTATATAACTTGATCTAGGAATAATAATCTTCTTATCATTGATAATTTTATATAAAGAGAAATTTTGGTAATTACAGTAACTTGTAGTAACTGTATATACAAGCATTTATACATCTGAAGGATTTCCAAGAAGAGAGAATATCATATGCAAAGCTTTGGGGCAGGAGTGAATAGGTGTATCATACTGCAAAGTATGATAATATGCCTGGAGCACAGTGAGAAAAATGGAAAATACATAATTTTAGAAAGATTGCCAGAGACCATCATCAGTAAGATTTTATATACTATAACATTTTATCTAGAGTAAGATGGGAACTCATTGATGGCTTTGGAGAGGAAGAATTTATCCTATAGACTCCACAGTAAATTCAATAGACCATTTAATTCCCTTTTGGTTCATGTTAAAACATGAACTGTGTTGTGCTACTAAGGTTTACTATTATACTTTTAAGGGACAAGAAATAATTATAATAATAAATATTGAAATATCACAATATTTTCCAAATATCATATTTGGAGTAAGAGTGGCCAAATATTTTTATATTGAAATGATTTTAAAGTAGACAATTCTCTACTTGAAAAGTTTCCAAAATCAGTTTATTAAAGATGATTCCCATGAATGCATCATTTACTTTATTTTTCAGTGTAAATGAGCTTTAACTTTATAGAGAATATAGTTAGCTATATAGCTATCTAGCTGCCTATTTGATTATTAATTACCATTTAGTAAAATGAATATTAAATAACATTTAAAAATACTGACAATGTTTTCAATAAGCCAGATTTAATTCTGGGTAACTCTGATGATGGGGGTGACTTAAATTGAAATTCCAACATTTTCTCCCCCAAATTATACAAAGCAACAAATAAATCCACATGAATCTCATACCTTCAGCCTAACCCAAAACAGTGAACATTTCAAATTTCAATTACCTGTTAGTAGTAAAATAAAGACCAATTTTAATAAAGCTATTCAATTAAGCTCTATCACAAAACTTTACAAAGAACCAAGAGATTGTCTTTAAAAAAAGAAAGAAAACTACAAGCAAAAGGGAAATTAGGGAATGCAATACTGAAGTAGAATCACTCTGAAAAAGTCTATCTATAAAAATACTGAGAGTTATATTAGATCTGAGCACATAGTACAGGAAAAGGACTTCAAAAAGAATAGAAGATTACCCGAGATAGCCTTGAAAAGGCAAAGTTTCTTAGAAAAATGTATTTTTAAAAAAGAGAGCAGTTCTTTTGAAATTAAACAATAAAGGGAAAATTTAAAAGGACAAGAAATTAAGATCCTATAAGAAAAAAGAAACTATTAAAAATCAAAATTCAAAGGACTAGATGACTAAGAAAGAATAGATTCAAGTAAATGCTTAAAGGATGCATTAAAGAAAAGTAGGAAAACAATCACATGAATGAAAATAAGACAGAGAAAGAAGGTAAAGTGTCTGAGACAAAAATCATTTAAAAAAGGAAAACAGGCAAAAAAGATCCAATATATGTCCAATTGTATTCCATGAAGAAGAAATTCTAAACAATGAAACAATAAATATTTAATTCTATAACCAAGAAAAATTTCCCAAAGTAAAAGAAGACCCGAATTTACATAATAAAAATGTCCACGAGGCACTTGGAATATTGTCCCAGAATTGTCAACTCTAGGGCATAACCTAGTAAATTATTAGAATTTTAAAACAGAGAAAAAAAATCCTTAGAGGCAAAAAGATTAAGTAACTTACAAGAATATTAGACAGGCATCAGATTTCTGAGAAGCATCAAAAAGATCAAAGCAACAAAGAAACAGAATTTTCAGGGAGCTCAAGGCTCAAATTAGCCAATAAATATTATTTTGCCTCAGAGAGACAATATAGAGAATTAGCCATTCTATCCTGTATATAATAAGCCCATCTAAAACAGAGTTGAGCAAGGTAGAAACAGGGGTTTAAATTTTAACACCAGACAAAGCAAAGTTCAAACCAAAAAGGATTAATGGCTGCTGTTTAATACAAAAATCACATTTCAACATGATGATAAAAGTTGTAAATATCTACTCATAAAACAACAAAGAAATTGCTTTTATAAAGCAGAAACTATAGAAATTGGAAGGGAACAGAGAAACATTAAAAAGAGAAGATGTTAACATAACACTCAATAAGACTGATCAAGTGGAAAAAAATAAAGATTTAAATAAGCAGCTGATTTAATGAAGTAGCCTTACACATTAATAACAGAAAACACCTTTGTATCTAGCTCTAATTTCATGGAACAGCAATAATATTGATTGGATTACAAAGAAAGCATGATTAAACTTAATAGAAATATTACAAGCAAAATTCTCCTTATCACAACAAAATAAAACAAAATTAATGATAAAGTCATGAAAAACCCTTCCATATGGAGATTTAATAACATTCTATCCAATGTTTGTAAAAGTTGAAATAAAATCAAAACTACAAATTTGTGAAATACAATGATAATAAAACCACTACTTATCAAGATACATTAAAGCTATATTAAAGTTATATCAGAGAAAAATCTACATCTTAAATTTTTTTAATCAGTTAAAAGATGAATAAAGATAAACTCACAATTTAACTAGAAAACTCCAAAATAAGCCCCAAAAAAAGCACAATAGAGCAAACAGTAAAAATATTACAGAATGATGTAGAACAAAGAGAAATAGTTGATTAACAATTCAAAATACCATATTTTGAAAAATAGTAGATAAACAATTACTGAAGAACAGTTAGAGATTTTTTTAAAGACTAAAATAGATATTAAAGCTAAATGTAATGTGATTTTGAATTGAATCGTGGACTTTTTTTGTGTGAAGGACATTATTGAGACAACTGGCATTTAGTTCTGTAAATTAAAGATTGCATCAATTATACAATATAGTACAATTAAGCAATTATACAAATATAATTATGGATGGACATGTTTTTGCTAGTAGGGAATATACACAGGCATCTCGCTGCAAGTTATTCTCAAATGGTTCAGAAAGATATAAAATGTAATTATATAGAAAGAAAATTATAAAGCAAAATAGGGTAAATGTTAACAATAGAGGAATCTGGGTTTAAAGCACACAGTAGATTTAGGTATTATTTTTGCAACTTTTTTCTACCTGAAATTACTTTAACAATTCATAAAATACAGTAAACTTTATTTTAAAATAGAAGTATTTAACTCTTGACAACCAACTTTAAGGATAGACAGCATAGCTTAAAGTTTATAAGCCAGATTGCTCTAGAGTTATAATTACAGTTCTGTCATGTATTAATTGTAATATCTCCTACATGTTACTTCACTGGCTTTGTGTCAATTTCCATGTATTAAATGAGGTTATTATGAAGATTAATTGAATTGCTATATATATGAAGCATTCAGGTAGAGGCTGGCACATAACAAATGTTTTACAAATCCTTGTTACATAAAATAAAATTTACTTATTTTACCTTCTGCACTGAATTAAAGCAAAAATTCTTCCTTAGACAATATCTATGATCGATGTGTACAATATAGGAAACATGGGATATGTTGTTGAGAAATGAATTCCTATTGAAGATAGGGCATAATACATTAATTTTAAAATCAGGAACAAAACTAATGAAAACTATGACAAATTAAGTAATAGCAACTCAGAGCCAGACCATCTGGTCAAAGCCAGACCCAACATTAATGTAATTCAAATTAAAAATTAGCATCTCTTAGTTTTCTGATTAAAAAAAAAAAAATCTATGTACCAATCTAAATTTGCACCACAGATTTGACACTAAAAGTTAAGGAATGGAGTTCTAAGATAGATTAAAGCAGACAGATGAAATTTTGTCAGGGGTAACAGATGAACATAAAACCATCATTCTTATTGAAAATGTCATATAAAAGCTGAAAAAAAGAGGTTCTGGAAGATAAGCATGAAATCTTTGTATTGCGTTGTTTGCTATGTATGTTTTGGAGTTGGAAAGCATAGTTTAGTCTGGATGTAATTTGTTTATGGATGTTTAGAAACTCTGTCTAGCTGTATGTATTAAGAAGCAATACATATATATATAAAATATATATGTGTATATATATTTATGTATAGGTACTATTTCTGTTTTGGTTTTATATGGAATCAACAAAATAGACAAATAGAGACCAGACATTACAAAGAAGAAAAGGAAACATTAGCTACAGTAGGGGAAAGTTTAAGCAAAGATGAAAGGAATGCTTTTGAAACTCCATCACTTGAAAGGAAACGAAGAAATAGAAAAGGTATGGACTGGTTAGAACGATTCTGGGGAAAGCGCCCAAAAAAGTGTATGCTGGAATCCGATCTCAGAGAGCCAGTGGACTAGGGCAGGAGGAGGCATGTCAATGGCGGCACATCTGCATTCAATCAGTGCTTTTTTTTCATGAATGCTCTGTTTCTCCTCCTTTTCTCTGAAATCACCCTTCCAAGAGCCCTGAGGCCTTTGGAACATGTGTGCTTCCTCTTTACAAACTTCTCTTGGCATCAGGAGACCTGTCTCTGTTAATTTAACACAAACCCTAAAGTATGCATAGAAAGTGCTTTCCTCAACTTAGTTCAAGGACTTAATAATATTGATCTGAAAGTCTTGTCCTAAATTGCCGGATTTGAAATCTGCCCCAGTCACTAGACTGTCTAGCTTCAAACAGTGGAAAAGGTGAAAACCACAGTAAAATCTATCTGATCTCATTCGTGGTTGATGAGACCTCTCTTACACCTTATGCTTCCTATATTTTCTTCCCACCTCTTTTTATGTGGAATCACTAAACTTTCCAACATCAAATTATGTTTAGCTATTTCATCTCTTATCTCCTACATTTCTGCATTCCTGTGTTTCAAATGTGGGCATGGCATTAATGATGCTGAAGTAATAAATGATTCATTTTAAATGAAATGTTTTCTTCTTTAATTTTCTCTTCTATCCCTTATAAGACAGTGTATGATACCCCATATCTAATCCAAAATAGCTATTTTCATTAAGATCATGAGCCCTAAAAATAATTATAATGCTTTATTTTTATCACTTCTGATCCCTGTGTTCCTACAGACAAAGCCAATATTTTTTTCTTTCTTATCTATTTCACTTTGGATTTGATTATTACACTTGTTCTGCTTCTCTTACTATCCTTTAAACTGTTCAGCTAATTTGATATGCATAATTTTCCCATGATAATTCTTCTGTGATATCTTATCACTAGATCTAACTTAACAAGATGATTTCTATTTGATTCATCTATATCTTATTTTCTTCTGTATTTGTTGGAAAGTTCCAAAAACTAAGCAGCCATTTATAATTTTATATAAATATTTTGTCTGTTATTTATGACCAAATTCTATTTATGCAACAAGTATTCTTGAACATTATCCCCATATCTATATTCCAGATAGTGACAGGTGTTTGTGCTACAAAATGAAAAATATCTCCTAGGATTGCTCCCCAACAGAAAGGAAAATATAAATTAAAATAGTGAAAAAGTGTGATGAGTGTTATAACTTTGACCAAGAAATCCATGTGCCAAAAAAGAAAGAATAATCTACTATGTCTTTGAGCATAAAATTAGTAATGTCTTCACAGACAATGCCAGAAAAACAGAGGTAGAGGAACATTATAGGAAATTATATACAATGGACCAATTATAGATGTGTGAGGTATTACACAGCAGGACAAACACACACAAACAGGTATTTTCAGTGAGTGTATAGCATGCAAATGGAGAAGATGAGAGGGAATGAGAAACAAAAGAGAGAGGTTCCCACCTATCATAAAAGGGATCTCTACTTTGTCTTGGGGAATCACAGAAAGATTTTAAGAAAGAAGTGGCACAATCATTTTCATAATTCAGAAAGATTGTTATAACTTCAATAAAGAAAACTGAACAGGGCTTCCCTGGTGGTGCAGTGGTTGAGAGTCCGCCTGCTGATGCAGGGGATATGGGTTCGTGCCCCGGTCCAGGAAGATCCCACATGCCACGGAGCGGCTGGGCCCATGAGCCATGGCCACTGAGCCTGCGCATCCGGAGCCTGTGCTCTGCAACGGGAGAGGCCACAACAGTGAGAGGCCCATGTACCGCAAAAAAAAAAAGAAAAAAAAGAAAGAAAACTGAACAGAAATAAAATTGAAGAACAGGAGGTCAATGTAGAGACCATTGGCCTATTGACAGACTTAATAAAAACATGAAGAGGTATTAAGAGAAGGGGGAAAATGTGAGGTCTTACTAAGAAGACAGACAACAGATATCAAACATGATATCCAAGTCTTTGTATTTGGCAACTAGGTCAATAATTGCTTGAGTAAAGATAAAGAAAACAGGGAGAGGAGTGGATAGGTTCTGGGGATTAACAGGTCAAATTTGAGTTTGCACTACCTTTGAGCCTAGGGAGTTGTCAATATGGCAGCAACTATTGGCAGAGGTCTGAATTGTAGGTAAAGTCTGCGCATTTCTAGCACACTTATAATAAGTAGTGTTCTGATCATGAATAAGATTGTCCAGGCTAAAAGGCTGGTATAGCAAGAAGCACTATAAAGTGATCTCCAAAATAGAAAGAGGCTCACGAGAATGGGATACTGAAGAGCTTCCTGAGAGATGACAGGAAAACAGAACCAAATGAATCAGTGAAGTCAAGAAGTACAAGGACAGACTGTCATACAGAGTGAAGTAAGTCACAAAGAGAAAAACAAATATCGTATATTAATGCATATTTGTGGAATCAAAAATGGTACAGATGAACCGGTTTGCAAGGCAGAAATAGAGACACCTATGTGGAGAACAAATGTATGGACACCAAGTGTGGAAAGGGGAGGTGGGATGAATTGGGAGATTGGGATTAACATATATACACTAATATGTATAAAACAGATAATTAATGAAAACCTGCTGTATAGCACAGGGAACTCCACTTAGCTGTACAGTAGAAACTAACACAATACTGTAAAACAACTGTACCCCAATTTAAAAAAAATTTAAAAAACAGAATGAGGGCTTCCCTGGTGGCACAGTGGTTGAGAGTCTGCCTGCCAATGCAGAGGACACGGGTTTGGACTCCCACATGCTGCGGAGCAGCTAGGCCCGTGAGCCATGGCCCGGAGCCTGTGCTCTGCAACGGGAGAGGCCACAGCAGTGAGAGGCCCATGTACCACAAAAAAAAAACACAACAGAATGAATTGGATTATAAATGGAAAAAAAAAAGAAATACAAGGACTAAAATATGTTTAATGAATTTGGCAAATTAGGCGCTCCTTCATGAGATCATCAGGGTGATTTTAGTGGCATGGAATGGAGGGAGCATAAACCAGATTATAGGGGCATAAGAAGTAGTGAAATGGAGACAGAGATCCCCATCCAACAAGCCGAGATTTGATAGAAGAAATTGGGAATGTGGTATAATGAATAAAAGATCAATAGAGAGAAACTGTTAATATTAGAAATACTTGAACATGTTTCTTGGTGGAAGGAAATTTACCAGCAGGGAGCAATAGAGTTTGAACATTACTACTACTGCTGCAACTACTGCTATTAGTAGTAGCAGTTAGAAGAGAATTAGCAGTTCCTTTGTAGAGGACACCAAGCAAACAGGTGGGTTGGGGGAGCAGCACTGACTTCAATTTAAGTCAGTTAGCACACGCTAAAAATTTGTACACATGCATGTTTACAGGAAACTTCTGGAGCAATGTCTAAACCAAAATAGTAACTGATGGCAGAACATTCAGTCTTCATAACTGACAAAAAGAGGAGAATCTTGGCAAGCAAGGTCTATCAATAATATCAATTATTGCTTATTCAAATAATTCAAGGCACTGATACGTTGTCCCAGGAATCAGCACCCTCCTAATTCTACATTACTTTAACCATCTAACTTCCACTGAATAACCCTCTACAATCAAGTCATTTTATTTTTTCCAACAACTTTTCTCTGCATTCCCACATCATTTTTGTTTCTATATCCTTGTACTTTTATCTTTATTTCCTTTTTATCTGTTCTTTCCCGGAGAAAGAACAAATGGTGCGCCTCAGGCTGGTGGAATGTCACACCAGCCTCTGCCAGTGCAGGCTTGCCCCGCATCCATACCCCTCCCTCCCTCGGCCTGAGTGAGCCAGAGCCCCCATATCAGCTGCTCCTTTAACCCCGTTCTGTCTGAGCGAAGAACAGATGCCCTCCAGCAACCTACATGCAGAGGCAGGGCCAAATCCAAAGCTGAGCCCCGGGAGCTGTGCAAACAAAGAAGAGAAAGGGAAATCTCTCCCAGCAGCCTCAGGAGCAGTGGATAAAATCTCCACAATCAACTTGATGTACCCTGCATCTGTGGAATACTTGAATAGACAATGAATCATCCCAAAACTGAGGCGGTGGACTTTTGGGAGCAATAATACATATATTTCCTTCAGTTTTTCTCTTTTTGTGAGTGTGTATTTGTATGCTTCTCTGTGTGACTTTCTCTGTATAGCTTTGCTTTTACCATTTGTCCTAGGGTTCTATCTGTCCTTTTTTTTTTTTTTCTTTTAGTATAGGTTTCAGTGCTTGTTATCATTGGTGGATTTGGTTTTTGGTTTGGCTGCTCTCTTCTTCCTTTCTTTTTTTTATTACTTTTTTATTTTTAATAACTATTTTTTATTTTAATAACTTTATTTTATATTATTTTTTTCTTTTTGGCTCCCTTTCTTCTGAGCCGTGTGGCTGACAGGTTCTTGGTGCTCCAGCCGGGTGACAGGCCGGTGCCTCTGAGATGGGACAGCCGAGGTTAGGACGTTGGTCCACCAGAGACCCCCAGGCCCCACGTAATATTAAATGACAAAAGCTCTCCCAGAGATTTCCAATGCTAAGACCCAGTTCCACTCAATGACCAGCAAGCTACAGTACTGGACACCCTTTGCCAACAACTAGCAAGACAGGAACACAATGCCACACACTAGCAGAGAGGTTGCCTAAAATCATAATAAGGTCACAGACACCCCAAAACACACCACCAGACGTGGTGCTGCACAACAGAAAGACAAGATCCAGCATCATCCTCCAGAACACAGACACCAGTCTCCTCCACCAGGAAGCCTACAGAACCCACTGAAACAAACTTAGCCACTGGGGGCAGACACCAAAAACAACAGGAACTACAAACCTGCAGTCTGTGAAAGGAGACTCCAAACACAGTAAGTAAAGCAAAATGAGAAGACAGAAAAACACAAAGCAGATGAAGGAGCAAGGTAAATACCAACCAGCCAAACAAATGAAGAGGAAATAGGCAGTCTACATGAAAAAGAATTCAGAATAATGATAGTAAAGATGATCCAAAATCTTGGAAATAGAATGGAGGAAATACAAGAAACGTTTAACAAGGAGCCACAAGAGCTAAAGAGCAAATAAAGAATGATGGAAAACACAATAAATGAAATTTTAAAATCTCTAGATGGAATCAATAGCAGAATAACTGGGGCAGAAGAACGGATAAGTGACCTGGAAGATAAAATAGTGGAAATAATTACCACAGAAAAGACAAAAGAATGAAAAGAATTGAGGACAGTCTCAGAAGCTTCTGGGACAACATTAAACCCACCAACATTAGAATCATAGGGGTCCCAGAAGAAGAAGAGAAAAATAAAGTGACTGAGAAAATATTTGAAGAGATTATAGTTGAAAACTTCCCTAATATGGGAAAGGAAATAGTTAATCAAGTCCAGTAAGCACAGAGAGTCCCATACAGGACAAATCCAAGGAGAAATATGTTAAGACACATATTAATCAAATTATCAAAAATTAAATAAAAAGAAAAACTGTTAAAAGAAGCAAGGAAAAAACAACAAAAACACAAAAGCTAATCCCAATAAGCTTAAAATTGAACTTTCAGCAGAAACTCTGCAAGCCACAAGGGAGTGGCAGGACATATTTAAAGTGATGAAAGGGGAAAACCTACAACCAAGATTACTCTACCTAGCAAGGATCTCATTCAGATTTGATGGAGAATTAAAACCTTTACAGACAGCAAAAGCTAAGAATTCAGCACCACCAAACTAGCTTTACAACAAATGCTAAAGGACCTTCTCTAGGCAGGAAACACAAGAGAAGGAAAAGACCTACAATAACAAATCCAAAACAATTAAGAAAATGGTAATAGGAACATACATATTGATAATTACCTTAAATATAAATGGATTAAATACTCCAACCAAAAGACATAGACTGGCTGAATGGATACAAAAACAAGACCCATATATATGCTGGCTACAACAGACCCACTTCAGACCTAGGGACACATATAGACTGAAAGTGAGGATATGGAAAAAGATATTCCATGCAAATGGAAATCAAAAGAAAGCTGGTGTACCAATTCTCATATCAGACAAAATAGGCTTTAAAACAAAGACTATTACCAGAGGGCTTCCCTGGTGGTGCAGTGGTTGAGAGTCCGCCTGCCAATGCAGGGGACGCAGGTTCATGCCCCAGTCTGGGAAGACCCCACATGCCATGGAGCGGCTGGGCCCGTGAGCCATGGCCACTGAGCCTGCATGTCTGGAGCCTGTGCTCCACAACGGGAGAGGCCACAGCAGTGACAGGCCCATGTACCACAAAAAAAAAAAGACGATTACAAGAGACAAAGAAGGACACTACCTAATGATCAAGGGATCAATCCAAGAAGAGCATATAACAATTGTAAATATTTATGCACCCAACATAGGAGCACCTCAATACATAAGGCAAACACTAACAGCCATAAAAGGGGAAATCAACAGTAACACAATCATAGTAGGGGACTTTAACACCCCAATTTCACCAATGGACAGATCATCCGAAATGAAAATAAATAAGGAAACACAAGCTTTAAATGACACATTAAACAAGATGGACTTAATTTATAGGACATTTCATCCAAAAATAACAGAATACACCTTCTTCTAAAGTGTTCATGGAAATTTTTCCAGGATAGATCATATCTTGGGTCACAAATCAAGCCTTGGTAAATTTAAGAAAATTGAAATCGTATCAAGTATCTTTTCTTTTTTCTTTTTTTTTTTTTTTTGCGGTACACGGAGCACAGGCTCCGGACACGCAGGCTCAGCGGCCATGGCTCATGGGCCCAGCCGCTCCACGGCATGTGGGATCTTCCCGGACCGGGGCACGAACCCATGTCCCCTGCATCGGCAGGCGGACCCCCAACCACTGCGCCACCAAGGAAGCCCCAAGTATCTTTTCTGACCACAACGCTATGAGACTAGATATCAACTACAGGAAAAAAATCTGTAAAAAATACAAACACATGGAGGCTGAACAATACACTACTAAAGAATCAAGAGATTACTGAAGAAATCATAGAGGAAACCAAAAAATACCTAGAGACAAATGACAATGAAAACACAACGAACCAAAACCTATGGGATTCAGCAAAAACAGTTCTAAGAGGGAAGTTTATAGCAATGCAATCCTACCTCAAGGAACGAGAAAAATATCAAATAAACAACCTTACCTTACACATAAAGCAATTAGAGAAAGAAGAACAAAAAATATCCAAAGTTAGCAGAAAGAAGGAAGTCACAAATATCCGATCAGAAATAAATGAAAAATGAATGAAGGAAATAGCAAAGATCAATAAAACTAAACACTGGTTCTTAGAGAAGATAAACAAAATTGATAAGCCATTAGCCAGACTCAATAAGAAAAAAAGGGAGAAGACTCAAATCAATAGAATTAGAAATAAAAAACAGAGAAGTAACAACTGACACTGCAGAAATACAAAGGATCATGAGATATACTAAAAGCAACTATATGCCAATAAAATCAACAATGTGGAAGAAATGGACACATTTTTAGAAAAGCACAACTTTCAAGACTGAACCAGAAAGAAATAGAAAATATACACAGAGAAATCACAAGCACTGAAATTGAGACTGTGACTGAAAATCTTCCAACAATCAAAAGCCCAGGACCAGATGGCTTCACAGGACAATTCTATCGAACATTTAGAGAAGAGATAACACCTCTCCTTCTCAAACTCTTCCAAAATATAGCAGACGGAGGAACACTCCCAAACTCATTCCACATGGCCACCAGCAACCTGATACCAAAACCAAAGATGTAACAAAGAAAGAAACTTACAGGCCAATATCACTGATGAATATGGATGCAAAAATCCTCAACAAAATACCAGCAAAAATAATCCAACAGAATATTAGAAGAATCATATGCCATGATCAAGTGGGGTTTATCCAAGGAATGCAAGCATCTTCAATATATGTAAATCAATTAATCTGATAAACCATATTAACAAATTGAAGGAGAAAAACCATATGATCATCTCAATAGATTCAGAAAAAGCTTTCAAGAAAATTCAACACCCATTTATGATAAAAACCCTCCAGAAGGTAGACATAGAGGGAAATTACCTCAACATAATAAACACCATATATGACAAACCCACAGCCAAAATTGTCCTCAATGGTGAAAAACTGAGACCATTTCCTCTAAGATCAAGAACAAGACAAGGTTGTCCACTCTTACCACTGTTATTCAGAATAGTTTTGGAAGTTTTAGCCACAGCAATCAGAGAAGAAAAAGAAATAAAAGGAATCCAAATCAGAAAAGAAGAAGTAAAGCAATCACTGTTTGCAGATGACATGATAGTATACACAGAGAATCCTAAAGATGCTACCAGAAAACTACTAGAGCTAATCAATGAATTTGGTAAAGTTGCAGGATACAAAATTAATGCACAGAAATCTCTTGCATTCCTATACACTAATGATGAAAAATCTGAAAGTGAAATTAAGAAAACACTCCCATTTACCATTGCAACATAAAGAATAAAATATCTAGGAATAAACCTACCTAAGGAGACAAAAGACCTGTATGCCGAAACTGATAAGACACTGATGAAAGAAATTAAAGATGATACAGGTGAAGAGATATACCATGTTCTTCGATTGGAACAATCAACATTGTGAAAATGACTTTACTACCCAAAGTAATCCACAGATTCAATGCAATCCCTATCAAACTACCAGTGGCATTTTTCACAGAACTAAAACCAAAAGTTTCACAATTTGTATGGAAACACAAAAGACCCCGAATAGCCAAAGCAATCTGGAGAACAAAAAACGGAGCTGGAGCAATCAGGCTCCCTGACTTCAGATTATACTACAAAGTTATAGTATTCAAGACAGTAGGGTACTGACAAAAAAACAGAAATATAGACGAATGGAACAGGATAGAAAGCCCAGAGATAAACCCATGCACCTATGGGCACCTTATTTTTGATAAAGGAGCAAAGAATATACAATGGAGAAAAGACAGCCTCTTCAAACGAGTGGTGCTGGGAAAACTGGACAGCTACCTGTAAAAGAATGAAATTAGAATACTCTCTAACACCGTACACAAAAATAAACTCAAAATGGATTAAAGACCTAAATGTAAGACCAGACACTATCAAACTCTTAGAGGAAAACATAGGCAGAACACTTTATGACATAAATCACAGAAAGATCCTTTTTAACCCACCTCCTAGAGAAATGGAAATAAAAACAAAAATAAACAAATGGGACCTAATGAAACTTCAAAGCTTTTGCACAGCAAAGGAAACCATAAACAAGACCAAAAGACAACCCTCAGAATGGGAGAAAATATTTGTAAATGATGCAACTGAAAAAGGATTAATCTCCAAAGCTTATAAGCAGCACATGCAGCTCAATATCAAAAAAAAACAAACAACCCAATCCAAAAATGGGCAAAAGACCTAACTAGACATTTCTCCAAAAATATACAGATAGCCCACAAACACATGAAAGAATACTCAACATGACTAATCATTAGAGAAATGCAAATTAAAACTACAATGAGGTATCACCTCACACCAGTCAGAATGACAATCATCAAAATATCTATAAACAAAAAAAAATATCTACAAACAATAAATGCTGGAGAGGGTGTGGAGAAAATGGTACCCTCTTGCACTTTTAGTGGTAATGTAAATTGATACAGGCACTATGGAGAACAGTATGGAGGTTCCTTAGAAAACTAAAAATAGAACTACCATACAGCCCAGCAATCCCACTACTGGGCATATGCCCTGAGAAAACCATAATTCAAAAAGACTCATTGGGCTTCCCTGGTGGTGCAGTGGTTGGGAGTCCGCCTGCCGATGCAGGGGACACGGGTTCATGCTCCAGTCCGGGAGGATCCCACATGCCGCGGAGCAGCTGGGCCCGTTGGGCATGGCCGCTGGGCCTGTGCGTCTTGGAGCCTGTGCTCCACAACAGAGAGGCTGCAACAGTGAGAGGCCCGCGTACCAAAAAAGAAAAAAGAAAAAAAAAAAAGACTCATGTACCACAATGTTCATTGCAGCTCTATTTACAATAGCCAGAACATGGAAGGAACCTAAGTGTCCATTGACAGATGAATGGATAAAGAAGATGTGGCACATACATACATGGAATAATACTCAGCCATAAAAAGAAATGAAATTGAGTTATTTGTAGTGAGGTGGATGGACCTACAGTTTGTCATACAGAGTGAAGTAAGTCAGCAAGAGAAAAACAAATACCATATGCAGACACATATATATGGACTCTGAAGAAAAAAAAATGGTTATGAAGAACCTAGGGGCAGGACAGGAATAAAGACGTAGATGTAAAGAACAGACTTGAGGACACAGGGAGGGGGAAGTGTAATCTGGGACGAAGTGAGGGAGTTGCATGGACGAATATATACTACCAAATGTAAAATAGTTTGTGGAAAGCACCCACATAGCACAGGGAAATCAGCTCTGTGCTTTGTGACCACCTAGAGGGGTGGGATATGGATGGTCGCAAGAGGGAAGAGATATGGGGATATATGTATATGTATAGTTGATTCACTTTGTTATAAAGCAGAAACTAACATACCATTGTTAAGCAATTATACTCCAATAAAGGTGTTTAAAATCAAGAGATATTTATGAAGTTTTGTTAATGTAAACAAATAATATAAGTCAAATTTAAAATAGGAGTAACCTGGGAAAACATTTCTGGAGACTCTTCTCTTAATGAGCTTTGAAATAAATTAGGAAACAGCTTTAATTCTTTTAAGCCACTCTAGGTCCATTTAGTGTATTACAAGTTCAGTGGTTAAATAGTTCCTTAGTTGAGGGAAGCTGAAAAACCTCTATTAGACTAACAACAAGGGGGATTGTTTTTTTCCTTTTGAGCCGAGAACAAATTAGGTCATAGCGATGGATTTGATCCAAACACAGTATCTTGGCTTGACACAGAAGAAAGGTTCTGATCCAGAATTACACGGCATCTATGCTTGTAAGGCTAAACTTGTGACTATGTAGATTGAGAGTGATGAGACTTTTGGAAAATTAGAAATGAAAAGTAATTGAAAAATGAGCCCAGAAAAGCTAATCAGGAAAAATGATTTTTTTTCTGGTGTTTTTAAAGTTAGGAATTCTTTGATGCCATAAATTCACACCTTCTGCAGTCACTGAGCAAGTTGTGACTAAACACGTGCTCATGCCTTATCTAGAGCTTGCACAGGTAAGCACAAAACTTGTCATACAGAGAAGTATCTCTGACTTTCATTAAGCTCAATGGAACTTGACTGATCGTCCCAGCAAACTGATAGCGTAGCATTCTGAATTGATCACTAAAATGGATGTTGGCGAACTGCCCTGACTAGCTTTGTCTTTTGTTTGACTAGTTTCAGACAGACTTCCATAGGTCATGTGCTGTAGAGGAATAGACACAGCCAGGCAACAGGCCTGGTTCTGCCAAGGAACAGGAAACCAGGGAACTTGTGGGAAGTTGACCTTGAATTCTCTCACTTGAGCAATGAACCCTCAGGAAAACATTGGAGTTGTTTTGAATTAGTTATTTCACTTCATGAGCATGCAGGCATGTAGCCAGCATTTCAAAAAGTCTAGCTTAATAAAAAAAAAAGGGCCAGGAGAGTATGAAAAATCCCCAATATTGGCAAATGGTGTTTCTGACACCTGGTAGACACTTATTCTATGAGGGCATTTCCTGTACCTGTGTATCTCCTTGAGGACTTTGGTAGGTTTCCACTACTGACTAAGAGTACACTGTAATGTTTTTTACTTCTTGTAGCTATCTCTAAAACAAAGGTTTCAATATCCTCTGCTATTAAATAAAATTTAAATTATTTCACTCTTACAGTTGACATCTGTCAGTTCCTCCCTCAGTGTTTCATGCCCATACACCCTAGAACATACAGCTAATTAAAGGTGATGTCAAGTATATTATTGAAATGTAGTTTTATTACACTACAAAATATTTCTTATCCTTCATTACACGCTTCTTATTCCTGTCTTCTCTAATACCAAAAGAAACAACAACAAAAATCTTTAAATAATTTGTAGTTTCAAAGGGGAGCTAACAATTTAACATTTATTGGATCTGTTTTTTTGACACATGGGTACAAGCTATGGTAAATAACAGAAGTTCCATAAAGATCTATATGCTCTTAACAGGATGCAGCCTTCCTCAACCAGGCCTGTGACTGTTCATGGAAAGACTGAAGCAGAGATGTACACAGATCTTTTGGACTCCTTCTGAATGTTATAGAATGCTTTCTTGACAATGAAATTTGGTTGATAAAAATAAATAGAAAAGCCCTAAATATTTGGAAATTTAGTAACAAATTTTTATAACAGATCTCAAAATTCGCATATCATAAAATCTATCTTTTAAAAAATGTATAACAACTAAAATTTAAATAACCTATATGTGTAAGAAGAAATCACAAAGGTAACAAATTTAATATAGCAATGAAAACAGAACATATAAAAAACTAGAGAATTAGGGCTGAAGAGTGTTCAGGGGAAAATTTATAATTTATAAGTCTTAATTTAGAAAAAAATTGTTTAGCATTAGTAATCAAGTTTTCATGTTAAGATGCTAAGAAAACCTAGCAAATTAAACTCACATAAACATAAAAGCACAAATAACCAATATTAGAGAATAACATAGAATAGACAAATAAGTTAATAAAGCTAAACATTGTTTCACTGAAAACGTTAATAAAATAGGAAAATGACTAGATACACTAATTTGGGGGGAAAAAACAGAGAGGATACAAATAACCAATATCTTAAGATATTTCTTACTAAATATCCCACAGGTGTTAATGATTATAAGGTATAGTTTTAAACAACTTATGTCAGTAAATTAACAATTGTGATGTTGTTAGACCAATCTGCTAAAAAACACAACCTGCCAGAACTGATACAAGAAGAAAATTTTAAAATTCTTTATAATCCTCTACCAGTTGAAGAGAGTTGATTTTTCATTATAAGATTTCCTGCAAAGGAAACTCTAAATTCACATTTTTTTATTGCTGAATTCTATAAAACATTAGGGAAAAACTAACACCATTTATACACAAACACTTTCAGAAAGTAAAAGACAAAAAATTTTGCAACTTATTTTATGAACCCAGCATTATTCTGATACAAAACCAGATATAGGTATTATGAGGAAAGTACAGTACAATATTACTCATGAACATAGATGCAAAAAATTTTAATACAGTACAAGCTAATTCATCAATGTAAAAAAAGAAGATAAAACAACACAATAAAGTAGGATTTCTCTCAAGAATGCAAAATTGTTTTAATTTTCAAAAATCAACCAGTATAATTCATCCTATGCATAGAAGGAAGGAGAAAACACATATGACCTTAGGAATAGACATATGAAATTCAATGACAATTCAAAATGAAAACTGTTCGCAAACTAGGAATAGAAGAGTACTCCCTGAATTTGATAAAGGGCATCTATAAAAAAATCTAATGGTAACATCATGCTTAATGGTAAAGTATTGATTGATTTCCTTCAAAGACTGAAAACAAGGAAAGGATATCCACTCTATTTTTATTCACAGGGTACTAGGAGTTCTACCCTGTACCATAAAGCAAGGAAAAAAATTAAATATGTAGAGACTTAAAGATAAAATAAGATTGTCTTTATTCATAGTTGGTATGATATTATATGTGGAAAAATTATATGGAATCTACATTAAAATTACTAGAATAGGTAATTATACAAACATGTTTTATTTCTAGATGCAAGGATTAAATAATCAGAAAATAAATTATGAAAATAATTCCATTTGTAGTGGCACTAGCAGTTTAATAAATAGAAGTTTAAGCCCTCTACATTGAAAACTACATTACATTCCTGAGAGGAATTAAACAATTAAATGGGGCTTCCCTGGTGGTGCACCGGTTGAGTCCACCTGCCGATGCAAGGGACACGGGCTCATGCCCCGGTCTGGGAAGATCCCACATGCCAAGGAGCGGCTGGGCCCATGAGCCATGGCCGCTGAGCTGAGCCTGCGCGTCCGGAGCCTGTGCTCCGCAACGGGAGAGGCCACAACAGTGAGAGGCCCATGTACGGCAAAAAAACATAATAAAACAATTAAATGGTGACATATAACAAGTGTATTGCCTGGAAACTCCATATTGTTAAAAATGTCAATTTTCACCAAATTACAGATTTAATGTAATCTCAATCAAAGTCCTAATAGATCTGTGTGTTGAAATCAACAAGCTGAATCTAAAATTATATGGAATCTAAAAGGCCTATAAGCAAAAAATCTTGATGAAAACTGAAGGACTTACTCTACTGAGGCTCACTAGGAGCTGTATTGATCCAGAGAGTGTAATACTGTATAAGGATAGGGACGTGAAACAGAATATGGGCTGACATATACACTATCAATTGATTTCTTTTTAGCATTTTACAATTTTTATTTATTTGTTTATTATTTGTTTATTAAATTTATTTATTTTGGCTGCATTGGGTCTTCATTGTTGTCTGTGGGCTTCCTCTAGTTGCAATGAGCGGGGGCTACTCTTCGTTGCAGTGTGCAGGCTTCTCATTGAGGTGGCTTCTCTTGTTGCAGAGCACGGGCTCTAGGTGCATGGGCTTCAGTTGTTGTGGCACACAGGCTCAGTAGTTGTGGCTCACAAGCTCTAAAGTGCAGGCTCAGTAGTTGTGGTGCATGGGCTTAGTTGCTGTGCAGCATGTGGGATCTTCCCAGACCAGGGCTTGAACCCGTGTCCCCTGCATTTGTAGGCGATTCTTAACCACTGTGCCACCAGGGAAGTCCCATCAATTGATTTTTAATGAAAGTGCAATGGGGAAAAATAAGTCTTTTAAACAAATGGTGTAGGGAAATAAAGTAAGTGTATGAGAGAGAAAAAGACAAAAATTTGGACTGCTACTTTACATTATCAACAATTTTTAATTTGAGACAGATGATAAATTTAAATAAGTAAGCAAAAACTCTAAAGCTTCTAGAATACCTTTGTGATCTTAGATTAAGGTATCTAATAAAATATAATGACAAACTGAATTTCATCAAAACTAACAACTTCTGATTATCAAAATTTTCATTAAGAAAATGTAGTGACAAACGAGACAGGGAAAACATATTCATATAACATATTTATCATGAGCTGCTATGAAACATATATAGATAACTCCCACAAATCAATAATAAAAAGAAAAACAACAAGTAGCAAATGGTCAAAAGTTTAAAATAGTCACTTCACAAAAGAGTATATGTATGTGCCCTTATGTGTGTCACTGGTAAGCACACCAAAACATGCTCAACATCATTATTAGGGAAACATGCATTAAATATTAAATACCATTTCACATCCAGTAGAATAATTAACATAAAAAATTGACATTATATTCTGGGTTGGTTATTGGTATAAGGATGTAAAATATCACAGTCACTCTGGAAACAGTTTGGCAGTTTCTTAAAAGGCTAAGCGTCCACTTATCACAAGACTTAGCAGTTTTGTTGTTGTTTTTTTTTTGCGGTATGCGGGCCTGTCACTGTTGTGGCCTTTGTGGCCTCTCCCGTTGCGGAGCATAGGCTCTGGACGTGCAGGCTCAGCGGCCATGGCTCATGGGCCCAGCTGCTCCACAGCATGTGGGATCCTCCCGGACCAGGGCACGAACCCATGTCCCCCGCATCGGCAGGCGGACTCTCAACCACTGCGCCACCAGGGAAGCCCAAGACTTAGCAGTTATACTCATAATATTTACCAAAAAGAAATCAAGCATGTATCCACAGTAAAGATTTAGAAAATCATGCTTATAGGTATGTTCTAAATAATAGCCCTTAATTGGCAACAACTCAGCTGTTCATTAACAACTCAGCTGTTCATTAACTAACTTAAAAAAATGTATCTATGTTTATAGCATTGAAAATACCTAGAAAATAAAGAAACTACTGACTCCTACAATAACATGCATGGCTCTCGAAAATGTTTTGATGGTTCTCTGGAAAGATACGCAAAATTGACAAACCTTTAGCTAGACTCACCAAGAAAAAAAGAGAGAGGGCTCAAATAAATAAAAAATGAAAGAGGAGACATTACAATTGATACTACAGAAATACAAAGGATCGTAAGAGACTACTATGAACAATAGCATGCCAACAAATTGGATAACAGGAAAAATGGATAATTTCCTAGAAACATACAATCTTCCATGACTGAATAATAAAGAAACAGAATACCTGAATAGAATGATTACTAGGAAGGGGATTGAATCAGTAATCAAAAAACTCCCAACCAACAAAAGTCCAAGACCAGACAGCTTCACTGTTGAATTCTACTAAACATTCAAATAAGAATTAATACCAATTCTTCTAACATCTTCCAAAAAGTAGAAGAAAAGGTAACACTTTCAAGCTCATTTTATGAGGCCAGCATTACCCTGATACCAAAACCAGACAAGGATGCTACAAGAAAATTGCAGCCCGATAATCCTGATGAATATAAATGCAAGAACCCTCAACAAAATATTGGCAAACCAAATTCAGCAATACCCTAAAAGCATCATATACAATGATCAAGTGGTCCTTTATTCCAGGGAGGCAAGAATTGTTCAACATCCACAACTCAGTCAATGCAATATACTACATTAATAAAATGAAGAATAAAAATCCTATGAGCTTCTCAAAAGATGCAGAAAAAAGCTTTTGACAAAATTTGACATCCATTTATGATAAAAACTCTCAATAACCTGCATTTAAAGGGAACATATCTCGACATAATAAAGGAAATGTATGAAAAGCCCACAGATTACATCATACTCAATAGTGGAAAACTCAAAGCTTTTCCTTTAAGACAGGAATAAGACAAGGATGCCCACTCTCACCACTTTATTCAACATAGTACTGGAGGTCCTAGACATAGCAATTAGGTAAGAAAAAGAAATAAAAGGCATCCAAATTGGAAAGGAAAATTAATACTGCCAGTATTTGCAGATTACAGGACATTACATAGAGAAAACACTAAAGACTCCATCAAAACACTGTCAGAACTAATAAGCAAATTCAGATGAGTTGCAGACCCAAAACAGTCAATGAATGGACACACTTCATAACATAGTGACTACACAAGGTGTTGATGATGTGAAGCTGAATAAGACATAGACCATTTTAGGAATAAACTTAGAAACACAAAAGTAAAATAGGCAAATAACCAAATTTGTATGTATACAATATACAAATATAACCTATATGAATTTTGTTTACTATATAATATTAAGCTATAATATAGTATGTTATATTTCACTACAAAAGTATCAGGGATAATGGTACTAAGTCTTCCATAATGTAATGAATTTTCTGCCTAGTGAAATAAAAAAGAACGTAACATATAAATCACAGTTCATAATATATTTTAAAGTTTGATTTTTCAGCCAAAAAATACTAACCTGTTTTTTCAACCCTCTTAGTCACATTCATTATCCTTCTGCTTTCCTTTGCATTACCCTTTGGATAAACTCCATTTCTGGAGCATCAAACAACTCATTTCCAATGGGACTGAGTTCGCTTGCTGCCAGGGGTAGACATATGACAAAACCCTGGAAAGTCAGTGATTTCTACTTTGCTGTGCACAGTAATTACCTCCAGGAAGTTATATGACTGAGGCCAACCCAATGCATGTTATTGTTGGAATTTTACCATGAATATTAAGACTGAGGCATTCTATTTTTATCAAGATTATAGGATATAATGGTGTTTAAGCCTATAACTCTTGGTAGTCATTTTTGTCACCATGTGGAAGAGCGTTCCTGAGAATTAAGCCAAAAAGAGGAAACAGGCTAATAGGTGTATTGAAATACACTTACCTGATGATATTGCTTGAATCCTTAACTCAGCCCTGGCTGGAATCTATTTTATTCCTTGAGTTTCCAAGTCTCCTATTTATTTCTGAAATTTTGGTAACTGGAAAAAGTAAAAACAAACAAAAAACAAAACAGCTTTTTAAAAAGCTGCAAGAAATATCTTCCTATGATTCCAAGTATACAATTGTGTGTTTGTCTGGAGAGGTAGTTTGGCATTTCCTGTGAGAGGTCCACTTTGGTGAAACGGCTAGTAAACTCATTAAAATGAAAATACCTGAAATTGAGAGTGGGTTTTTATTGATAGCATAAATGACTGTCAAGAAGAATACTTCTCTAGGGAGTAACTTATTTTGAACGATAATAATACTATTTTATAAGTATTATATTACTAGTATTATACTAGAGAGAGGCCATTTCTTTGGGCAATCTAAATATACATATTCGGGAATTCAGGAGGAAGATGGCAGAAGAGTAAGACCAGGAGATCACCTTCCTCCCCACAGATACACCAGAAATACATCTACACGTGGAACAACTCCTACAGAATACCTACTGAACACTGGCAGAAAACCTCAGACCTCCCAAAAGGCAAGAAACTCCCCACGTACCTGGGTAGGGCAAAAGAAAAAAGAATAAACAGAGACAAAACAATAGGGGCGGTACCTGCACCAGTGGGAGGGAGCTGTGAAGGAGGGAAAGTTTCCACACACTAGGAAGCCCCTTTGCGGGCGGAGACGGGGGTGGCGGAGGGGGAAAGCTTTGGAGCCGCGGAGGAGAGCACAGCAACAGGGGTTCGGAGGGCAAAGCAGAGAGATTCACGCACAGAGGATCATTGCCGACAGGCACTCACCAGCCCGAGAGGCTTGTCTGCTCACCGGCCAGGGCAGGCGGGGCTGGGAGCTGAGGCTTGGGCTTTGGTCAGAGCACAGGGAGAGGACTGGGGTTGGCAGCGTGAACACAGCCTGCAGGCGGTAGCTGCACCACGGCTAGCCGAGAGGGAGTCCGGGGAAATGTCTGGACCTGCCGAAGAGGCAAGAGGCTTTTTCTTCCCTCTTTCTTTACTGGTGCGCGAGGAGAGGGGATTAAGAGCACGGCTTAAAGGAGTTCCAGAGACAGGCTCGAGCCGCGGCTAACAGCACAGACCCCAGAGACGGGCATGAGACGCTAAGGCTGCTGCTGCCGCCACCAAGAAGCCTGTGTGCGAGCACAGGTCACTACCCACACCCCCCTTCCGGGGAGCCTGTGCAGCCCGCTACTGCCAGGGTCCCGGGATCCAGAGACACCTTCCCCGGGAGAAAACATGGCGCGCCTCAGCCTGGTGCAACGTCATGCTGGCCTCTGCCGCCGCAGGCTCACCACGCATCCGCATCCCTCCCTCCCCCCGGCCTGAGTGAGCCACAGCCCCCAAAGCAGCTCCTTTAACCCCATCCTGTCTGAGGAAGAACAGACGCCCTCAGGCGACCTACACGCAGAGGCGGGGCCAAATCCAAAGCTGAGCCCCTGGTGCCCTGCAAACAAAGAAGAGAAAGGGAAATCTCTCCCAGCAGCCTCAGAAGCAGCGGATTAAAGCTCCACACTCAACTTGATGTACCCTGCATCTGTGGAATGCCTGAATAGACAACGAATCATCCCAAAGTGAGGAGGTGGACTTTGAGAGCAAGATTTATTATTTTTCCCCATTTTCCTCTTTTTGTGAGTGTGTATGTGTATGATTCTGTGTGAGATTTTGTCTGTAGAGCTTTGCTTTCACCATTTGTCCTAGGTTCTATCCATCCATTTTTTTTCTTTTTTTAAAAAATTTTTTCTTAAAAAATATTTGTTATTTTAATAACTGTATTTTATCTTTATTTTATTTTATCCTCTTTCCTTCTTTTCTTCCTCCTTCCTTGCTTTCTTCCTTTCTTTCTACTTTTTTCTCCCTTTTATCCTGAGCCATGTGGATGAAAGGCGCTTGGTGCTACAGCCAGGAGTTGGTGCTGTGCCTCTGAGGTAGGAGAGCCAACTTCAGGACACTGGTCCACAAGAGACCTCCCAGCGCCACATAATATCAAATGGCAAAAATCTCCCAGAGATCTCCATCTCAACAGCAGCACCCAGCTTCACTCAACGACCAGCAAGCTACAGTGCTGGACACCCTTTGCCAAACAACTAGCAAGACAGGAACACAACCCCACGCATTAGCAGAGAGGCTGCCTAAAATCATACTAAGTCCACAGACACCCCCAAAACACACCACCAGACGTGGACCTGCCCACCAGAAAGACAAGATCCAGCCTCATCCACCAGAACAGAGGAAGTAGTCCCCCCACCAGGAAGCCTACGCAACCCACTAAACCAACTTTAGCCACTGGGGACAGACACCAAAAACAAAGGGAACTATGAACCTGCAGCCTGCAAAAAGGAGACCCCAAACACAGTAAGATAAGGAAAATGAGAAGACAGAAAAACACACAGCAGATGAAGGACCAAGATAAAAACCCACCAGACCTAAAAAATGAAGAGGAAATATGCAGTCTACCTGAAAGAGAATTCAGAATAATGATAGTAAAGATGATCCAAAACCTTGGAAATAGAATAGAGAATATGCAAAAAACACTTAACAAGGACCTAGAAGATCTAAAGATGAAATAAGCAATGATGAACAACACAATAAATGAAATTACAAAGACTCTAGATGGGATCAATAGCAGAATAACTGAGGCAGAAGAACGGATAAGTGACCTGGAAGATAAAATAGTGGCAATAACTACTGCAGAGCAGAATAAAGAAAAAAGAATGAAAAGAACTGAGGACAGTCTCAGAGACCACTGGGATAACATCAAACACACCAACATTTGAATTATAAGGGTTCCATAAGAAGAAGAGAAAAAGAAAGGGACTGAGAATAATATTTGAAGAGATTATAGTTGAAAACTTCCCTAATATGGGAAAGGAAATAGTTAATCAAGTCCAGGAAGCACAGAGAGTCCCATACAGGATAAATCCAAGGAGAAACACGCCTGGACACATATGAATCAAACTGTCAAAAATTAAATACAAAGAAAACATATTAAAAGCAACAAGGGAAAAACAAAAAATAACACACAAGGGAATCCCCATAAGGTTAACAGCTGCTCTTTCAGCAGAAATTCTGCAAACCAGAAGGGACTGGCAGGACATATTTAAAGTGATGAAGGAGAAAAACCTACAACCAAGATTACTCTACCCAGCAAGCATCTCATTCAGATTTGATGGAGAAATTAAAACCTTTACAGACAAGCAAAAGCTGAGAGAGTTCAGCACCACCAAACCAGCTTTACAACAAATGCTGAAGGAACTTCTCTAGGAAAGAAACACAAGAGAAGGAAAAGACCTACAATAAAAAACCCAAAACAATTAAGAAAATGGGAATAGGATCATACATATCGATAATTACCTTAAATGTAAATGGATTAAATGCTCCCACCAAAAGACACAGACTGGGTGAATGGATACAAAAACAAGACCCATATATATGCTGTCTACAAGAGACCCACTTCAGACCTAGAGACACACACAGACTGAAAGGGGATGGAATAAGATATTCCATGCAAATGGAAACCAAAAGAAAGCTGGAGTAGCAATTCTCATATCAGATAAAATAGACTTTAAAATAAAGACTATTAGAAGAGACAAAGAAGGACACTACATAATGATCAAGGGATCAATCCAAGAAGAAGATATAACAATTGTAAATATTTACGCACCCAAAATAGGAGCACCTCAATATATAAGACAAATACTAAGAGCCATAAATGGGGAAATCGACAGTAACACATCCATAGTAGGGGACTTTAACACCCCACTTTCCCCAATGGACAGATCATCCAAAATGAAAATAAATAAGGAAACACAGCTTTAAATGATACATTAAATAAGATGGACTTAATCGATATTTATAGGACATTCCATCCAAAAACAACAGAATACATATTTTTCTCAAGTGCTCATGGAACATTCTCCAGGATAGACCATATCTGGGGTCACAAATCAAGCCTTGGTAAATTTAAAAAAATTGAAATTGTATCAAGTATCTTTCCGACCACAACGCTATGAGACTAGATATCAATTACAGGAAAAGACCTGTACAAAATACACACACATGGAGGCTAACAATACACTACTTAATAACGAAGTGATCACTGAAGAAATCAAAGAGGAAATCAAAAAATACCTAGAAACAAGTGACAATGGAGACACGTCGACCCAAAACCTATGGGATGCAGCAAAAGCAGTTCTAAGAGGGAAGTTTATAGCAATAAAATCCTACCTTAAGAAACAGGAAACATCTCGAATAAACAACCTAACCTTGCACCTAAAGCAATTAGAGAAAGAAGAACAAAAAAACCCCCCAAAGTTAGCAGAAGGAAAGAAATCATAAAGATCAGATCAGAAATAAAGGGAAAAGAAATGACGTATACGATAGCAAAGATCAATAAAACTAAAAGCTGGTTCTTCGAGAAGATAAACAGGATTGATAAACCATTAGCCAGAGTCATCAAGAAAAAAAGGGAGAAGACTCAAATCAATAGAATTAGAAATGAAAAAGGAGAAGTAACAACTGACACTGCAGAAATACAAAAGATCATGAGATATTATTACAAGCAACTCTATGCCAATAAAATGGACAACCTGGAAGAAATGGACAAATTCTTAGAAATGCACAACCTGCCAAGACTGAATCAGGAAGAAACAGAAAATATGAACAGACCAATCACAGGCACTGAAATTGAAACTGTGATTAAAAATCTTCCAACAAACAAAAGCCCAGGACCAGATGGCTTCACAGGTGAATTCTATCAAACATTTAGAGAAGAGCTAACACCTATCCTTCTCAAACTCTTCCAAAATATAGCAGAGGGAGGAACACTCCCCAACTCATTCTAGGAGGCCACCATCACCCTGATACCAAAACGAGACAAAGATGTCACAAGGAAAGAAAACTACAAGCCAATATCACTGATGAACATAGATGCAAAAATCCTCAACAAAATACTAGCAAACAGAATCCAACAACATATTAAAAGGATCATACACCATGATCAAGTGGGATTTATTCCAGGAATGCAAGGATTCTTCAATATACACAAATCAATCAATGTGATACACCATATTAATAAATTGAAGGAGAAAAATCATATGGTCATCTTAATAGATGCAGAGAAAGCTTTTGACAAAATTCAACACCCATTTATGACAAACCCTCCAGAAAGTAGGCATAGAGGGAACTTTTCTCAACATAATAAAGGCCATATATGACAAACCCACAGCCAACATCAATGGTGAAAAACTGAAACCATTTCCACTAAGATCAGGAACAAGACAAGGTTGCCCAGTCTCACTGCTATTATTCAACATAGTTTTGGAAGTTTTAGCCACAGCAATCAGAGAAGGAAAGGAAATAAAAGGAATCCAAATCATAAAAGAAGAAGTAAAACTGTCCCGTTTGAAGATGACATGATACTATACATAGAGAATCCTAAAGATGCTACCAGAAAACTACTAGAGCTAATCAATGAATTTGGTAAAGTTGCAGGATACAAAATTAATGCACAGAAATCTCTTGCATTCCTATACACTAATGATGAAAAATCTGAAAGTGAAATCAAGAAAACACTCCCATTTACCACTGCAAGAAAAATAATAAAATACCTTGGAATAAACCTACCTAAGGAGACAAAAGTCCTATATGCAGAAAATTGTAAGACACTGATGAAAGAAATTAAAGATGATACAAATAGATGGACAGATATACCACGTTCTTGGATTGGAAGAATCAGCATTGTGAAAATGACTCTAGTTCCCAAAGCAATCTACAGATTCAATGCAATCCCTATCAAACTATCAGTGGTATTTTTCACAGAACTAGAACAAAAAATTGCACAATTTGTATGGAAACACAAAAGACCGCGAATAGCCAAAGCAATTTTGAGAACGAAAAATTGAGCTGGAGGAATCAGGCTCCCTGACTTCAGACTATACTACAAAGATACAGTAATCAAGACAGTGTGGTACTGGTACAAAAACGGAAATATAGATCAATGGAACAGGATAGAATGGCCAGAGATAAACCCATGCATATATGGTCACCTTATCTTTGATAAAGGAGGCAGAAATATACAGTGGAGAAAGGACAGCCTCTTCAATAAGTGGTGCTGGGAAAATCTGACAGGTACATGTAAAAGTATGAGATTAGATCACACCCTAACACCATACAAAAAAATAAGCTCAAAATCGATTAAAAACCTAAATGTAAGGCCAGAAACTATCAAACTCTTAGAGGAAAACACAGGCAGAACACTCTATGACATAAATCACAGCAAGATCCTTTTTGATCCACCTCCTAGAGAAATGGAAATAAAAACAAAAATAAACAAATGGGACCTAATGAAACTTCAAATCTTTTGCACAGCAAAGGAAACCATAAACAAGACCAAAAGACAACCCTCAGAATGGGAGAAAATATTTGCAAATGAAGCAACTGACAAAGGATTAATCTCCAAAATTTACAAGCAGCTCATGCAGCTCAATAACAAATAACCAAACAAGCCAATCCAAAAATGGGCAGAAGACCTAAATAGACTTTTCTCCAAAGAAGATATACAGACTGCCAGCAAACACATGAAAGAATGCTCAACATCATTAATCATTAGAGAAATGCAATTCAAAACTGCAATGAGATATCATCTCACACCAGTCAGAATGGCCATCATCAAAAAATCTAGAAACAATAAATGCTGGAGAGGGTGTGCAGAAAAGGGAACACTCTTGCACTGCTGGTGGGAATGTGAATTGGTACAACCACTATGGAGAACAGTATGGAGGTTCCTTAAAAAACTACAAATAGAACTACCATATGACCAGCAATCCCACTACTGGGCATATACCCTGAGAAAACCATAATTCAAAAAGAGTAATGTACCAAAATGTTCATTGCAGCTCTATTTACAATCGCCAGGAGATGGAAACAACCTAACTGTCCATCATTGGATAGATGGACACAGAAGATGTGGCACATATATACAATGGAATATTACTCAGCCATAAAAAGAAACGAAATTGAACTATTTGTAATGAGGTGGATGGACCTAGAGTCTGTCATACAGAGTGAAGTAAGTCAGAAAGAGAAAGACAAATACCATATGCTAACACATATATATGGAATTTAGAAAAAAAAATGTCATGAAGAACCTAGGGGTAAGAAAGGAATAAAGACACAGACCTACTAGAGAATGGACTTGAGGATATGGGGAGGGGGAAGGGTAAACTGGGACAAAGTGAGAGAGTGGCATGGACATGTATACACTGCCAAACGTAAAACAGATAGCTAGTGGGAAGCAGCCGCATAGCACAGGGAGATCAGCTCGGTGCTTTGTGACCACCTAGAGGAGTGGGATAAGGAGGGTGTGAGGGAGGGAGATGCAAGAGGGAAGAGATATGGGAACATATGTATGTGTATAACTTATTCACTTTGTTATAAAGCAGGAACTAGCACACCATTGTAAAGCAATTATACTCCAATAAAGATTAAAAAAAAAGAAAGCAACAATAAATATAGATATTGGTGTGCTCTGGTACTAGGCAAAGGAGGAGATGAGATAGCACTTCATGAAAAGAATATATACATATATGAAAAACAGATTCATGGAATTAGTAACAAATTAATCTGAGTGTTTCCTTAAATTCTGTAAAAATATTTTGAATAGAGTTATTTCTACAAGAAATTATAGAAACTTTATAGAAACTCTCTGAATAGTAATTAGAAATTGCATTAATAAATGCATGCTTTTATCTAAAATTTATTTTTAAATATGTATTTTCCCACCACTGAAAAATAGCTGGAAAGCATAATCAAAATTAGCTTGAATGCTGAAAAAATATGACCCAGTGTGTACTAAGTATGCTATCTTTCTTGTTTTAAAAATTAGGACATGATTTTAATGCATTTTTTACATTACATTTCAATTAAAATATTCAGCTAATTGTTTTTGTTTCCTTAATCTACTGAACCAGACATTTTTCCTCTTCTTTGAGATATACAAAAGCATGGTTTCTCTTGTCACCAATAATATTTTTTTCTTATTGTTGTTTTCTGAAGACTGTATTATTTTTGACTTTTGATTATTCTGAAAATACTATGTAAGTGGAATCATACAGTATGTGACCTTTTAGATTGGTTCTTTTCACTCCGTATAAAGGCCTTGATCCATCCAAGTTGTTGCAGGTATCAATAGTTTGTTCTTTCTCATTACTGAGCAGTATTCCATGGCATAGATGTACAGTTTGTTTAATCATTCAGTTATTGAGGGACGTTTTGGTTGGTTTGAGTTCTTGGTGAGGATGCAGAGAAATTAGATCTTTCGCATATTATAGGTAGGAATGTAAAATGGTATAGTCAGTCACTCTTGAAAGAAGTTTGGCAGTGTCTTAAAAAACTAAACATGCACTTACCATATGATACAGCGAGTACACTTGTGGGCATTCATCCTAGATAAATGAAAACCTATGTCCACACAAAAATCTAAATAGGATTATTCATAGCAGCTTTATTTACGTCTGTAACATTTTTTTGTTTCCTATCATTACAGTGACAGTTATTGCAGCAAATATGTGCTCAATATCTATTCCACACCCCGTCTGTAATTTCACAAGGTACTTGTTTCCATCAAATATATGAACTTTGTACATGTGCCTCACTCCTCCAGCATGCATTCAAAGCCACCCTCTACATCTGACCAGGCCACACCCATACCTTCATGCACTACCTGACCAAACATGTGCCACTTTTCTATGAAAACCATCCTGACCACATTCCTATATGTCAGACCTGGCCCCTCCCTCAGGAGTAACATATACTCTCATGACTTTTATGAATATTCAGTGCACTTATATTTCCATATGCCTCTTTCTTTCTATTAGCTGTTTGAAGGGAGGGTCTATGTTTTATTCGTCTTTGCTTTTCTCGTACAAGGCATATAATTCTTCCCTCAGAGTGGACACTAAATGCTTAGTAAGAGAACAAACAGATAAGTTAATCTTTCAATTAACTGTGGCTGACGCTTTTATATTTAATTATTACAACTATACTTTGAGTCGATATTATTATCTCCATGTTATAAAGAGCATGGCAAGGCTGAAAAAAATGTTTTTAACTAGAACTTTACAGCTCAGCCTGGAGTTGATGGAATATAAATATCCTGATCTAAAATCAATCTCCTTTCTACTATAAATGGCTGCCTAAATCAATAGAACACCCTATTTTAAAAAATGTGTTCACATTGTTTTTCAATCATGAAGTAAGTTTTCTTCAAAAATGGAGAATAAAGTAAAGAACGGGGAGCTCAGGAGCACATAGGTAACTTCTCTGCATGCTGACCCAGCTTTGTTTCAGGCTAGGATCCAGGCCCTTCCCTACGGGGCATGAGGTCTACAGAGGTTTCCTATCCTCCACTCGTCTGTGGAACATCCCTTCAGAGATTTCACTGCAAACATTTGTTTTAAATTAGTCCTCTAAAATCCTTACAGCTCATTGTTTTTAATACAATTTTAACAAGGCCTCTAAACTTCATAGTATCTTTTTGCCAGCTTTATTCTTTTATTGCAAAAATAGAAAGAGCTCCCTTTTCTGGGTGGTGGTGGTGGGATGAATTGGAAGATTGGGATTGACATATATAAACTAATATGTATAAAATAGATAACTAATGAGAACCTGCTGTATAAAAAAATTAAATAAATAAAATAGAAAGAGCTCCCTTTTCTATCTTATTTAAATATTTATTTTCATTAAAGGCAGTAGGATCACCAGCTTGCCAAACACTGATTCCTTTCCATTCTGTGCCTCCCTCTCCCCCTTGCCTCAAAAAAGAGTGAGATAAACCATGCCTTGGAACTACCTCAGACCGCTTTTCTACATAATAACTCAAATATTCTGTTTTGCCTTAGACTGTCTTAGCTCATGTCTCTGAACACTTTCTAATTAGTTATTCTTATAGACCTATCTAGATATTTGCTAAAAGGAATATTTTAGAAAATTATAATATGATTCTACTAAATTGTCTCTATTTGAGTCATCTACCTGTACTGCTTGCATAAAAATAATATTTCACAAAAATAATCTTTCAGCTTAGACCTTTTGCTTTCAGCATCACAGTTCCCCATAAATTACTGTCTAATTTCAGATAATTAAGCCACATATTCAATATTATACACCTTCAGCTAAATAGAAATCACTAGTATCTAATAATTAGTGACTAAAGGGCTTCCACCTCAACATTGATTATTTTCTTAATATTTCCCTCAGCATGTGGAAGCATTCAATTTTCTTGTTTCTGAATTTTATTTTCCAGTAAAAAAACCCAGATCCTTCTGTTTAAGAAAACTGACCCTGTCTAGTTTTGCAGGTTGCTTGGAATATGCCCAAATGAGACAGAAACTTCATTCAAGTCAATGGCTTTTATTTAAACTTTCATTGTTTTTCCATATCATAGTAACTGACATTGGTGTAGTGCACTTACGTTGTTTACCCACTCTTACTGCAATATAAAATTATCACCTGAACAGCCAGAAGGCTTTACAACTATACATATTTAGGATCTTAGCACAGTAGCGGTATTGAAGGTGTTTGAAACATTCCAAATGAATAATGTTTAGCAATGAGAACAGAGAACTAACGATGGAAACAGACAAGATTCACTCACTTGATATGAAATAGTATAAGTTGCCTGATAGGACCAGAGAAGGAGATTTCTGCTGTAAGTTTCATTTATTTCCATTTTGAGAAAGAATAAAATCCATTCAAAAATATTAGAACTACTTTTTTAGCCTTTTTATGACTAGACTTCTATGTTTTCCTCCTTATGTTCCCATTTTTCCAAATTTTTACTTTAGTGTTTTTGTGAATTAACATAAAATAAATAAAAGGGTGAGAAAAGGAGTAGGATTACAAAAAGAGAAGTAAATATATTCAGTATCTCAGAAGATGGGCAGCAAAAATCAATGGAGTGATACATATAGTTAAGGTGAAATGAAGTTAGGCAAAATTATCATAGTTTGAAAGCACTTAAGGTGAGGAATGGTGGGGAGACAAAATATGCAGATGATGAGAGAAGGAGGTAGCAGACTTTGTCTCTGGACATAGATTTTAAGTTGAGGGATGCACGGATATATACGTGGACTCAGAAGGATCTGAGAGGGAGTAAGGTACCTTGAGAGATGAAGAGTTGATTTAGTGAGAGAATGAGAGAGTAAATAAATGTGACAGAGAAGTAACAGCTCTAGTTTACAAGATAAATTGTTGTGTTCCTTCTCTTGGGAAACAGCAGCTGCTTCTTCCTCCTTTAAATTTGGTTTATATACTACTATGTAGAGCAAATTTAATTTATGACATTGTTAACATTAAATTATTGGGTTGAGCTCTAATATCCTCTAACTAATGTGATCTTTTCTTGAAAAGATTTAACATTTGCTTATCTATCTAACATAAAGATTGTTGTCCATTTAAAGTAAGTATAAGTTGGTGCATGGACTTTAGCCAGTAAACAAAGTCATCACCACCAACCCCACTCTCCTTCAAAAGCTTAATATATCTAGTTTCTAACTCAGTGCTAAAAATGAAAATTCTGAGTTGAATATTGGTATAAAATATGGATCATGTGTGCTATTCAAAAACAGTTTATCCTTGGTGCTAAAGAGTATCTTGGGTAATATGTTCAGGAATAGAAATTTTGTGTCCTCTGGTTGTACATTGAAGGAGCTGGTGCTTTTTGAAAATCAATATTCAAACCTAGAGTTTATCCTCTGCTTAGAAAGGATGAATGATTGTCTTCTTCCAGAAACTCTTAATCTTGCCAACATCAATGACAGCACTACCAACTCTCGATAATGTAAAAAATTCATGATGTAAAATCTAATCTTTGCTTTCCTATTTGTAAGATCTCTTAAAAGTGTTCACATGTGATACTTTTATCCCAGATTATGCCAGAATTATATCTTCAATCATAAATGCATAGGTATAATAATTTGCACCAAAAATTACTCCAGGCATGAATGAGTGGAGAATAATTTCATTGTCATTCTCTGTGTACACCTGGACTTTCTCCATCAACTTAGTACTCTGTGTCCTTCTGTTGACTGCCTCACTTTTCAGACTTATCACATTACGTTGTGCCTCCAGGTTACCTGGCTAATCATTTATATGTATAGGTATATCCAATAGACACGCGTATCTATCCTTTTCTACATCTTGCCTGGCCACTAAAAGAGTGTTCAAAAGTCTCAATCTAAATACTACATGATTTTTAAAGGACGGTAAAGGCTTACGATGCTCATATTGTACTTGCTGGATAAATAACATTTACAATTTACCAACTGCTTCCAGATTTTGAACACAATGCCATAAATATAATAATCCTTTGTCAAGGCCCAATGTGCTATATTGTTAGCATTAGCCTTTTTTCAGATTAATTCTAGCTCTTCCAGAATCTTAATGACAATGGTAGGAACTGCTTAGGTTCTAAATACATATACATGCCTATTCTTTAGGGAGAGTCAGCTATGTGAGTAAAATTTCTACTTACTCAGGAAAGGCCACACTAGTTATTCAGGGATGTTTGATAACTGCCCATAATAAGTGCAGATAATTTGGTTAGAGAGATGAATGGAATATCATGGCCACAGAGATTAAATAAAGGATAAATAAAAAAAAAAAAGCGAGTTTGTCAAATCAGATGATATATTCAGGGGAAAAGCAAAATACTACTTGAATTTGGAAGATGAAGGAGGAAATCAAGCATTTGATTAAATCCTGAAAACCCTTACCATGGAGTTTTCCTCTTTACTCATTAGAGGCAATTTATGTATTTGTGTTGAACTATTTGTAAATTTTCTAACCATCCTTTGATGGATGCTGATAGAAAGATTCAGTGGCAGAGAAAGGACAAATACATAGCTATTTTAAAATTAGTATTTCTATTTTGAAAATATGGTTGACCTCTTTTCCTGCTCTGAATGCTTACATAATTTTATGTAACCATTGTATTTATAGCTAAGTGGGGTGATAAAACATAACGTATGATTTGTTATAATAAAAAGAGAGCAGCAAGTCCCACTGTTTATGTAGGACAAGTGCAGTGGCAGTGACATTGCCTGCTGTGTCAGTGACATTGAAAGAAAGCATTGCAATGGAAACACACACACACACACACACACACACACACACACAATTATTTGGAGCCCTTACAGCCTTTTCTAATGAGATGCTGTTGCATAAACAAGGAAATAAGGGGGCAGTAGAGGTTCTCTTGTATTTCATTATAAATATTGATGATGGTTTGTGATGAGCGGTAGCACATAGGGAAAAATATAAAATGGGAAATGAAATCAGCTTTAATTTCAACAGGCCAGACCTCTGGAATAAATATCAAAAGATAAGTTTCCAATTTGGTGAATATTTTTTTTAAATAAAGGAAGAAAGGCCTTTTACATTTTAAGACAAACAGCTTAATTTTTCCACCTTACTTCCCCCTTTATATTTGAATATAAAATATTTGAGTTCCATTAAGCTATAAATATGAGCAATACAGATCTATGCAAAATTATCTTTTTGTAAAATTTTACTGATGCTTCCGAAACTATTGTTTTAAACTTTCAAAATATTTTTTGTTAGTAATGATCTAAACCAAATAAGCATGCAAACTAAATTGTAACACCCTGCACTACTTAACATGTCAAGTGTGCTTTTATATATATTATTTCATTAGTATGTTTGTTATCAATGTCTAGTTGAGAAAATCTGGCTTAGTGGTAGTAATGCATTAATTATCACAAAGCAAATAAGTAGAACACTGAGGCTGATATACCCCTTCAACATTACCATACAGCTGAAAACAAATTTATGGTAAGAATCCAGACTAGATTTTATTAAATTCAAAAAATTAAAGGGCAGCTGGAAGAAGGAAGGGGTATATAAGAATAGCCATTGACTTTAGTGATACTAGAGAAAAAATACAACAGTATAGTCGATTAAGGGCTGTCACGTTAGTACTTTAAACAAAAATATATTGAGCCCATTAAGCTTGTATCTGAGTTAGTTTCAACACTATAATCACTGAGTTGCTGTTCTTGATACCAGTGGATCAGTTACACTCAGCAAGCATAACGTGTGGAAAGATTGACACATGGTAACAGTAACAGTCAATCAAATGAGAAGCTGTCAAATAAAGAATGAATTGTTTCTAACATCAGAAGATTAAAAAGACAAGACTCTCAAAGGAAGGAGATTACTGACCATGGCAACACCCACACAAATATTTTATTGAATTTGTTTTCCAATTACATAAGATTTTAATGAGCTGTGGAAAAACAGTAGGTGTAGATTACACTATATTAGGCTTATCTTCAGCAGCTGTCTCTGGCCTTGAATGACATTCTACCATAACAAAATTATTCAAAGCATATGACCACATGCATAAATCTGGTGATTTTGAAACCCCAATCAAAAGTACCATATTTGGCATTGTTCTAATGCCTATGAAATGTATTGGCCTGAACAGTACAAGGAAATTAACTTTTTTTGAGGCAATCAAAAGCCTCCTTTGTGAGAAAAATAAGAAGGTGTTAAAAAGCAGTAAATATCTCGGATGCTAAAGGATTTTTATGGCAATATGTTTTCTCACACTAATTAAATAAGCAAATAATACTAATAAAAGCATTGCATCATTTTCTTTCTTCTTTATCTGACAAAGACATGCAAAATGTTTTTAGAATAAAAAAAATCATAAACTAAAATATCCATCTATTTTTGGAAACAACCAATGACATTCCCTGTTAAAAGCACATTTTATCCACATGCATCTTACCAAACATCTTCCAGAACAGTTCTAAAATAATCACTGTCATGCTGATATTTCTATCCTACTAAAGAACATTGTTTTAAACCATGTTTTGGAAACAGAGAATATTAAAGTTTTAAGTTAACTCCATTAGTCTACATTGGGAAAATGAAAGGTCTATTATGGAATATAATATCTATATCCACATTTAGAAACATACTATAATAACTTCTATAACTTAGGGAGATATATGTCTAATTAGAAAATTAGATCAAGTTATTTGTGCTGTATTATAGTACCAATCTTTCCAAAATAATCAAGGTTCTTAATGGATTTCTGACAATTAGATAATGAAAAACATTTGAAAGAATATTCCTTAAAGATCTTTCTAAATTATTTGAAATATAAAGGTCAGTTAATTTTGAGGAAAACTAAGGAGCCTTGATTCTTATGGGAAAAAAGCACCATGTATATATTAAGGAAAATAACCATCTTCATACATGTAGACTCGTACTTTAAAGGACAGAAAGGATACTAAATAATTATGAGTTTATTACCAAGACCAGGTATTATGCCAATTTATTGACAACATTTGTTACATTTAATATTCACAAACATTTCCTTCACCATATAAAAATGATATTTCAATAGTTCCTAGGCCAGAAACACTACATTTTTTCACATAATCATTTAAAAATCTTAATTATTTCTCCTTATATTTTTCACAAACAAGGCAAATATGTTGCAGAAAGTGTTTTATTAAAAAAGCAGCGATATAGAGAAGTTAAAATGAATTATCTTTTTAATGATAACAAAAAAGAGAACTATTTTCTCTTTCTCTAATAAGAAAGATAACTTTTTTTTTTAAATCCCATTTTCAATACCATCAAAAAGAATAAAATAGAGGCCTCAGGCCATGGCCTTTAAGAGCACAGGCCCCACTGGTTCTCCAAACGAGGTGCCAATGGGCAGCCTGCCATCAGAAGCCATGTCTGGGACATCCCCCAGGTATGCACTCAAGCCTCTTAAAAATATTGGGAGATGTGAATGGGAGCTTTCTCAGACAGTATATGAATAATTCATTTATGGGGCCATCAGGACCTCATGGAGTTTGAGCACAGACCGTTACCTCGCAGAGCAGGAAGACTCCCAAACAGCAATGGCAGACTGCATGCAGAGTGCCAGCAGGAGGACCTACAAGATGGCGGAGGAGTAAGACATGGATATCACCTTCCCCCCTACAAATACATCAAAAATAAATCTACATGTGGAACAATTCTTAAAGAACACCTACTGAATGCTGGCAGAAGACCTCAGACTTCCCAAAAGGCAAGAAACTCCCCATGTACATGGGCAGGGTAAAAGAAAAAAGAATAAACAGAGACAAAAGAATACGGATGGGACCTGCATCAGTGGGAGGGAGCTGTGAAGGAGGAAAGGTTTCCACACACTAGGAAGCCCCTTCACTGGTGGAGACGGGGGTGGGCGGGGGTAGAAGCTTCGGAGCCACAGAGGAGAGGGCAGCAACAAGTGTGCAGAGGGCAAAGCGGAGAGATTCCCGCACAGAGGATCAGTGTCACCCAGCACTCACGGGCCTGAGAGGCTTGTCTGCTCACCCACCAGGGCGGGCGGGGGCTGGGAGCTGAGGCTCAGGCTTTGGAGGTCAGATCCCAGGGAGAGGACTGGGGTTGGCTGCGTGAACACAGCCTGAAGGGGGTTAGTGCGCCACAGCTAGCTGGGAGGGAGTCCAGGAAAATGTCTGGAACTGCCTAAGAGGCGAGAGACCATTGTTTCAGGGTACGCGAGGAAAGGGTATCAGAGCAATGCCTGAATGAGCTCCAGAGAAGGGCACAAGTGGCGGTTATCAGCATGGACCCCAAAGACGGGCATGAGATGCTAAGGCTGCTACTGCAGCCTCCAAGAAACCTGTGTGCAAGCACAGGTCACCATTCACACCTCCCCTGCCGGAAGCCTGTGCACCCCGTCACTGGCAGGGTCCCGTGATCCAGGGACAACTTCTCCAGAACACATGGCGCGCCTCAGGCTGGTGCAATGTCACGGTGGCCTCTGCCGCCGCAGGCTCGCCCTGCATCCATACCCCTCCATGCCCCCAGCCTGAGTGAGCCAGAGCCCCCTAATAAGCTACTCCTTTAAACCCCTCCTGTCTGTGAGGGAACAGATACCCTCAGGCGACCTACAGGCAGAGGCGGGGCCAAATCCAAAGCTGAACCCCAGGAGCTGTGTGAACAAAGAAGAGAAAGGGAAATCTCTCCCAGCAGCCTCAGGAGCAGTGGATTAAATTTCCACAATCAACTTGATGTACCCTGCATCTGTGAAATACTGAATAGACAACAAAACATCCCAAAATTGAGGTAGTGGACCTTGGGAGCAACTGTAGACTTGGGGTTTGCTCTATGCACCTGACTAGTTTCCAATTTTTACATCTATCTTAGTATACTTTTTAGTGCTTGTTACCATTGGTGGATTTATTGGTTTGATTGCTCTCTTATTTTTTTAATTACTTAAAACATTTTTTTACTTTAACAATATGTTTTTATTTTAATAACTTTATGTTATTTATTTTATTTTTCTTTCTTTTTTTCTCCATTTTCTTCTGAGCTGTGTGGCTGACAGGGTCTTGGTGCTCTGGCTGGATGTCAGGCCCAAGCCTCGGAGGTGGGAAAGCTAAGTTAAGGACACTGGACAACCAGAGACCTCCCAGCCCCACATACTATCAACTGGCGACAGCTCTCCCAGAGATCTCCACCTCAACGTTAAGACCCAGCTGCACTCAATGACCAGCAAGCTCCAGTGCTGGACATCCTAATGCCAAACAACTGACCAGACAGGAACACAACTCCACACATTAGCAGAGAGGCTGCCAAAAATCATAGTAATTTCACAAACACCGCAAAATACACCACTGGACTCTGTCCTGCTCACCAGAAAGACAAGATCCAGCCTCATCCACCAGGACACAGGTACCAGTCCCCTCCACCAGGAAGCATACAAAAACCCACTGAACCAACATTAGCCACTGGGGGCATACACCAAAAAACGGCAACTACGGATGTGCAGCCTGTGAAAAACAGACTTCAAACACAGTAAGTTAAGCAAAATGAGAAGACAGAGAAATATGCAGCAGTTGAAGCAGAAAGGCTAAACCCTCCCCCAGGCCAAACAATTAAGAGGAAATAGACAATCTACCTAAAAAAGAATTCAGAGTAATGATAGTAAAGATGATCCAAAATCTTGGAAACAGAATGGAGAAAATACAAGAAATGTTTAACAAGGACCTAGAGCTAAAGAGCAAACAAACAATTATGAACAACACAATAAATGAAATTAAAAATTCTCTAGAAGGAAGCAGTAGCAGAATAACTGAGGCAGAAGAACAGATAAGTGATCTGGAAAATACAACAGTGGAAATAACTACCACAGGGCAGAATAAAGAAAAAAATAAATGAAAAGAATTAACGACAGTCTGAGAGAAACCTGGGACAAAATTAAATGCACCAACATTCAAATAATAGGGGTCCCAGAAGAATAAGAGTAAAAGAAAGAGTCTGAGAAAATATTTGAAAAGATTACAGTGAAAAATTCCCTACCATAGGAAAGGAAATAGTCAATCAAATCCAGGAAGCACAGAGAGTCCCATACAGGATAAATCCAGGGAGAAATATGCCAAGACACATATTAATCAAACTATCAAAAATTAAACACAAAGAAAAAATATTAAAAGCAGCAAGAGAAAGCAACAAATAACACACAAGGGAATCCCCATAAGGTCAACAGCTGAACTTTCAGAAGAAACTCTGCAACCCAGAAGGGACTGACAGGACATATTTAAAGTGATGAAAGGGAAAAACCTACTAGCAAGATTACTCTACCCAGCAAGGATCTCATTCTGATTCGACAGAGAAATTAAAATCTTTACAGACAAGCAAAAGCTAAGAGAATTCATCACTACAACACCAGCTTTATCACAAAGGCTAATGGAACTTCTCTAGCCAGGAAACAAAAAAGAAGGAAAAGACGTACAATAACAAACCCAAAACCATTAAGAAAATGGTAATAGGAACATACATATCAATAATTACCTTAAATGTAAATGGATTAAATGCTCCAAACAAAAGGCATAGACTGGCTGAATGGATACAAAAACAAGACTCGTATATATGCTGTGTACAAGAGACCCACTTCAGACCTAGGGACACATACAGATGGAAAGTGGGGGATGGAAAAAGACATTCCATTCAAATGGAAATCAAAAGAAAGCTGGAGTAGCAATTCCCATATCAGACAAAATGGGGTTTAAAATAAAGACTATTACAGGAGACAAAGAAGGACACTACACAATGATCAAGGGATCAATCCAAGAAGATAAAACGACTGAAAATATTTATGCATCCAACATAGGAGCACCTCATTACATAAGGCAATTGCTAACAGCCATAAAGGGGGAAATCAACAGTAACAAAATCACAGTAAGGAACTTTAACACTCCACATTCACCAACGGAGAGATCATCCAAATTGAAAATAAATAAGGAAACACAAGCTTTAAATGACACATTAAACAAGAGGGACTTAATTGATATTTATAGGACATTCCATCCAAAAACAACAGAATACACATTCTTCCAAAGGGCTCATAGACATTCTCTATGATAGATCATATCTTGGGTCACAAATCAAGCCTTGGTAAATTTAAGGAAATTGAAATCATATCAAGTATCTTTTCTGACCCAAACACTATGAGACTAGATGTCAATTACAGGAAAAAATCTGTAAAAAACACAAATACATGGAAGCTAAACAATACACTACTTAATAGCCAAGAGATCACTGATGAAATCAAAGTGCAAATCAAAACATACCTACAAACAAATGACAATGAAAACACGAAGACCCAAAACCTATGGGATGCAGTAAAAGCAGTTCTAAGAGGAGGTTTACAGCAATACAATCCTACCTCAAGAAAAAGCTCAAATAAACAACCTAACTTACATCTAAAGAAATTAGAGAAAGAAGAACAAAAAATCCCCAAACTTAGCAGAAGGAAAGAAATCATAAAGATCAGATCAGAAATAAATGAAAAAGAAATGAAGGAAAAAATAACAAAATCAATAAAACTAAAAGCTGGTTCTTTGAGAAGATAAACAAAATTGATAAACCATTAGTGAGACTCATCAAGAAAAAATGGGAGAAGACTCAAATCAATAGAATTAGAAATGAAAAAGGAGAAGTAACATCTGACACTGCAGAAAAACAAAGCATCATGAAAGATTACTAAAAGCAACTAATGCCAAAAAAATGGACAGTCTAAAGAAATGGACACATTCTTAGAAAAGCACAACCTTCTGAGAATGAATCAGGAAAAACAGAAAATATAAACAGACCAATCACAAGCACTGAAATTGAAACTGTGATTAAAAATCTTCCAACAAACAAAATCTCAGGACCAGATAACTTCACAGGCAAATTCTATCAATCATTTAGGAAGGGCTAACATCTATCCTTTTCAAATTCTTTCAAAATATAGCAGAGGAAGGAACACTGACAAACTCATTCTACGAGGCCACCATCACCCTGATACCAAAACCAGACAAAGATGTCACAAAAAAAGACAACTACAGACCAATATCCCTGATGAACATAGATGCAAAATCCTCAAAATATTAGGAAACAGAATCCAACAGTACATTAAAAGGATCATACACCATGATCAAGTGGGGTTTACTCCAGGAATGCAAGGATTCTTCAATATACGCAAATCAATTAATGTGATACACCATATTAACAAATTGAAGGATAAAAACCGTATGATAATCTCAATAGATGCAGTAAAAGCTTTTCACAACATTCAACACTCACTAATGATAAAAACTCCCCAGAAAATAGGCATAGAGGGAAGTTACCTCAATATAATAAAGGTCATATATGACAAACCCACAGCCAACATAGTTCTTAACGGTGAAAAATTGAAACCATTTCCACTAAGATCAGGAACAAGATAAAGTTGCCCACTGTCACTGCTATTATTCAAAATAGTTTTGTAAGTTTTAGCCACATCAATCAGAGAAGAAAAAGAAATAAAAGGAATCCAAATTGGAAAAGAAGTAATACTGTCTCTGTTTACAGATGACATGATACTACACATAGAGCATCATAAAGATGCTACCAGAAAACTACTAGAGGTAATCAATGAACTTGGTAAAGTCGCAGCATACAAGATTAATGCACAGAAATCTCTTGCATTCCTATACACTAGTGATGAAAAATCTGAAAGAGAAATTAAGGATACACTCCCTTTTACCATTGCAACCTAAAGAATAAAATACCTAGGAATAAACCTACCTAAGGAGGTAAAAGACCTGTATGCAGAAAACTATAAGACACTGATGAAAGAAATTAAATATGATACAAACAGTTGGAGAGATATACCATGTTCTTGGACTGGAAGAATCAACACTGTGAAAATTATTATACTACCCAAAACAATCTACAGATTTAATGCAATCCCTATCAAACTACCAATGGCATGTTTCACATACCTAGAACTGAAAATTTCACAATTTGTATGGAAACACAAAAGACCCTAAATAGCAAAAGCAATCTTGAGAAAGAAAAACGTAGCTGGAGGAATCAGGCTCCCTGACTTTAGACTATACTACAAAGTTACAGTAATCAAGACAGTATGGTACTGGCGCAAAAACAGAAATATAGATCAATGGAAAAGGATAGAAAGCCCAGAGATAAGTCCATGCACGTATGGTCAACATATTTTGGATAAACTAGGCAAGAATATAAAATGGACAAAAGACAGCCTCTTCACTAAGTGGTGCTGGGAAAACTGGACAGCTACATGTAAAAGAATGAAATTAGAACACTCCCTAAAACCATACACAAAAATAAATTCAAAATGGATTAAAGACCCAAATGTAAGGCCAGACACTATAAAATCTTAGAGGAAAACATAGGCAGAACACTCTATGAGATACATCACAGCACGATACTTTTTGACCCACCTCTTAGAGAAATGGAAATAAAAATGAAAGTAAACAAATGGGAACTAGTGAATCAAAAGCTTTTACACAGCAAAGGAAACCATAAACAAGACGAAAAGACAACCCTCAAAATGGGAGAAAATATTTGCAAAAGAAGCAACTGACAGAAGATTATTCTCTAAAATATACAAGCAGCTCATGCAGCTCAATATCAAAAAACAAAAACCCATTCCAAAAATGGGCACCAGTTCCAAATAGACATTTCTCCAAAGAAGATATACAGATTGCCAACAAACACATGAAAGGATGCTCAACATCACTAATCATTAGAGAAATGCAAATCAAAACCACAATGAGGTATCACACACACCTGTCAGAATGGTCATCACCAAAACATTTACAAACAGTAAATGCTGGAGAGGGTGGGGAGAAAAGGGAACCCTCTTGCACTGTTGGTGGCAATGTAAATTGATACAGCCACTATGGAGAACAGTATGGAGGTTCCTTAAAAAACTAAAAATAGATCTACCATAAGACCCAGCAATCCCACTACTGGGCATATACCCTGAGAAAATCATAAATCAAAATAGAGTTATGTACCACAATGTTCACTGCAGCACTATTTACAATAGCCAGGACATGGAAGCAACCTAAGTGTCCATCGACAGATGAATGGATAAAGAAGATGTGGCACAAATATACAATGGAATATTACTCAGCCATAAAAAAGAAATGAAACTGGGTTTTTTGTAGTGAGGTGGATGGACTAGAGTTTGTCATTGAGATTGAAGTATGTCAGAAAGATAAGAACAAATACTGTATGCTAACACATACATATGGAATTAGAAAAAAAATGGTTCTGAAGAACCTAGCGGCAGGACAGGAATAAAGATGCAGACATAGAGAATGGACTTGTCAACACGGGGAGGGGGAAGGGTAAGCTGGGATGAAGTAAGATAGTGGCATTGATATGTATACACTACCAAATGTAAAATAGATAGCTAGTGGGAAGCAGCTGCATAGCACAGGGAGATCAGCTCAGTGCTTTGTGAGCACCTAGAGGGGTGGGATATGGAGGGTAGGAGGGAGATGCAAGAGGGAGGGTGTATGATGATATATGTATATGTATAGCTGATTCACTTTGTTATACATCAGAAACTAACACAACATTGTAAAGCAATTATACTCCAATAAAGATGTTTTTAAAAAAACAAAAACTGAAAAATAAATAACCACTCCAGTAGAATTCTTTATGACTTTGGAATACAGAAAGATTTATTGTACAAGGCCCAAAATATGCAAACAATATGGAAAATATCTGATAAACTTAAAAATAAAAGAATAAAATACCTAGGAATAATCCTACCTAAGGATGTAAAAGACTCTTACTTGTAAAACTAAGACACTGATGAAAGAATTTCAAGACAACACAACCAGATGGAAAGATATACACTGTTCCTGGATTGGAAGAATTAATATTGTTAAAATGACCATACTACCCAAGGCAATCCACAGGTTCAGTGTGATCCCAATCAAAATACCAATGGCATTTTTCACGGAACTAAAACAAATATTAAAATTTGTATGGAAACAAAAGATCCTGAATAGCCAAAACAATCTTGAGAAAGAAAATAGCTGAAGGAATCATGCCTCCTGACTTCAGACTATACTACAGAGCTACAGTAATCAAAATAGTATGGTACTGGCACAAAAACAGACACACAGATCAATGGAACAGAATAGAGAACCCAGAAATAAACCCACACACAACCAATTAGTCTATGACAAAGGAGACAAGAATTACAATGGAGAAAAGACAGTCTCTTCAAAAATTGGTGCTGGGAAAAATGGACAGCTACACATAAAACAATGAGATTAGAACATTCTCTAACACCATATAAAAAATAAAATAAAATTGGATTAAAGATCTAAATGTGAGACCTGAAACCATAAAACTCCTAGAGGAAAACATGGGCAGAACACTCTTTGACATGAATCATAGCAATAGCAATATTTTTTTGGATCTGTCTCCTAAAACAAAGGAAATAAAAGCAAGAATAAACAAGTGAGACCTAATTAAACATAAAAGCTTTCATACAGCAGAGGAAACCATGGAGAAAACAAAAAGGTAACCTACTGAATGGGAGAAGATATTTGCAAATGATATGACCCATAAGAGATTAATATCCAACATATATAAACAGCTCATACAACTCAACATACAAAAAACAAACAACCGAATTAATAAATGGTTAAAACTAAATAGACATTTTTCAAAAGAGGAAACGCGGATGGCCAATGGGCACATGAAAAGATGCTCAACATCGCTAATCCTAAGAAAATGTAAATTAAAACCACAATGAGATATCACCTCACACCTGTCAGAATGGCTATCATCAGAAAGAACACAAATAACACATGTTGGTGAGGATGTGAACAAAATGGAATACTCGTACACTGTTGGTTGGAATGTAAATTGATGCAGCCACTGTGAAAAACAGTATAGAGTTTTCTCAAAAAACTAAAAGTAGAACTGCCATATGACCCAGCAATTCACTCCTGGGAATAGCTCTGAAAAAAACAAAAATATTAATTCAAAAAGATACACACACTCCAATATTTGTCACTATTTACAATTGCCAAGGTATAGAAGGTACCTAAGTGTCAATCAACAGATGAATGGATAAAGATGTGGTGTGTGTATATACATATGTGTGTGTGTGTGTGTATATACACACACACAATGGAATACTACTAAACCATACAAAAAGAATGACATTTTGCCATTTGCAGCAACATGGATGGACTTGGAGGGCATTATGCTAAGTGAAATAAGTCAAATACTGTATTACATTACTTATACGTGGAATCTAAAAAAAATACAACAAACTAGTGAATATAACAAAAATGAAGCAGACTCCCAGATATAGAGAGCAAACTAGTGGTTACCAGTGAGGAAAGGAAGGGGGGAGAGCAATATAGGGATAGGGGATTAAGCAGTACAAACTATTATGTATAAAATAAGCTACAAGGATATATTGTACAACACAGGGAATAAAGCCAATATTTTATAATAACTATAAATGGAGTATAACATTTAACATGGTGAAGCACTATACTGTTCACCCATAACTTAAATAATATTGTATATCAACTATCTTCAATAAAAAATTAAATAATAAAACCTATAGAAGATAACACAAGAGAAAAAAAGTAATTTTTCTACCTCAAGAAACTAAGTAAATAGAAGTTAAATCCAAATAAACAGAAGGAGGAATAGAGTAAAGAACAAGAGATAATAAATTTTAAATAAAATGAAAACAAAACCAACAGAGAATATAAATTAATCTAAATCTGGGTCCTTGAGAAGATCAATAGAATTAATAAAACTTCAGTCCAACTGACCATGAAAAAAGGCAGAAGATGAAATTTACCAATATTGGGAATGAAAGAGGGACTTTCAGTTCAGAGTATATAGACATTAAAAGACCATAAGGGAATGATACAAATTTTATGTCAATAAATTAATTAATTTAAAAGAAATTGACAAATTCCTTGAAAGATACATATTATAAAAATTACAAAATGAAATAGAAAAACTAAAACCTTATATGTATTAAAGAAATGGAATGTGTAGATAAAAACCTTCTTGCAGGGAAAACATAGGGCCTAGAGAGCTTTATTTTATAAATTCATCAGAATACTTAAGAAGGAAATAATACCAATTCTACGTAATCTGTTCCAGTAAATACAAGAAAAGGGAAACTTCTCAATTCATTTTGTGAAGCCAGCATTGCACTGATACAACAACAAGACAAAAACTTTATGGGGAATAAAGAATACAAACTGATATCCCTCACTGAATATAGACACAAAATACCTTAATACAATATCAGCAAATTGAATCCATCAATACATAAAAAGAATGATATATCATGAAGAAGTGTAACTTATTCCAGAAATGCAAGGTTAGCTTAATATTTTGAAAACGATCAATTTGATTCACCATATCCAGAAGATAAAAAAGATTTATACGTCTACAAGAAACCAAATAACCCAATCAAAGAAGTGGGCAAATTATTTGAAGAAAATTAGTACTTTACCAAAGACGATCTGCAAATGACAAATAAGCTCATAAAAAGATGCATCATATCATTGATCATTAGGGAAATGCAAATTGAAGCCATGCAATGATATACCATTACACTCTTCAACAATGAAAATTAGGAAAACTGACAGTGTAAGTGAGAAAATAGAGCAACTGGAATTCTCATATATTGTCAATGAGAATGCAAAATGGTACAAACGCTCTGTAAAGCAACTTGGATATTTCTTATAAAGTTAAGTATATATTTGTCCAATGACCAACAATGCCACTCCTAGGTAATTACTAAAAATAAATAAAAACTTAAATACAAAGGCATGTACCTAGTTATTCACATTTGCTTTATCTATAATAATCTCCAACTGAAAAGAACCCCAAAGTCCATCATAATATATCTAAATTGTGATATACCTATACAATGGAATACTACCCATCATTAAAAAGAATCGCCTACTGAAACGTGCAGCCACATAGATTAATAACAAAAGGAATACACTAAATCAAAGAAGCCACTGAGAAAAGATTATACATTTTATGCATATATTTACATGAATTTCTAGGAAATGCAAAACTATAGTCATAGAAGGCAGATCAGCATTTGCCAGGATCCAGGGGATCAAGGAAAAGGAATTGACTGCAGAGGGACATGGAGTTACGTTTTAGAATGTTAAAGGTGTTTTATGTCATTATTATAGTGATTATATACAAATTATCACAACTCTTCAAACTTTACCCTTAAAATTTATGTGGATTTTATTGTATGTATATGATACTCTAACAAAGCTGATTTAATACAAAAGTGTCTTATCCAAAGTCACTTACTTTGTTAAAGGTAGACTAGTTCTCAAATCCAGATATCCTGAGTCTGAGTATACTACAATATATGTTTCTGAAAGTTAGTGCTGCTATCACATATGAAGAAATAAACTGAGATGACCTCGCCCAGCTGTGAAGAAAAGTTAATTCAGAGTGCTATGCCTTTTTCATGATTTTCATTCTGATTAATATTATGCTGTAAGACAGGTCCATTGCTACCACACAGAGATGATATGATTTATGTGAATGGGGACTGTTGGTTAAGTTGTGTCCCCCCGAAATTTAAATATTAAAATTCGAACTCCCAGTACCTCAGAAAGTGACTTAATTTGGTAGCAGAGTAGTCCCAGATATAATTAGTTAAGATAAGGTCATACTGGAACAGGGTGAACCCCAAATCCAATATGACCACTGTCTGCCACCACCAGAAGCTAGGAGAAAGACATACAACAGATTCTCTATCACAGCCCTCTAAAGGAACCAACCCTGATACACTATGACTTTGCACTTCTAGCCTTCAGAACTGTGAGAAAATTAATTTGTTGTTTAAGCCACCCAGTTTGTGGAACTTTGTTACAGCAGACCTAGGGAACTAATTACAGGGACTCATGAAGTTGTACAGGGCACAAGGTGCAATGACAAGAGAGTCTTCCAGCAGCTGCAGGGATCAGGCCTTGGGCATGTACATAAAATCGGTAAATGAAGTATATATAAGGCCCTTTTACAGAGGCAAATTTTATAATAAAAATAAATATGGAGTTTTAGATATTGAATAACATATAAAATAGATAACTAATAAGGAACTACTGTATAGCTCAGGGAACTCTACTCAATACTCTGTAATGGCCTATATGGGAAAAGAATCTTAAAAAAGAGTGGATATATGTATACATATGACTGATTCACTTTGCTGTATACCTGAAACTAACACAACATTTTAAATCAATTATACTCCAATAAAAAATTTTTTAAATGTCTTGAATTGTAGGTCATTTTTAAAGAATGCTTTCTGTTTCCAAGATGGAATTTTAGTCTGCTCCACCACCTTTAGCAATAATGTGTCTGTAGAAAAATAACCAACTCTGAAGTCATTTGGCCTAGTTTCCCAATAGTATCAGTTTCCCAAGTTTCAGAGTACTTACTACAAAGTTTGGTGATGACTTCATGAGCACATGGTTCATATAATAATTTCAGGAACATTTGAGTTACTGGAAGAACTCCAAATGCTATTATCCATTTTTCTAATTCACATTTTTTGGCATATAGCTCTAGATACAAAATTAACACTTCAATAGTACTTTATTATAATTGTTATTGCTTACTCTTAACTATTACATACTTAGATGCTTACTTTAATTTGTTTATTTAGCCAAGCAATTTCACTACATACTAATCTAATTTTCTTTAGCTTATGCACATAGAATATGTTCATTTGCATGTAGGTATGAAGCAGCTTTGCTAGTTTTGATTTTGAATATCTCCAAGTGCACCTTTGTAAATCAGGAGATGAATCGGGTGGGGTGTTTGTCTGAATATCATTTAAGGTTGTAGCAGGCAGGATAGAGGATGAGTAATGAAAGTGACTAATGAAGCACTGGACGACTAGAAGGACTGGTGAATATAATGGCTCAGCAAAAGTCACTGCAGTTGGGCTTCCCTGGTGGCGCAGTGGTTGAGAATCCACCTGCCGATGCAGGGGACACGGGTTCGTGCCCCGGTCCGCAAAGATCCCACATGCCGCGGAAAAGCTGGGCCCGTGAGCCATGGCCGCTGAGCCTGCGCGTCCAGAGCCTGTACTCCGCCAATGGGAGAGGCCACAACAGTGAGAGGCCCGCGTACCGCAAAAAAAAAAAAAAAAAAAGTCACTGGAGTTGAGTAACTCTGGTTTGGGTAAGACAGAGAAGCATGAAAGCAGACCTAAACTGTATTTCAGGGGTCACACATTAAATGAATGTAGACAAGGTCACTTTTGCTAGTTATTTCTTATTTGTTATTAATGACTTGACTGTACAAATAATATTGTAAAACTACTAGAATATTTGTCCTTAAAGAGATTAGAATACAAAATGGAAGATAGCTGCTGATATGGAAAAGTGCTTCCAAATACTTCTGTTTATACATGAAAATGACACTACTTACAAGTGAGAACTGTCTTACAGATAACTGTTGATACTATTGCCTTTAATACCCCAAAAAGACTATAAGGAAAATCTTTGAATTGTCCCATCTTGTCTAGTTATAGTTTAATACATATTTCAAGTCCACCCTTCCCCAATATTCATTATCTGCCTATGTTAGATTCCAGTGGTGTCTTCCTTTGAGCTAGACAAATAATGAAGTTATAACACTTGACCTTTAATCATAGACTTCCCAGTTGAAAACCTGTAATGTTTCCATACATGTTAGCCCTTATCTGGGCTGTAAGGATGCGGATTAGACACTGTACTATGCTTCTTTTGTCCTCTCTGCCAGTTTCAGTTCATTGCTGAACATATAGTAAAAGTGCTACAATAGCAAACATACAGAAATCAGCACTTATTATTATTATACACCTTGATCAGCTTTCACAAGTTGAACTTATTCCTGTAATGTGTTCCCAGGTCAAGACACAGAACATTTCCATCACCCTCAGAAGCTTCTTCATACCCCTTTTTCAAGCTGAGACCTCACCCTCAAGGAAAACCCATACCCTGACATCAAATTGAGTTGCTTTTGTTTTTGTTTTTGAAACATGGAATCATACAATATATACTCTTTTGGTCTGGTTTCTTTCATTTTGCTTGCAAAAATTATCCATATTGTTTTGTGTAGTTTTAGGCTGTTCACGCTCATTGATGTACAACATTCCACATTTTAGCTATCCATTTTGTTGTTGATGGGAGTTTGAGAGATTTCCAGCTGAAGACTATTTCACTAAATATAGAGCTAGAATATACTGATTTGCTCATTGGTATCAGATTTGATTATTCGAAGGTCATCCACTTCTAAGACTTGAAAAGAATGTTATCAATAATAAATTATTCACATTACATATGTCAATATTTGTTATACTGGAAATATGTGCTGTTTGATCTTAGGAAAGTATATCTTGAAAATATTAAGATGAAATGTTTGGATTGCTCCCTCAAAAAGCCAATTTCACTTAGCCACTTTCATGTAGCTCTAGTTTTCAAGTCCTCTATTAAAGTCTAGTCTTGCATCTTAGAACAAAGAAGACTACTTTCAGTAGAAAGCATTTGAGGATTGGTGTAGGTGTTCCCAGTTGACTAAATTCAGAAACCAAATAAACCAACAAAAAAAAAATAAATCAACTAGTGTCTTCTTCACACGCCACCCAGCTTACTTCCTCCAAAACCTCTTTACGTGATGACTGTGAAATGTGTATATGTACATATACATATACACATATGTACATAGACATACATAAATATATGTATGTCTATTTTTAACAAAGATTTTTTTGGAGCAATTTTAGATTCACAGCAAAATGGAGCATAAATTACAAAGAGTTCCCATATAACCATTGCCCCCCCATACCCACCGCCTCACCCAGTAGCAACATCCTATATCCGAGTGGTACATTGTTGCAATCAATGAACCTACACTGACACATCGTAATCAACTAGTCCATAGTTTACTTTGTTAGGGTTCACTTTTGGTATTGTACATTCTATGGGTATTGAGAAACCTATAATGGCATGTATTCATCATTCTAGTTTTATATAGAACAATGTCACAGCCCAAAAACTCATCTGTGCTCTGCCTATTTATCCCTCCTTCCTTCATAACCCCTGGCAACAAGTGATCTTCTCACTGTCTCCATAGTTTTGCTTTACCAGAACGTCACATAGTTGAAATCAGATATAGCCTTTCATTTGGTTTCTTTCACTTAGTAATATGCATTCAGGGTGCCCCCATGTCTTTTCATGGCTTAATAGCACATTTATTTTAGTGCTGGATAATATTATTATTTGGATGTACCACAGTTGATCCATACACCTAATGAAGGGCATCTTGGTTATTTAGTATATGATTTTGTTACCATTCTTATTACCCTCTTCCACACAAATCTTGTTGAAATCATCATCTGAAAAATATAAGGGTTTTCTCTAATGAAATGATCCAGGTTCTAATTTTTATTGTCCCAATTCAGAGACAATTCGCTTTTGTTTCTTTGAATTTTACTGTTTTATATGAATTTTAAAACATTTTATATGAAATGAATTTATATGAAATTTAAATTTATTTCAAAGAATTTATTTATATGAAATTCATATAAAAATTATATGAATTTTACTGTTTTTATATACTGAATTATATGTTTCAGCATATTATTTTGACAGCTTTTTGACAATTTCAGTGATGAGTATAGATGGATTCCCAGTAGAGTTCTCTGCCTAGGCAGTGTGACTCCTGAAGAGAAATAGTAGATAAACTAATAACATCTAGTTTTTTCATTGCTTGTAAATAGAAATTTTAGTCTTTGAGAAACATACTTGCTGTTTTTACTTTAACAGAGAATAATCCCTTACTTTGTTTTATTTTCACACACCTTCTTAATGTTCATACTAATTCTTATGTACACATTTTTCACATGAAATATCCTATTAGAAAATTAAAGCATGGTCTTCCTCTTAAAAATAGGATTGTATAAATGGCAATAACGTTTAGAAATTTTAAAATCCCTTCAGATATACATTTTTTATGTGAATTTATCCTATTTTTGTAATTCATTGAGTGATAAAAATCTAAAACTTCTTGAAAATTTAATACATTCAGTAGTTTAGATTTATTTTATCATGGACACGTACATCTGCACAAATGTTAAGTAAAGCAATTTCGGTTCTGTTGAATAAAGGGAAGAAATACCAAGAGTGAATAACTCATGAAAATAGATCTTGGTTGCAACTTCTACTCTATTTTTATTCCTAAGGAGAGGCAGCTCAACAGTTTTTGTCATAACAGAAATCAATGACTATACTCTTCATATATAGCACATGGTAAAGGAAATCTCAAAGAAGACATAGCTATGTGTATATAGAGGACTGATGCTCATTCACATAGGCTTGTTTTTGGTGTATTATTCTATTTTGTCAAGATTCATCTGTCTATCTGTATAACCATTTCAGTACCCATTTATTTAATAAAAGGTGGTATAATTTGTGAACCTCTATTTATATTTTCTCTTGTTATATCCTATGAGAGCCAATATGTTAAATACTATGTGTGTGCATAATTATATATTAAACACTTTGGTATAAGTTATACATTATAAAAAAATCAACATTTTTGCCTTGAGAAGTTGATAAAATTTAGATAGCAAAATCTATTTAATACTTATGCTGGATGAGGTTTTGATAAACAATCAGCCCCTTCTATTCTCCAGTTTTTTTACCCCCCTCAAGAGTTATATCTTATGTCTTCTTGACAGACACAACATGGAAGAATTAAATGAAATGAATGAAGTCCTTCCAGTGTCTAAATAACGTCCTCTTAAACAAATGTAAACTTATCAGAATACCACTAACGACTATGTTATGATACTTTCTCATCATCACACCACCTGTGTTATCAACTAGAATAAGAAAAACTATATACACAATGGGATTTTACTCAACCTTAGTATGTTTTGATTTCTAAATGTGTTTCAAGTCTGTCACAAAATAAAGTGTGTGAACTTGTTTTACCATCTTTTAAAACAATTTAAACAGACTGATTCTCTGGGTCTAGTTAACAAAGCATTACAAATCTTATGAAAATATATACTCCACTTAACTTTATAACACAAAGGGCTCATATTCTCAGAAGAATTTCCTATTTCATCTCTTCTCAGTCTTTATTTTGTTGCAAAAATGCAGCAGGATAATAAGATAAATCAGTGTAACAAGCTTAGCTTCAATCTTGGTTCTTTCCCTTCTTCACTGTAATCTTGATACATCTTTCAAAAATTTTCAATCCTAATTTCCTAATAAAAAGGAAGCTTGAGCTTTATTTTTCTGAAGAAAATCTAGTTTTAAAATTATGTTAATCGTCTCCATTTGCATAGATATAATGTCTTTTACATATTTCCTGAAAGTATTTTCCTATATATTTAATCACTGTAGGTATTTTTATTTTAAGGAGTATTTATGCAATGCATTTCAATACTTTATTTCAGGTGTGTTACAGCCAGGGAGAGCATAGGCATGTGTATGGGAGAAAAGAGAAAATAGTGACTCAAACTATAGATTTGCTGGGCATTTCTTTCACAATTTTTTCTTTCCTTTAGACAAATCTTATTTTATAGATGAAAAGAGAACTCTGATTTCAAGAAAGCATGGTATCATAATGCTATCCAAAGAATTAACAATTTCCTCTATATTTCCTCATCTGCTAAGGTAATCAGCATGTTTCTCTCTACTTCCCAATCTGTTGATTAAAATATTTAACAGGATTTGACCCATCCTAGGTAGCATTGCATTCATTTGGCATCTCCTAATGTGATTTTGTATAATTACTGTTCATTTCAGTAATTCATTGTCTCTGTCACAGAATTTACTTCCATTTTAACTTACGACTCATCTGAATTTTATAGTGAAACCAAAGAAAATCCCTTTAATAAAAGTTATAGACACTTAATTTCTAAAATATACAAACAGCTTATCAACTCAATAACAAAAAAACAAAACAAAAAATGGGCAGAAGACCTAACAGTTCTCCAGAGAAGACATACAGATAGCCAACAGGCACATTAGAATATGCTCAACAACACTAACAATTAGAGAAATGCAAATCAAAACCACAATGAGGTGTCATTTCACACCAGTCAGAATAGCCATCATCAAATGTCTACAAATAAAAAATGCTGGAGAGGATGTGGAGAAAAGGGAACCCTCCCTACACTGTTGGTGGGAATGTAAATTGGTGCAGTCACTGTGGAAAACAGTATGGCCGTTCCTTAAAAAACTAAAAATAGCATTACCATATGATCCAGCAATTCCACTCCTGGGCATGTATTGGGAAAAGAGAAAGCTCTAATTTGAAAAGATACATGCACCTCAATGTTCATAGCGGCACTATTTACAGTAGCCAAGACATGGAAGTAACCTAAGTGTCCATCAACAGATGAACGGATAAAAAAGATATTTTATTTATATATATACAATGGAATATTACTTAGCCACAAAAATAATGAAAAATGCTGTTTGCAGCAATGTGGATGGGCCTAAAGACTATCATACTCAGTGAAGTAAGTCAGACAAAGACTCATATATGCTATCACTAATTGTGGAATCTACAACAATAGAACAAATGAACTTAACATAACAGAAACAGACTCACAGACATAGGAAACAAACTTATGTTTACCAAAGAGGAATGGGGGGGAGGATAAATTGGGAGTAAGAGATTAACAGATGCACACTACCATATATAAAATAGATAAAAAACAAGGATTTACTGTATAGTGCAGAGAAGTATATTCAATATCTTGCAGTAAACTATAATGGAAAAGAATAAAAAAAGAATATAGATATGTATATGGGTGTATATATATATATAACTGAATCACTTTGCTGTATACATGAAACTTGCACAATATTGTAAATTAAAAATACTTCAATCAAAAAAAAGTTACAGACATGAAAATCCATATTCTTTAACAAGAAAATATATTCTCTGTTGATATGTAAACTTTTATTTTCCATCCCCTCACATTTGCTTAAAAGAAAAAAATTTCCACAGTATTCAAGATTAACTTTACTAATAAACAAAATATACCACATTTTAAATTTATAGCAGGGATATAGGAGATATCAGAGGGGAAGTAAGATGAAACCTTTAGCTCTCAACATGGGCAGGATTTAAATACTTTTTATTATAATAAAGGAAGAAGGCACCATTTCTAAAGGGCCTAGGTAAGGGCCTGGATATAGAAAGGGGAGAAACGTGCAGGTGAGAAATTTCTAGTCATGTAGCTGAGTGAACTCTTAGGAAAGTGGTAGGCTGAGGGTCAGCTACAGGATATATTATGGGAGGCCCTCTTCCATAGTGATGAGTTTTGAGAGCCATAAGTATAATTTGGAAAAAGTAGGTTTAAACATCTCTGAGAAACAGGGGTTTCCCTTATTAATCTGTCAATCGCACACCTGGTGCTCTAAAGGCTTAAAATTTGTATCATTTCTAGAGTCAGAGGATTTATAGGAGCTTATCCCTAGAACTTTCCCATCTTCACCTTCTACGCTGCACATGATATATTTGCAATCTCTGTATTCATTGTACCATTTCATATGTACATTGTTTCAAGTTTTCTTCAGAAAGCTACAGGAGGGGTTTGGAAGCATACAGAATATAGCTTCCCTTCCATGCTTCTTTCCATAAAGATATGGCAAATTTATACAAACTAGATATGTGCCATTTCTGAAATGTTGTTAAACTGTTTCTGATTGATGAGTCTTTGGTCCAGCAGAAGCTGCAAACACTTGACATATTTTTTTCTGCCACATAAATAAAATGATATTTTTTTCCTAAGAATTAAAGTATCTCAGCAGGTGGAATTGATTATTATTCATAAATATTTTCATAGGCCTTGCTAACAAACATAGCTACCATATCTTCAACAGGTGCCATTTGTGATAACTGAATAAAGGACTTTTTTCTTTAATGTAGACATGCAGAATAAATGCTAAACAAGTAACATATACCTTTGGCTTGGGAAAATGATCTGTATTCTTCTTTTACTGACTCCATCTCTGAATATAACAATTTTTCGGTAAAAACATTTTTGCTAGGTAAGGGTGGAATTCCAGTTATGGTGTAAGAAAATCATCATGTTCCATAGTAAATTGGAAAAATAAAAGATTATTTACAGGTAGAAGAGTAAAATGCCTTGACAGCAAGAAAAATGTTGGGAGAAAAATCTTTCTGTCTTCTTTACAAAACCTTTACTGTTTTGTTTTGTTTTTTTAACTCCCAATTCTTAGAGGTATTTATTGACTCAGAACATTCAATGTACTCTCAGGTAGAGAAAGAAAGAAATGTATACAAAAAATGGGGCAGAGTCCCATGGTTTTCTTCTAGCATATCCCTTTGTGTGTGTCTTGGACCACTTCTGTCCATGTCATTTCCACAAACACAATTGTTCTACTAGCATCCTCACTGCCACCAATCCAGTGGTCACACTGGTGAATGATCAGAGGCCCATCACCATGGGTGGTCCAGGCCCAGTCATTTCTACAGACCCTAGATCTTTGTCGGGTTTGACGATGAGAGGCAGGCAAGTAATTCAACCTGGTGCAAAGAAAGCCCCTCCTTGGGATTATTAGACTTGGGACTCCAAACATTGAACTACTCTCTTTATTAAGTGAAGCTATGATTGTAAAACTCTGGAACTGTCCAGAATTCTTACCATGTGGATCAGAAAGAGTAAAGGAATACTTGCTAATACAAATTGCAAATATGGCTAATAGGCAGAAAGAGGTAAGGAAAGCAAATCCAAAGATAGCACTCCAAGTTTTCAATAGTTCGTAAAACTCATTTCAATACCATACCTAGGACTTGCATCTGTATTGCATTTTTCTCATTATTTTTTTCAAACTTGGTCAGCTTGTATTTGTCACTTGCAACTAAATTAGTACTGACAAATGCAGATTGCAATATTGCTGATAAATTTCCCAGGTTATTAAAAGCTTTGCTAGGGAATTCCCTGGTGGTCCAGCAGTTAGGACTCCACACTTTCAATACTGAGGGCCTGGGTTCAATCCCTGGTTAGGGAACTGAAATCCCACAAGCCATGAGGTGTGGCAAAAAAAAAGCTCTGCTAGAGTATAATTTTAAGGGTTTTCCTAAACCTTTTCACTTTTATTCTTAGGATTCATTACTTGACATACAAGAATGTTTCATTTCCTAGTTCCTTTCTGGTTTTGATACATTTAATGGAAGAGATAAGGTGGAACAAAAATTGGATTAGGTCAATTCTTAAGTTTGTGAGCTGTTATTGAGAAAAAAGATATTCTGAAAAATACAGTACAGCTAGAATAAAGTAACGCTCAAATATAACTTTACAGAATGTAATGGTTATAAAATAACTGGAATATTTTTAAGGCAAAATCATTTACTCAACATCAACCTGCAAATATTTATGGAGCATTTATTACGTGTCAAGTATTTTTCTATATGCTTTGGGTATAGTAGTAAACAATTTAAAAGTTCCTGTTATTTTAGACCTTATATTTTAGCATAATCTAAGCTTAAATAGACCCCAAACCATTTTTAGGATTTTAATTAATGCAATAAGGCTTGAATGAAAGAGAAAATGTAGTTAACACATGGCTTGAAATTTTATTTCTGTCCATTAGTACTTTTATGAGTAGAGTACCTTATCAGGTGTTTTGCTAAACTTGCAAATATTTTCAAGAGCATTTCAATCTGTTGAAATTCAAAAATGAAATTTCCAGTGTTCTGAGGTCCTTGAGACAAGTAGACAGAGCTGAGATTCTGGGAAGACCAAGGCAGCTAGAGTTCACAGAGAACCAGAGAATAGAGAGCTACACATGGAGAGCATTCCAGAGATCTTTAGAAATTTCCATTCTAGTATTCAGCTGGGTACCAGTCAGCCAGCATATACATATGAAGAAACTACCTAAGTCAAAGGAAAAAGCTACCCAAAAGAATCAAAGAGGAAAAGAATACCCAAAGCTCACACAATGCCTGTTCTCACAGCCAGAGTAGATTTCCTAATTCACAGGTCACTGGGTAGGGTAGTTTAGACCAAAACAATAAGACTAAGTTAGCACGTACAACAAAGATCAAGAATCTTTTTAAAAATACAAAAATTATCCAGCATGCAACAAGGTATAATTTACAATATCTAACATCCTGTAAAAAATTAGCAGTCATACAATGGATAAGGAAAGTGTGATGCATAATGAGAAGAAAAGTAAATCAGTTAAAGTATCCACCAAATGGCACAGATGATAAAATTAATAGACAAGAACACTAAAGCAGTTATCACATCTGCATTCAATACATTCAAGAATTTAGAGGAAAGATAGAAGATAATTAAAAAACATGAAAGATATTTTTAAAAGACCCAAATCAAATCTGTAAAGATAAAACTACAATACCTGAGGTAAGAAGTTTACTAATGGAATTAACAACAAATTAATCCTTGTAAAGGAGTAGTAAACTTGAAGACAGAGGAATAAAAACTACGCAAAATTAAACATTGGAAAAAATTAGTGAAAAAAAGATTAACATGGAAACAATGAACTGGGGTACAACTTCACAAGTGGTCTGTTACACTCATAATTGGAGTCAACAAAGGAGGAGGACCAAATATTTCAAGAACTAATGTACAAAATTGATGAAAACTATAAATCCACGCACCTAAGAAATTCAATGAATGCCAGTCTCAAGAAATAAAAATACACAAAGTCTATCAAATTGTAGACTTAAAGTGTGATTTACTGTATGTCAATTATTTGAATAAAAGTTTAAAAAATGACTTAGAAAACCCATGACTTAAAAATCAACACTCCAAACAAGAAAATATTTTCCAAACTCTCTTTTAGCGCTTCCTTCTTATATGACTCTTAACCTATAAATGTAACAAAACCTGGGACTTCTAAGGTAACTCTAAGCACAGTTTTACACTCTGATCAATTTTCCCTAACCTGCCTTGCAGCTATTAAAGGACCTGCTGCCCCGGAAACATAACTTCCCCAGTCCTTTCTTCCCCTAGGGACATCCTCATGAATAGGAAGATTAGATTTGATTCATAGAAGGTATTATCCTTATATATCTAACAGGAAGATCTGGATTTTAAAAGAAACTTTGCACTTTTTTAATAAGTACATTGCATTTTTAGAATTATTTCACTGTAAATCTGTGGTTTATGGTAAGCTTCTGTAATTCATTCTTGACTAGGTTTAACGATTGCTGTCTCTCTATAACTGTTTCTGTGGAGGCCACCTATCTTTTGAAATCTTTGTTTATACAGTCTCATTAACAGTCAGTTAGCAAAAACAGATTGCCAACCAAAAAATTTTGCTCACGTTTTACTCAAAAATATAGAAACAACCACAAATTGTTAAAAATAACTTCCACTTTTAGGCATTTAATTTTATATTGACTAGCAGTTTTTAACTTTCTACTTAAGATTCCAAAACTTACTAGAAATGAACTGGTTAATATTATCAATTTAAGATCATCACACTTAATACATCAGCTTCATTAAAAGAAAAATATTAAAGTACTTTTTGACTATATCTAAAAATATGATTATGTAACATCATACCTATTGTGTAACATGTATTCATGCCTAGCTATGTTTTTCTTTTTCAAATATTGTATTTTATGTTATTTTTTCATAGCTTCTCTCTCAAATCATTTTCTAGTTTACCTATAAATGATAAAATGAAACACAGTATTTTTCTACCTGTGCTTTGGGAAAACTATCCTCTGCTTCCAAAAATCTCCATGTAACAGAAACACCCATTTACATTGTAAATAGAAGTTATATATAAAAATATGGATAGAAAACAAAGATAAAATATAGTACAGTGACTCTGATCATGATAAATGTTTAAAATATTAATTAAGAGAGGTTGTTGAACACCAAAGGAAAGATTGTTTAGGTAACTTCCCTCCCCAGTACACTTCTTTTCTAAAATCCTTGACAAAGATGCTTTTCTTGTGTCTTGAGTTCAGGTGGGAATTTTACGTTATCTTTTTAACTACTAAATAAAAAGTGGATATATCCAATATATCCAACATTATCTACCCATCTATCTATTTATCTAGACATATCAGTAGATTATCATAAATATTCATGTAATCACTAGGTAAGATTTCTTTTTAATCCAGTACCCCTAGAAGCCCCTTGTCTGTGGCTTCTATTTTACACCTGAACAGTATTTTTAGTTGAACAGAATTTCTTGACTTTAATGTAATTCAATGACTATCTTTCCTTAGGATTGTGAGTTTTGCATCCTATAAGGGAAATATTTTCCTACTCCCAAATCATGGATACATTCTCCTATGTATACAATCTTTCATAGTTCAGTATATTTACTATAGGTTTTTCATAGATATATTTTATCAGACTAAATATGTTTACCATTCCTAACTTTCTAATTAGATTTTATTTTAAATGCCCACTTACAAGTTGATATTGAATTTTATCACCCTTTCTTACCATTGAGATGATCACGCTTTTCAAAATTTATTTTAATTTGATAAATTACATGTTGATTTTATAATGTTAAAGCAGACTTGCAATCCTTAAATAAACCCAAATTGGTCATTATGTGTTATATTTTTATATAATACTCGATTTAATTAGCTAATATTTAGTTTAGAATATTTGATTGCATAAATATGAGTGATGTTGTTCTGTAACTTTCATTTCTCATATCATCCTTGTTAGATATTGATTTCTAAGATATGAAAGGCTCATCAAATAACTAAACTCAGATGGTTTCTATCCCAAAAATGGAGAAGAAAGGGTTATTATGAGAGTAAAGGAATTGAACGAAGGTCACATTTTGATGGGATAGATATTACTGGAATTATGGTGTTCAAATATGGGCTATTTTTTTTTAATTCTTATATTTATAAAAAACTTTGTTGATAAAGGTTATAATTTACTGAAATCTGACTATCTGTAAGCCTCTATTCTTGTTGTATAAAATGTATTTGAGCACATTTAATCATTATAAAAACCCTATGAGGAAATGCTATTTCTATACCTATTTTTCAGATGAAGAAAATGAGGCATGGAGATGTTTGAAAGCAAGTAAAGTATCTCCCAGCTGGAGATAGTAAATAAATATCCAAAACTCAGCAGCATCTAAGTATAAGAACCTGTGTGGCCCCACCTCCCAACCTCTCCTCCCACACATCTCAGAAATTATCTGTAATGTTAGTCTGATGTATCAGTCAGAATCCAATCAGGAAGTAGAAAATGTATTCATTATTTTACAGAGAGAGTTTAATATTAAAATATTAACTAGGTATTAAAGCACTGCTAAATAACAGAAAAGGCAAGAACACACCAACTTATCACAGAGGTAGCTAACAAGGACATGGAGAAAAAAATGTAAGAGATTGAAATGAATGAAAAAAACACTCGGAGGAGTGGACCTTCAGAGCTGAGCCATAGGCATCTGAGAAGGAGTACTATTGAGCTGGTTCAGGGTCTTTAGGCTTGTAGAAAGTTCTCTGATGATTTGTAACCCAAGCCTCCTAAGTGTGTGTTGGTAGGGGTATGATGTGGGGAAGCAACCAGCTGGTGCTGCAAAATCGATTCACCTGTTGCTACTAGAACAAACAGCTACTGATTTGGATAATGTAGCTAGGTTTGGGTGATGCTGACAAGAATAAGGAGCAAGAAGAAAGCAAATAGGGAGTGATACATCCCCCCTTCTTCCTCCTCCAGCTATGCAGTCTTCTGTTAGAACCTCAAATGGCAAACCTGACCAGGAAATGTGGCTTGCAGAGTCCCAGGAATAACCTCACAGAGTGCACTATAGAAGAGTATGTTTAGATTGGGAAATAATAGCTTAATAACTGTTACACATATTAATATTCTTCCATGCCTTTTTATGTTTGTGTAAAATTACTCCCTGCCCCTAAACTCCACCACCCCCTGTCCAACACACACAGAACAAGGTTTGGACCCAACGCATAGGAGCATCTGGTACCAGACCTACACCCTTAATGACTGCACTATACATGCAGTCTTCCAAGGGGAGTTTTATTCTAGAACATAGAGTATAACCACTGTGAAATTATTCAAAAGAATTTATTTTACTCATTAATTCATGAATTCAACCTGGGAGAATGAGAGAAGAAAAGATGACTTTAAAATTTTAGGTTCAGCAATCAGGAGGATGGTGTAAAGATATGTGGTGCATATTTGCAGATGACAGTCACCCAAAATGATCCCTATGGTTGTTTGTAGTCATCATTGTTCCCAGTTCCAGCTCAATCAACCACTAATCTACATTGTCTCTATAATTGTATTTTCTGGAATGTATATAAGTGGAATACACAATATGTTCTCTTTTGCATCTGGCATCTTTTATTTAACATGTTTTTGAGTTTTTTCCATGTTATAGCATGTATTAGCCCATTGCAGAATAGTATTCTATTGTTTATCCTTTCATCAGTTGGTGGACATTTGGATCATTTCCACTTTTTGGCTATTAAGCAAGGCTGCTTTAAACATTTGTGTGGAAGGCTTCGTGTAGACATATTTTTTTGGGGGGGTAGATACTAAGTGTGGAATTACTGGGTTGTGTGATACGTTTATGTTTAACTTCAGAAACTGCCAAATTGTGTTTCAAAATATCTGTACTATTTGACAACCCACCTGCAGTCATTGAGAGTTCCAGTTTCTCCATATCCTCTCCAACACGCAATATAGTCTGCCCTTTTTATTGTAGCCTTTCTTCTGGATGTGTAGTGGATTTTCATCATGGTTTTCATCTTCATTTCTCTACGTACTATGATTTGAGCTTTTTATGAGTGTATTAGCCATTTATATATCTTTGATGAAGAATCTATTGAAATGTTTTCCTGTTTTTAATTGTTTTGTCTTCTGATTGAGTTTTAGGAATCCTTTGTATATTCTGGATACAAGTCCTTTATGATAGATTTGGCCAATATTTTCTCCCATTCTGTGGCTTGTCTTTTCACTTTGTTATACATTTCCCTAGACGTACAAACATTTTTAATTTTGATGAAGTCTAAGTTATCAACTTTTCCTTTTATGGATCATGATTTTTGGTGTTCCAACTAAGAAATCTTTGCCTAACTCAAGGAAAAATATTTTCTCCTGTTTTCTTCTAAATTTTTCATAGCTTTAGCTCTTTCACATAGGTCTATGATTCGTTTTGAGCAAGTTTTTCTGTATGGTGCAAGTTCAGGGTCTAAATTCTTCTTTTTGCAAGTGATTACCCAACTGTTCTAATATCATTTCTTAAAAAGACTATTCTTTCCCCCATTGAATTGTCTTAACATCTCTGTTGAAAATCAATTGACTGTAAAAGGAATTATACCTGGACTCTTAATTATGTTCCATTAATCTATATGTCTATCTTTATGCACATACCAAGCTACCTTAATTACTGCAGCCTAATAGTAAGCTTTGAAACTCTGAAGTACCAGTAATCCAACCTTGTTCTTGAATTTTAGGATTGATTTGGCCATTCAGGTTCATTTGTATTTCAAAGGCTGCTAAAATTAGAGATTGTGTTGTATCTATAAATTTTGGGGGAAATGTTATTTTTCTACTCAAAAAGTAATTACACCCATTCATTTAATGTTCCTGGTGAATTGCTAGGACATGAGTTCATATAGATTGAGTCATGACTGTACAGGTCAGATTTATTCTAGAAACTGAACTCCCAAAGTAGCTGCCTCTTCCAAGAGAGAAACATATTGTTTGTCTTATACAATTCATCAATTTCCTAATTTACTGAGTTTTTCATGGTCTTCTTGAGGGCTGAGGCTTCATATCCTTCTTCATCTCCAAAGATAGATAGCTTGATACTGCTCAACATAACAAATGGTTTTTCAAGTCCTCATCAAAGTGTAAGGTTAATGTGAAGCTTCATAAATCTCTGGGAATCCTTCTTGACAAATCTTGTCATACACATTGAGGCACCCCAATTTTACACCACAAAATTGTAATTTTACAGTCTGTTCAATTTTCCTTTTTGTGGCTAGGAGATAGTAGTGAAAATCTCTTCTTGGATCAGGTTTGTGGACAAATAAGGATTTTAACCAGATATCTTTTCAAAGTCTGTAATCTGAAGATGTTGTTCCTAAACTGGAGGCTGAAGTGCTGGAGCAACCCAGGAGGCTGCTTCATGTGCCACATCTTGCTCCCACCATCTTGCTCTGGCGCCTTGACTACCACTGCTGGAAGATGTTTGGTAAGATGTAAGACATCATAGCATGTTTGTATACTGATGAGAATAATCATATAGCACAAAGATGGATGATATAAGATAACAAATAAATTACTGAAGATATACCATGGATCAGGAAAGAGATTCCTTGCAAAGGTAGAGGGAGAAATTTTAAATGAGGGAATAGTACATTTATGGAAATATGATGGAGGGTGGACATTTGTGGGTGAAATTGAATACCTGTATATGGAGTTTGTCAAAATTCTCATTGAACTGTTTCAGTTTTCTCAATGAGTTAGAAGCTCTCTCATTGGCTGAAGAAGATGATAAATGAGAACAGAGGTGTGAAATAGTCATCTTGACTGAGAGAATAATTGGACCAGGGAAATATGGCATGATTGCCCAGACTCATTACCAACATGCTCGGGATTCCTGGTCATTAATTTAAGGTGAGACCAGTCAGTATGGCTGTATAGGTGTATGTTTGTATGTGTGTGTTTGTATCTGTGTGTTCCAGTTATACCCATATGAATGCATGGAGAAGTTGGAAAGTTAGATTAAAAAGTTTGTCTTTTGCCAAGAAAGTATAAAAATGGGAAAGTACGGTAGTATGGTGTGTACTGATATAGCAAAGTCTCAAAGACAGAAGTTTAAGATTTAACTTAAATCTGTTAAATTAACAGATTTAAGTAATCAAATTTGTGTGGATGCAAAGTAAATGTTAAAAATTGAAATCATAGCTTTAGACAGATGAGATGTTGCCAGAGTTTACTATTGTTTTGGTAACGTCATGGTGGTAGATCACCCACTGCAACTGAGCTCTGAATCAAATCAAATCACACCATACTTTGAGAATAAAGATTTTTCCAGAGATCTGCAAGTCAGACAAAGTACTTACTACGCTATGGGGATGATGCTTTTAACGGAGTGCTGAAAAAGGTTCACTAATTCTTTAACGTGCAATGCTGCCAGCTTTTAGCTACTACAGTACTGAACCAGGAAGTGAGGGTTGGTAAGAATACCTTCATGTCAAAATGTCACAGATTCCATCATCTTATTCAGGTTCAGTAGTTTCTCTTGGATAAATAATGTTTTAGTTTATTCTTTGGCTTTGGTGAATTGCCAGAGTTCTGAAATGTTTGATTTTAATTGTGTTCTTCATATTTCCATTGTTTTAGAGAAACAGTAAGTTCACCAGTTTCTCATTCTGCCCATTTCAGAAGTCAATCAGGATATGGCTAGATTTTTAATAAAACATATTTGTCATGTGGATAGAGTAATGAACTTGGGAAATTTTAATCCATGATGTGCTACTATTTACCTAAATGCTCTGGACTACGTCCCTCAACTTCATGAGGCCCTTGTTTCCTCATATCCATTTCCACTATTTTGATACTAAGGTATCATCTCTAATCCTAGCATTACATGGTGGCTTTTAATTATTATTTAAAATGCTAATAGGTTTCCTGGAAGTTAAAAGGATTTTATATCCCTTTTCCTTCTTTGTTTCCTATTTAAGAATCATATTTAATCAACTAGTTTTTCTACTATGACTCTGCTTCTCTAGTTTAATATATCTCATTCCTCAGCAATGACTTTTCCACAAGAAAAAAATCTTGTGAAAAAAAATTTACACATTCAGTGAAATCTCTCCCACCTCCATATAATTTGTATGTTCAATACAAAAAAAAATGAATCAACTCCAAACTCATTTAAAATGAGTTTTTACAGAATCAAACATCAGGATGGAAATAAAAGATTATTCATTTTATCTTCCTGTTTGTAGACTAAAACAATGTAGACAGGTAAGGACTTCCCTTCATTTTAAAAGCCTTCCAGAAAAGAAAATATAATTCTTTTGCTAAAAGAGGACAAAAAAATATTTATCTTGTGAAATAATGTGGATCATTTGGTTTTATTTCTACACTGCAAAATATTTGCTAATTTTATTTAAAAGCTGACATTTGGGTCAGAACCAAGATTTTCTTCCAAAAAATTGGCCAGAGTCGTTTTCTTTTTTTTTTTTTTTTTTTTAAAAAAGCAAGCAATCAATCTGTTCCAAATCCAAAAAGGCTTTTACTGGACAGTCAAGTAGAGCAGCCTTTTTTTCTAACAATTACATTTTGCCAACTATGTGGATAGAATAAAAAGAGAGATGCTATTTCAATTTCTCCACCTCCTTTGGAAGTGATTTTTGAGTTAAAAGGAGTGCAGATATTTACTAGCTATTGAACTTCTTTTTTTCCCTGAGGAATGTCAGGCGCTCCTCTGTATACAGAGTGATTTCTCACAAATTCAAATTGAAAGTTAATCAAGAAAACTAATAGAATGTTGGGTGTCAGATAATCCTAGAAATTTCTCTGTTCTAGTTACTCTACTTGAGAAGTAATTTAGTGAAGTTTATTCCAATCATGAAAAATTTTAAAATTGCATCCAAAAAGTCCTAATTTTTAGTAGATGCTTAATAGTAGAAAATAGAATTCAGACTGTTCCCAAAGGTAATATAGGTAACAGTAGTAACAGTAACTGATAATTTTATAATTATACATAGGAGAGTTATATATTTATATACCTTGGAGGGCTGTTTTTTATAATTAGGAAAATGCATGAAGGTATTATTTGTTCATGTTCTGAAGTACTGATTTCTCTATGGTCAATTGTCAAAATATTCTGGCTTTACAACATGATACACCATCTGAAATGCCCATATTTATCACAGACTCAAATGATAGGCAATACAAGACTTACTTAGATACTGCATTATATGTATCACATTTCCATCACATTGGAACATCCAACTGTGAATGACCTGAAATGCATATTACAGAAAGGAATAATCTCAGAGGTAATATTCATATATTTTTCAGAAATATTTCCAAGAATATATTCCTCTGAGTATGTTGGTATAATGTGGCTATTGAGACTTAAGCAGCTTTCTTTTCTTCTACATTTCATTTGTAAGAACACATACAACTTACTTCTGTACCTGTAAAAGCTATACTAAAACAAAACAGAAGACACTCATCAATTTTAGGCTTCTTTTCACAATGAAGCAAAAACCTATAAATTGGAAAATAAGGTCTTTTGCTTTTCCCTTGGGAGAACTAGGTCCTTGGCAAAAATAAATAACAAAATTCTCACATTTAATATGTTTTAATACCTGTTTGACAGTATTGAAACACAAGTAGGAATAGGTGTGAAGAAAAGTTACAATTTCTGCTCTATATCATAATAAGCAATACTGACTCCTTTCTTGGACCAGGGTTCTGCCAAATTAGGTAGAAATTTAAGTCAACATGAAAATAGTCATGTTTTTAGACAATGTATAATCTTGTCAATTAATACTCACAGATGGAGAATCCACTATGGGAGAATGTACAATCTTGCCCGAGATTCAGAACAGTGTGGAGATAGTGAAGAGAACTTAGAACCACATTTTATGATTCTAGTAACAAACCCCTGTTTTTCTGCCATCTAAACTGCTGAAGTTTAGTGAAGTTCAATGATGTCAGCACCATCACCAGCCATCGGACTGAAGTCATCCTAGGGCATTATAACTCCAGGTAAAATTACTTAGCTTTAGAGAGATACACTGCTAGTAGACATGAATAGAGAGAGTTCAAACGCTGTACATAGAGTTGGTGTTTCTAAGAGGTGATAGAGACTGAAAGATGAGGGGAGTTGGGAAGAGGGGAATCCAGGGGAAAAGAGCCTGGTTAAGACGGGATATTTAAACAAAGTGAACCTATTGTAAAACTTTTGACTTTGTAAAGATATTCCGTTTGGACCTAGAAAATGTAATATTTTACAACTGGATTTAAGTTTCTCACTATGTTTTGTCCATCAGTGTAGTAAAGAGTACTGTATATGCCAGTATTGTCTTCTACACTGGCCTTAGTGAAATTTTAAATAATTGGGATGACTGACCCAGCCCATTTCTTCCTCTGCTGGCATCTGTGAAAAGGGAGTAGCTTCCTTTCAGGTGATTTATCCAGAAGTTCTAACTAGTGACAAGAGCAAAGTCAGTGGTGATCCACAGCAGAACTGGCAGAAAAGGTAGTAAATAGTTGTTACCTTTTATATTCTTTTATATCACTACTAAGGATGAGTTTGTGGTGTGAATGGAAAGACTAAAACATGCATTTGGTTGGAGTTTGAAATCAAGTCTCTTACATAATGTTTAAATTTCCAAAATGTCCACCAATGGATGAATGGATAAAGAAAATGTAATACATACTTACACACACAATGGGATTCTATTCAGCCTTAAAAAAGAAGAAAATCTTGACATTTGTGACAATAAGGATGAATCTTGAGGGCATTATGCTAAGTGAAATAAGTTGGACAGAGAAAGAAATACTCCATGATCTCAGTTATATGTGAAATCTAAAACAAAACAAAACAAAACAAAAAAATCAAGATAGATACAGAGAACAGATTGGTGGTTGCCAGGAAGGGAGAAAGGGAGATGGGGAATGGGTAAAATAGGTGAAGGGGGGCCAAAGGGTACAAACTTCCAGTTATAAAATGTTCTAGGGATGTAATATACAGCATGGTGACTATAGTTAATATCATATTGCATATTTGAAAGTTGCTAAGAGAGTAGATCTTAAAAGTTCTCATCACAGGAAAAAAAAAACTGTATGTGACAGATGTTAACTAAACTTACTGTGGTGATCATTTCACAATGCATACAAATATCAAATCATTATCTTGGATACCTGAAATTAATATGCTATATGTCAACTATCCCCAAATAAATAAAAAAGCATCACTTCTCATGCTGGAGAAAAATATAATGTTTAAAAATCCTATAATTTACCTCAATTTTATTTCTAATTAAAATTAATATCACCAAATTTATGAAACTGACAAAACATAACTGTATAAAAGATGATGTGAGGACTCAAAACTCCTTTGAATATTAACTTGTTCTGAAAGCCTTATTTTAATAAATGTAATACTATTCTTCTGTCTTTGAGGGCTTAATTTACTTTATACATTTTGGTTTAGTTTGGTAAATGTCACATAAAAGTAAAACTTAAGAGAGTATTTTTAAATGGTATTTTATTGTGGTAGCAATGTTTATCATAAGCTCTTTCCTGTTAACATATTTTTAAGTTTATAATACAATATTTTTAACTATAGGCCCAGCTCTCTAGAAACTTATTCATCTTGCATAATTGAAACTTTATGCCCACTGATTAGCAACATCCCCCATTTTCCCCACCCTCACCCAGTCCCTGGTAACCACCATTCTACTCTGATTCTTTGAGTTTGACTATTTTACATACCACCACACATAAGTGGAATCATTCAGCATTTATCATTCTCTAACTGGTTTATTTTGCTTATCATAATGTCTTCAAGATCCATCCAATGTTGTCTCATATTTCAGAATTTCCTTCCTTTTCTAAGACTGAATGATATTCCATTATGTGTGCATGTGTGTGTGCGTTTGTATCACATTTTCTTTATCCATTTATCAACTGATGGATATTTAGGTTATTTCCACATCTTGGCTATTATAAATAGTGCTACAATGAACACAGAAGTGCTAATATCTCATTGAGATCCTGATTTCAATTCTTTTGGGATTGCTGGATTATATGATAGCTCTATATTTAATTTTTTGTGGCACACTGTACTGTTTTCCATAGTGGCTACACCATTTTGCATTCCCCCTAACAGTGTACAAGAGTTCCAATTTCTCCACATTTTTGCCAACATTTTTCCTTTTCTTCTTTGATAATAGGCATCCTAACAGGTGTTAGGTGATAGCTCATTTTGGTTTTGATGGATTTCCTTTATGATTAGTGATGCTGAGCATCATACATATACAGTCAACTGATCTTCAAGAGTGCCGAGAATACACAATAGAAAAGGATAATCTCTTCAACAAATGATGCTAGGAGAACTGGATATCTACAGGCAAAAGAATGAAATTGGACTCACATCTTATACTGAAAACAAACATCAACTTAAAATGGATTAAAGACATAAACATAAGACCTGAAACTATAAAACTCTTAGAAGAAAGCATAGGGAAAGGCTTCATGACATTGGTCTTGGCAATGATTTCATAGATATGACAGCAAAAGCACACTGAGACACCAAAAGCAAAAATAGACAAGTAGGACTATACTAAACTAAAAAGCATCTTTAATGCAAAGGAAACAATCAACAGAGTGAAATGCAACCTATGGAATGGGAGAAAATATGTGCAAACCATAAGGGGTTATTTCCAAAATATATAAGAAACTCTTACAACTCAATAGCAAAAAACTAGTAACCAAATTAAATGGGCTAAAGGCTCGAATAGACATTTCTCCGAAGATGACATACAACAGATACAGTATTTTTAAATTTAAGTAAACAGATTGTAGTTAAACAGGATCTAGAAGGTATTGTACTACTGGACGTGGGGATAAAATTTCAGTCATCATGGTGCACACAGAAGATATGCTAACCAGATATTCTCCAAAGACATCTTGTCTCAGTTGCTGGGAGTGCTGTCAGCATTTGGCTGTTAGCCCCTTGAAGTATTGTCTCAGCTTCACAGAGGTACCCTGCCCACACCAATGCTAATCTGGGACCAGCTCACTTCCAATGACTGATTCAGGTGAAGGTCCAGTCATCTTGGTTTAACATGGGACAACTCTGAGGGCCATTTTAAATACTCTACTCCCCCTGGACATGACAGAGGGTGTCAAGCCACATTATAGAACAGATTCTCTCTCTTCTCAAACCTGCTTCTTCCTCCTCCATTCCAAACGTATTGATCATAAGGTTGTCCCTCAAAAATATCCTTAACGTTAAACTCTGTCTCAAGGCTGCTTCCTGTGGAATCCAAGCTGTGAAAGTTGCTGGCTGGAATAACCCCAGAAAACAGATGTTAAGATGTTATTTTGGAGCTGGGTCGCCTGGCACAGTCTAGCAATGAGGACCCAGTCATGGTGGTAAAGAGAAAACACATATCCTTGGCATAGGTGATGGTATGATTGTTAAGGTTCTTATGGTGAATTAGAACAATGAATTGGTAGATGAGAATGTACTAGCTCAGGAGATGAATCAGATATTTGAAAAATATGGAGAAAATAGAAGTAATATGAAAGAATTGGATGGCTTTCTAAAATCTGGTGAAGATCTAGAAAAAGATAACATGCTGAGAGAAATCATGGGCAGTTGATAGAAGGAAATAAATTTCCATTGTTTGAAGACAGTAGGAGGTTTCTTCTCAAACCTATTATGAATCTCTCAGGATCAGCCTCCTCTTAGTCTCTTAGCCACTGGGCTTTAACTAGGGCTGAATAGCAACAAAACTCAGCCAGGGATGTCCTAGGCCTGTGAAGAGAGGAATGAAAATACACTTCAAAGGAGCTGCTATTCTAAAAGCATGTCCCAGCGGTAGTTGAGAGAAAGTATATGGGAAGAACTTTTGAAAGGTCTTAATAAAGGAGCCCACAACATAAATTTCGATAAGAGCATAATTAATGATTTAGATTCATTTCCTTGAGACTTAGGATTCAACACCTGGAAAGAATTGCAGGATATGGTATAAACTCGTGATTAGTATGGCTGCTAAACATGAAAAAAGATGACATGTTCAATGAGGTCATAATTCTGGAAGTGCCATGTTTAATAGTGGGAAAAGGGATTAAAAGCATCATATAAGTCATTATGGAAGAGGAATATACATACAAGGCTAGAAAACCCAGAAGATGTGTCATGTGAGAGCCTAATAGCGCATCACATACTGAGATCATATAAATAGCACTGGTGAGAGACACCACCATTCCTAAGTATGTCAGGAGTGTGTCCCTTCTGTAGGCCAGTGCTGTTGGTAGGAGACATTGTTACAGACCTAACGACAGTGATTGCAATGGAAATGACAGATTCACAAAACAAGAGGGGCAAGGTGATAGCACTTAACTGTCAGAATCTAGATGGAAGAAAAGTTGGAGTGGCTTGACAAAGAGGATTGACCCACACATATTTATGTAGATACTTGACAGAACACATGATCACTATCGGCAAGTTAGGTCAGCATGCAATAAGTGTACTACTCAAAATATGCCAGCAGAAAAAAACATGGTTGGAGATCTGGAGGTCAAAGGCAGTTTTCTCAGTAAAAAGTCCAGGATGTCTCACCCTATGTCTAGACCTTAGCAAGTTTTTGGACATGGAACCCATCAACTTCATGAGAGGTCAGGTCCCCAGAAGGAAGGACATTCCAACATCCTGGCATGTGTACATGGTAATAATAAGTCCAGTCTTTCCCCAAAGTCATGTATGACCCTTTACTCAGATAACTGTACATAGGAAAAGGGGAAATACCCAAACATTGCAAGGATGGTTGGATACAGAGTCCAAGTTGACACTGATACTCAGAAACATGGAGCATCATTATGTTCCCTCTGTTAGGTTAGAGGCATTTTAGGGCCAGGCAATAAATGGAGTCCTGGCTAAGGTCCAGATCATAGTGGGTTCACTGTCAACCAGTAATGATTTCCCTGATCCCAGAGTTTATAAGCAGGATAGACACACTCCGTAGTCTGCGTGACTCTCACATTGTCTCTATAACCTGAGAAGTAAAAGCTATTAAAGTGAGTAAGGACAATATGAAGTCTCTGAAAGTACCTGCTGCCACATACACAAATAACCAAGTGAGTAAATCAAAACAATATCATACCCACTTTCATATCCAGAAGCTGTAATATTCAGAAATCTATGAGGACATAGATGAAGTGTCAGCTTAGAGCAAATACTTAACAATATTGGGTGCTATCCTCCAAGACACAGTACATACCTTTACTAAAAGATATTTACATTTCTTTTTCCTCTTAAGAATACATAAGTCTTGAGACAGGATTGGAAACAAAACTGGCCTATTATCATCACTTCAAATGCCCTTAATATTTTCTCCCTGCTTCCATAATTCTATGTTCGGCATGGTTAGAACTTCTGGTCCCCAGTGGGGAAATACTTCCACCAGGAAATACAAAAAGGTCCCATTACATTTTACACATTGGCTATCACCTGAGCACTTTGGATTTCTCATGCTAAGGGACTAACATGCAAATTGAGGAGTAACTATCTTGGCAGTGGAAATTGACTCTGATCATAAGAATATAGGGGCATTGTTAAATAATGGGGGAAAGTAGGGATAGGTCTGGTACGTAGGTGATCCACTTGAGTCCCTCTTGTTAATTCCTTGCTTAACTGTGATGAGATTTTACTGACCCAGGCTTATTGACCATGGATAAAGATATGGGTCACAATAACACATAAACCACTAAGACCAGTAGAAGTATTAGCTATGGATATAGAAACTCTAAAATGCATAACAGAAGAGGAATAAGTGTTAGTTGTTTTACCAAGATCAGTTGTAATGGGAAGGGTTATAATTTGTTCCACTCACCCTTCTCTTCTAGATTTCCCCCAGAATGAGAGGTGCTTTTAAATTGCAAGAGGAGCTGTCCAACAAATATATATGGAGATCTGAATCTGAGTGGTGCAAAGGATGGACAATATAAATGCACCCAAACCTTTCAGCAAGCACTTTTGGTCCCATTTCTTGGGAGGGCTGTCAGTAGACATTTTTCAGCTCTGAGGGCTTCAAGGATTTCTTCAATTGCAGAGATCTGCCTCGCCTAAGGTCACAACTTTCTAGGGGCAGCCCACATCCATTACCTATCTAGGTAAGGGTTAGTCAAAGGTTTGATTATTTGGGCTCAGTGGGGGACCAGTCTGAAGGGCCATTTTAACTCCAGAGTTTCCCATGAGTTTGGCTGAGACAGTCAGGCCTCTACTACAGCTCAACTTTATGCCTCTGTCTAACCATCACCCTCCCTTTCTTTCCACAAGTTTGATGCCAAGCCTACTCCTTAATAAGCATCCTGATCATTGCACTTTGTCTCAGGGTTTGCTTCCTGGAGAACCCAGTTTGTGACTATCATTTAAAGAATTATTTTCCCGTTACATCAAAAAAATTTATTATTAAAAGTAATCAGCCTTCCAGAGTATATGAATGTTGTTCATTGAATAGATAATTTACATCCCCACTATGTGCTGTGAACTGGTACAAGGGACACAGCAGTGAAGATGCCAGAGAAGATCTTTGCCCTTACTAAGCCTAGAGTCTGGTGGAAGATAAAGAAATTTAAAATAATCACAAAAATAGTTATAACTGTGGTAAGGGGAATAGTATAGAATATGTATCAGTTCAACATGAGTTGAGGTTAGATTTTTGAAAGAGTAACAGCATTAAAAAGAATAGTGAGAAGGACAAAAAGTAATTCAGGGGAAGAGTCAGCCAATATGTAACACTGATAATATCTGATAACAACAACCATAACAGCAGCAATAACAAATATATGATATCACCAAAGGAGAAACTAATCTTTTAAAAGTTGTCTTCCATCTGTTCCTGTCATAAAGTAAAGCCTAGCTCAAGAGAAATCTAAAACACTCCAATTCAGTTTACTTTTGAAACTTTACTCAGGCAGTGTTGATTTGCCATGCTATACACATAAAAGTCAACATTCTTTTGTAATACTCCTGTCTTTATTCACTTCTTCTGACAGCATTTTTTTTTTTGCACATTCTGAAGTTTTGTGTGTGTCGTTTTATGCTGAATCCTTGATTAACCACTTCAAGGCAATACCTTTTTATGCCAGTGAAAATATCAACCACATTATTTGTGGAGCTTTGCATGGACTATAGCAGGAAAGTGAAAGGAAAATTTACCAGAGAGAATAAAATGCTCTAAATAAAGCAAATCTGTCAAAATTAAACTTTTATATAAAAAGCCTTAATTTCACCTGTGACATTAAAAATATGGCCAAGTGTGAACAAAGGATATGCAAGTGAGAAGATGGAAACCCACAACAGTGTTTTCTCTAAACTTAGTTAACTAATTTTCTAATGGTTAATTAAAAAGGGATATTGATTTTTGGTGTGATTTTTTCATGACCACTCACTGAGTTTCCCTTGTGGAAAAGAAAAAAGCAGTTAAATCTTAAAAATAAGTAGCAAAAGGCAAAATATATTTTTATTTTAAATATAAAAAAAGCATTTTATACTATTCTTCTATTGAATGAAACTAGACTATTTTATTCTAAAATTTTCACTTTAGGGAGAGATTTAAAATACCAAAATAAGGCCTTTGTACTTAGAGTCATAAAATATCAACTTTTCTAACAAATCAAAATTTCATTTGGGTACAATTTAAAACTATTTCTAATATGCCAAAAAATATGTGTGTTTCCACTGTAAAGGAAATTCAAAGGGTTCAATGTATTCTAGGGAAAGCTTAGAATTTTATATTGGCACTCTTGACAATTTAATGACTCTTTTTTTTTTTTTTGCCATTGTCCCTGGCAATGTAATTATCTTACTGGCATTATTTAGTCCAAGTCTCTTGTCAAAACTAGCCCTATAAAATGCCTACTGACAATTCTGAATCTACTTGCTTTCTGTTCAGCCCAAGTTGTTTTATTTTTTTTTCCCAGCAATTGATTTAAATGCTACCCAATTGTAATAAACTGTTCTCTTTCTTTGATGACTGCTACAAGCTATTCTTATTTACCGCATCCATCCTTGAAATCTACTCAATGGTTTTTGGATCCTGCTTTTATTTTAACAGGACTCTATTTCTGCTGCTCATTTTTGTGTTTTTATGTCTAAAATGCTCTAGGATTCAAACTGAGTTATCCCTTTAATTTCAAAGATCAGTTTAATATTTTAAAAAATCCTGAGGTTAAGGGCAAAGGCTTTTATTCAAAAATTATTTGAGAGAAAGGACAGAAATCATTCCCTTATGTATTTTATGATAAATATACACATTTTTATTATATTAGTATCTATAGAAGTTATAGCAAGAAATTTAGGGTACAGATTCTAGACAAATTGAGCTTATTAGCTTTTTTCTTTTTAGAATTTATAAACAACTGAATAATTTATGTAAATAACCATATAATTATCTCTTAGTTGTTATCTCATAGTTTTTATGAGATGAAAATTATAATAAAAATTTATTATTCAGGCTTTGCTGGTGGCACAGTGGTTGAGAGTCCACCTGCCAATGCAGGGGACACGGGTTCGTGCCCCAGTCCAGGAAGATCCCACATGCCGCGGAAAGGCTGGGCCCGTGAGCCACGGCTGCTGAGCCTGTGTGTCCGGAGCCTGTGCTCTGCAGCGGGAGAGGCCACAACAGTGAGAGGCCCGTGTATCGCAAAAAAAAAAAAAAAAAAAAAAATTATTATTCAAAGTAACACCTGTTTATGAAATTCAATTATAAATATTTAATTGCTTTTCTGAAAGCCCTAGAAGAATGTATATTCTCTTAAATTAGAAAATTGTTCAATCTGATGTAATGGAATCTCATTTGGAAAATAAAATCAAATAAGCTTTTCCAAGACCATTTTTTTTCAGAATGAAAATATGTGGAAAGTGCACAAACAATAGGTAATAATGAAAGGTAATTAAAGTATATATCACTAAGGGCAATAATATTCCATGAAATTATGTTATAGAAGTTATAAATTCTAATAACATCAATCTCATCAGTAACACTGTGGATGTGAGGAATATACATCAGAAAATTGTATAAAATTCAGGTAGAAATTAAATCAAAATTAATGAAAAAACTCTTCTTTGGAAGAAGCATGATTTTTTATTATTGGATAAAACCTCTCTGCTCTTTTTTATTATTGGATAAACCTTCTCTGCTCTTTTTCTCTTCCCTCAAATCAGAACAATACTGTCAAATCTAGAGAAATGGTTCCTAAAATAGCAAAGTAGAACTGTGTCATGTATCATATAACACACACACAAAAATCACACTGAAAAGCTTACACAAGCAGAAATAGACTTTATTAGGTGGCAAAAATCTCATGTGGATTTTAGAGCTGGCTACCAGAGCTGATATTTGGCAGTAAAGGCAATTAATATATATGAACCAGTTATATCAACTATCAAATATTTATATCAAAGTTGGAAATCATCACTCCTCTTAATTCTATAACCTACACTAATTTTTGTACCATTCAGTTGACATTTATCCTGTGATTTTTTTAACTATACACATAAACATATTTTATATTCCTAGCTAAATTGAGGCAAGAGATCATCTTGTCTACTTTATACTTGTCTTAGTTACTATCTCTATATTCAACATGTACATATAATTTCTTTCACTAATTTATCGTCCCTGCTTGGTTTACATGAGGAGGCCTGGAGAATATGAGATTTTACTTAGTTTTCAAACCAGTGGGAAGACAAGATAAATTGAAAGATTTAATATCAGGATACATTCCCTAAAAATAACTGGAGAATGGAGAATAGAAAACAAAACAGAAGAAAAATTAAGAGAAAACCTAATAACATTGGGTATTAAAGGTGAATCTGATTCAGAATGACCAGCCTCTAATTTTTGCCTTAAGTACTCTGGATCTTTGGTGACAACAAACCGACAAATAAATAAGAGACGTCAGCAAGAAAAAACATCTTTATGAAGTGTTATTCTTTTATGACCAGTGTCAAACTTTAAGGTTTTCCTTTGGATCTTTCTTGTTGCTGGCATGCCTCATTTCTGTATTGGGGAATTTCATGGACAGCATGGTACTTTGAAATCAAGACTGCTTTTGAATGATCTCTTCTGTATACAGTAGAGTAAAAGTTATTATAAATAGATAGATAGGTAGACAGACAGATAGGAGAAAGAAGTAATTGCTGGAGATTATGGAGACAAAATCATTCAAAGCTACCTGTGTTCACCTTACTGCTGTCCTTATATATCTATTATAATGGCTAATGTTAATTGAGTACTTACTTCATACCAGGCAGTGTTACACAGCTATTAAATATATCAACCCACTTATTAACCTTCTTGTAAGTTAGGTAGTGTTAATAATGCTTCTTTTATAAATAAAGAGTCTTGCCAAAGAGTCAAGATTAGCATGATTCCATGCTAACTAGATCATTGTCAACTGTTTCAAATTGTTTGAAATAAAAATCAATTCAATTAAATGAGCTCATATTTATCACACCAGAAGTAGGTTTTATGTAATGAACCAATGAGGTATTTGAAACAGTTTTCAGATCAAGAAAATGCCAAGGGGCTTCCCTGGTGGTGCAGTGGTTGGGGGTCTGCCTGCCGATGCAGGGCACACAGGTTTGTGCCCCGGTCCGGGAAGATCCCACATGCCGCGGAGCGGCTGGGCCTGTGAGCCATGGCTGCTGGGCTTGCGCGTCCGGAGCCTGTGCTCTGCAACGGGAGAGGCCACAACAGTGAGAGGCCCGCATACCGCAAAAAAAATAATAATAATAAAAATAAAGAACTCAGCGTATTGATACTCAGTGTCCCCATTTCCTCTGAAGGTGAACATTAGCAACGTGAAACATATGGACCCGTGTATTTATATTGTGCCAATGTTCAGGGAGAGGAGAAAACACTGTCGCTGAATTTTAAGAATCTCAATTCATGAATGCTTAAATTAGTGCCATTATTAATATATATTTTTTTAATTCCTATGAGTAGACCAAAGACATGATGATAATGGGGCCTCATAGCAGATTGTGTAAGATCCCCATGAATCTTAACTAATACCATAAATGTACCCATGGTAAAAAATTTTTCAACCTGACAAAAAGTCTTACCTGTAGAACAAAGCAAAACTATATTGATTGTCTTGGGCTATTATGTTTAAATTCCTACAATTGCAGCATTTGTGGATTTTTCATGATTGAGGGGTTCAAAAGTTGTTACACATAGTAAGATTCCAACTGTGAAAGATATTCTTTTAACAAGTTCTGGAACTCTAAAAAGGAAAAGTAAGTGGGGAGAAGAGGAAAGAAAGCTTTTCCTATAAACTGAAAAGAAAACTTATTGTAATGATGATGAAATTATTCCCAGTGTTCCAAAGAACCTGGAAACAACAACGATTATTGTTCACCTCCTGTCATCATATGAAATAAAAGACTGATGTTTTTATACAATCATAAAGATGAGTGTTCTACAAAGAACTTGGTTACTCATACTTCTTATTTTTATACAAAAAAATATTCTAGCAATATTTATCTGAGGATTTTAGGTGACAATTTTAATAAATTCTGGTAGATACATACACTAAATTTCACCATTCTAAGACTTTAGAAATGAAGTTACATGATTTATATCCATTCTTTTTTGGCTGAACCTTGAAGCTATAAAAAGTGACTGATTTTGTGCTCATGTGAACATATAAATATACAAATTTGTCCCTCTATTGCTATAATTAGTCAATGACATAAATTCAAGTCAATAATTTTAATTTTATTTTATTTTAATTGCATTATGTTGCCTAACACAGATTTATATGTTACAAAATGCAATTAAAATATAGCTTGGAGTCATTGTAATAAATAAATAAATTCATAACACAGATAAAACAGAGGAAAATACTTAACTTAGTGTTTTGAAATTTTATTTTCAAAATATGTATGAAAAGTCTAGTGTATGTCTATGAATTAAAATGCAATGACTTGTGTTGTAAACTACTGTAGCAGGAATATGATAGGTTCCTGACTAAGTGTTACATTAACCTATACTTTAAAAGCAGTATTAATAAAACTATTTTTATAGAAGACCTAATTGTCTTATACTTTTTATTTTAAAGTGTGATTTGAAAAATATGGAGTAGTACATACCCTGATTTTTTTTTTTTTTTTTTTGCGGTATGTGGGCCTCTCACTGTTGTGGCCTCTCCCATTGTGGAGCACAGGCTCTGGACACACAGGTTCAGCGGCCATGGCTCACGGGCCCAGCCACTCTGAGGCATATGGGATCTTCCTGGACCGGGGCACGAGCCCATGTCCCCTGCATCGGCAGGCAGACTCTCAACCACTGCGCCACCAGAGAAGCCCTACATACCCTGATTTTAAGTTTTGAAAGGGCATGATATAATGGGTCAGTAGCTTAAAATATATGATGACAGTGTATTTCTTTAAACATTTTCTTGTTATTTCAAAAATTTAGGGGGGAGGACCTTCAAGATGGTGGAGGAGTAAAGCATGGAGATCACCTTCCTCCCCACAAATACATCAAAAACACATCTCCATGTGGAACAACTCCTACAGAACACCTACTGAACGCTGGCAGAAGATCTCAGACTTCCCAAAAGGCAAGAAACTCCCCACGTACCTGGGTGGGCCAAAGGAAAAAAGAAAAAACAGAGACAAAAAAATAGGGACAGGACCTGCACTTCTGGGAGGGAGCTGTGAAGGAGGAAAAGTTTCCACACACTAGGAAGCCCCTTCACTGGCAAGACCAGAGGTGGTGGGGGAGGCTTCGGAGCCACGGAGGATAGCGCAGCAACAGGGGTGCAAAGGGCAAAGAAGAGAGATTACCACACAGAGGATCAGTGCTGACCAGTACTCACCAGCCTGAGAGACTTGTTGGCTCACCTGCCGGGGTCAGTTGTGGCTGGGAGCTGAGGCTCGAGCTTCGAAGGTCAGACCCCAGGGAGAGGACTGGGGTTGGCTGTGTGAACACAGCCTGAGGGGGCTAGTGCACCACAGCTAACCGAGAGGGAGTCCAGGAAAAACTCTGGACCTGCCAAAGAGGCAGGTGACCACTGTTTCAAGGTGCATGAGGAGAGGAGATTCAGATCACCGCTTAAACGAGCTTCAGAGATGGGCATGAGCTGGGGCTATCAGTGCAGACACCAGAGACAGGCATGAAATGCTAATACTGCTGCTTTAGCCACCAAATATCCTGTGTATAAGCACAGGTCACTATCCACACGCCCCCTCCTGGGAGCCTGTGTAGCCCACCACTGCCAGGGTCCCTTGATCCAGGGACAGGTTCCCCAGGAGAACACACGGCATCCCTCAGGCTGCTCTGACATCATGCTGGCCTCGGCTGCCTCATGCTTGCCCCGCATTCCAATTATAACTACCGTACCCCTCCCTCACCCAGACCTGAGAGAGCCAGAGCCCCCAGTCAGCCGCTCCTTTGACCCTCTCATTCTGGGCGAAAAACAGTGGCCAGAGGGCAACCTACATGCAGAGGCGGGGCCAAATCCAAAGCTGAACCCCAGGAGCTGTGCGAACAAAGAGAAAGGAAAATTTTTTTCTGTGCAGCCTCAAGAGCAGTGGATTAAATTTCCACAATCAACTTGATGTACCCTGCAACTGTGGAATACCTGAAGAGACAATGAATCATCCCAAAACTGAGGCAGTGGCCATGGGAGCAACTGCAGACTTGGGGTTCACTGTGACTGATTAGTTTCTGATTTTTATGTTTATCTTAGTTTTTAGTGCTCGTTATCATTGGTGGATGTGTTTATTGGTTTCGTTGCTCTCTTTTTATTTTTATCTTAGTAATAATTTTTTACTTTTTATTTTAATAACTTTATTTTATTTATTTATTTTTCCTTTCTTTTTTCTCACTTTTCTTCTGAGCCATGTGGCTGACAGGGTCTTAGTACTCCAGCTGGGTGTCAAGCCTGAGCATCAGAGGTGGGAGAGCCGACTTCAGGATATGGGACCACCAGAGAGCTCCTGGCCTCATGCAATATCAATCGGCAAGAGCTCTCCCAGAGATCTCTGTCTTAATGCTAAGACCCAGCTGCACTCAACAACCAGCAAGCTCCAGTTCTGGACACACCATGCCAAACAACTAGCAAGACGGGAACACAGCCCCACACATTAGCAGAGAGGCTGCTTAAAATCATGAGTTCACAGACACCCCAAAACACACCATCAGACTCAGTCCTGCCCACCAGAAAGACAAGATCCAGCCTCATCCACCAGAACACAGGCACCAGTCCCCTCCACCAGGAAGCCTACACAACTCACTGAACCAATGTTAGTCACTGGGGATAGACACTAAAAACAATGGGAACTACAAACCTGCAGCCTGTGAAAAGGAGACCCCCAAACACAGTAAGTTAAGAAAAATGAGAAGACAAAGAAATATGCAGCCGTTGATGCAGCAAGGTAAAAACTCACCAGACCAGGCTTCCCTGGTGGTGCAGTGGTTGAGAGTCCGCCTCCTGATGCAGGGGACACGGGTTCGTGCCCCGGTCCGGGAGGATCCCACGTACCGCGGAGCGGCTGGGCCCATTGGCCATGGCCACTGAGCCTGCGTGTCTGGAGCCTGTGCTCCACAGAGGGAGAGGCCACAACAGTGAGAGGCCCGCGTACCGCAAAAAAAAAAAAAAAAAAAAAACTCATCAGACCAAAAATTTGAAGAGGAAATAGGGAGTCTACCTGAAAAAGAATTCAGAGTAATGATAGTAAGACGACCCAAATCCTGGAAACAGAATGGAGAAAACACAAGAAACATTTAACATGGACCTAGAAGAGCTAAAGAGCAAACAAACAATGATGAAAAACCCAATAAATGAAATTAAAAATTCTCTAGCAGCATTCAATAGCAAAACAACTGAGGCAGAATAACAGATAAGTGACCTGGAAGATAAAATAGTGGAAATAACTACCACAAAGCAGAATAAAGAAAAAAGGATGAAAAGAATTGAGGAAAGTCTCAGAGACCTCTGGGACAACATTAAATGCACCAACATTTGAATTATAGGGTCCAAGAAGAGGAAGAAAAAAGAAAGGGACTGAGAAAATACTGGAAGCGATTGTAGTTGAAAAATTCTCTACTATGGGAAAGGACATAGTCAATCCAATCCAGGAAGCACAGAGAGTCCCATACAGGATAAATCCAAGGAGAAACACGCCAATACACATATTAATCAAACTATCAAAAATTAAATACAAAGAAAAATATTAACAGCAGCAAGGGAAAAGCAACAAATAACACACAAGGGAATCCCCATAAGGTTAACAGCTGATATTTCAGCAGAAAGTCTGCAAGCCAGAAAGCAGTGGAAGGACCTATTTAAAGTGATGAAAAGGAAAAACCTACAATCAAGATTACTCTATCCAACAAGGATCTCATTCAGATTTGACAAATTAAAACTTTTACAGACAAACAAAAGAGAATTCAGCGCCACCAAACCAGCTTTACAATATGCTAAAGGAACTTCTCTAGCTAGTAAACACAAGAGAAGGAAAAGGCTTACAATAACAAACCCAAAACAATTAAGAAAATGAAAATAGGAACATACATATTAATAATTACCTTAAATGTAAATGGATTAAATGCTCCAACCAAAAGACATGAACTGGCTGAATGGATACAAAAACAAGACCCATTTATATGCTGTCTACAAGAGACCCACTTCAGACCTAGGGACACATACAGATGGAAGGTGGGGGATAGAAAAAGATATTCCATGCAAATGGAAATCAAAAGAAAGTTGCAGAGCAATTCTTATATCAGACAAAATAGATTTAAAATAAAGACTATTATAAGAGACAAAGAAGGACACTACATAATGATCAAGGGATCAATCCAAGAAGATGATGTAACAACTGTAAATATTTATGCACCCAATATAGGAATACCTCAACACATAAGGCAAATGCTAACAGCCATAAAAGGGGAAATCAAGTGTAACACAATAACAGTATAGGGGACTTTAACACCCTGCTTTCACCAATGGACCGATCATCCAAAATGAAAATAAATAAGGAAACACAAGCTTTAAAACAAGATGGACTTAACTGATATTTTTAGGACATTTCATCCAAAAACAACAGAATACACGTTCTTCTCAAGTGCTCATGGAACATTCTCCAAGATAGATCATACCTTGGGTCACAAATCAAGCCTTGGTAAATTTAAGAAAATTGAAATCTTATCAAGTATCTTTTCTGACCATAATGCTATGAGACTAGATATCATTTACAGGAAAAAAATCTGTAAAAAATACAAACACATGGAGGCAAACAATACACTACTGAATAACCAAGAGATCCCTGAAAAAATCAAAGAGGAGATCAAAAAATACCTAGAAAAAAAGGACAGTGGAAACATGATGACCCAAAACCTATGGGATGCAGCAAAAGCAGTTCTAAGAGGGAAGTTTACTGCAATACAATCCTACCTTAAGAAACAAGAAAAATCTCAAATAAAGAACCTAACTTTACACCTAAAGCAATTAGAGAAAGAATACGAGAAAAACGCAAAGTCAGCAGAAGGACAGAAATCATAAAGATCAGATCAGAAATAAATGAAAAAGAAATGAAAGCAATGACAGAAAAGCCAATAAAACTAAAAGCTGGTTCTTTGAGAAGATAAACAAAATTGATAAACCATTAGCCAGACTCATCAAGAAAACGAGGGAGAAGACTCAAATCAATAGAATTAGAAATGAAAAAGGAGAAGTAAAAACTGACACTGCAGAAATACAAAGGATCATGAGAGATTACTACAAGTAAGTATATGCCAATAAAATGGACAACCTGGAAGAAACGGACAAATTCTTAGAAAAGCACAACCCTCCGAGACTGAACCAGGAAGAAATAGAAAATATAAGTAGAAAAATTACAAGCACTGAATTGAGACTGTGATTAAAAATTTTCCAACAAAAGCCCAGGACCAGATGGCTTCACAGATGAATTCTATCAAACATTTAGAGAAGAGCTAACACCTATCTTTCTCAAACTCTTCCAAAAAACTGCAGAGGGAGGAACACTCCCGAACTCACTCTACAAGGCCACCATTATCCTGATACCAAAACCAGATAATGATATCACACAGAAAGAAAATGACAGGCCAATATCACTGATGAACACAGACGCAAAAATCCTCAACAAAATACGAGCAAACAGAATCCAACAACACATTGAAAGGATCATACACCATGATCAAGTGGGGTTTATCCCAGGAATGCAAGGATTCTTCAGTATATGCAAATCAATCAATGTGACACACCACGCTAACAAACGGAAGGATAAAAACCATATGATAATCTCAATAGATGTAGAAAAAGCTTTCGACAATATTCAACACCCATTTATGATAAAAACTCTCCAGAAAGTAGACATAGAGGGAACTTACCTCAACATAATAAAGGCCATATATGACAAACCCACAGCCAACATTATCTCAATGGTGAAAAACTGAAATCATTTCCACTAAGATCAGGAATGAGATAAGGTTGCCCACTCTCACCTCTATACTTCAGCATCATTTTGGAAGTTTTAGACACAGCAGTCAGAGAAGAAAAAGAAATAAAAGAATGCAAAATGAAAAAGAAGAAGTAAAACTCTCAGTGTTTGCTGATGACAAGATAATATACATAGAGAATCCTAAAGTTGCTACCGGAAAACTACTAGAGCTAATCAATCAATTTGGTAAAATAGCAGGATACAAGATTAATGCACAGAAATCTCTTGCATTCCTATACACTAATGATGAAAAATCTGAAAGAGAAATTAAGGAAACACTCCCATTTACCATTGCAACAAAAAGAATAGATTACCTAGGAATAAACCTACCTAAGGAGAGAAAAGACCTGAATGCAGAAAAGTATAAAACACTGATGAAAGTAATTAAAGACGATACAAACAGACTGAGAGGTATACCATGTTTTTGAATTGGAAGAATCAACATTGTGAAAATGACTATACTACCCAAAGCAATCTACAGATTCAATGCAATCCCTATTAAACTACTAATAGCATTTTCCAGAGAACCAGAACTAAAAATTTCACAATTTGTATGGAAACACAAAAGACCCTGAATAGCCAAAGCAATCTTGAGAAAGAAAAACAGAGCTGGAGGAATCATGCTCCTTGACTTCAGACTATACTACAAAGTTACAGTAATGAAGACGATATGGTACTGGCACAAAAACAGAAATACAGATCAATGGAACAGGATAGAAAGCCCAGAGATAAACCCATGCACCTATGGTCACCTTATCTTTGATTAAAGAGGCAAGAATATAAAATGGAGAAAAGACAGCCTCTTCAATAAGTGGTGCTGGGAAAACTGGACAGCTACATGTAAAAGAATGAAATTGGAATACTCCCTAACACCATACACAAAAATAAACTCAAAATGGATTAAAGGCCTAAATGTAAGGCCAGGCAGTATATAACTCATAGAGGAAGACATAGAACACTCGATGACATTAATCACAGCAAGATCCTTTTTGACCCACCTCTTAGAGAAATGAAAATAAACACATGGAACCTAATGAAACTTAAAAGCTTTTGCACAGCAAAGAAACCATAAACAAGATGAAAAGACAACCCTCAGAGTGGGAGAAAATATTTGCAAATGGAGTAACTGACAAAGGATTAGTCTCCAAAATACACAAGCAGTTCATGCAGCTCAATATCAAAAAAACAAACAACTCAATCCAAAAATGGGCAGAAGACCTAAACAGAAATTTCTCCAAGGAAGATATACAGACTGCCAACAAACACATGAAAGGATGCTCAACATCACTAATCATTAGAGAAATGCAAATCAAAACTACAATGAGGTATCACCTCACACCCGTCAGAATGGCCATCATCACAACATCAACAAACAATAAATGCTGGAGAGGGTGTGGAGAAAAGGGAACCCTCTTGCACTGTTGGTGGGAATGTAAATTGATACAGGCACTATGGAGAACAGTATGGAGGTTCCTTAGAAAACTAAAAATAGAACTCCTGTATGACCAAGCAATCCCAGTACTGGGCATATATCTTGAGAAAACAATAATTCAAAAAGAGTCATGTACCATAATGTTCACTGCAGCTCTATTTACAATAGCCAGGACATGGAAGCATCCTAAGTGTCCACAGACAGATGAATGGATAAAGAAGATGTGCACATATATACAATGGAATATTACTCAGCCATAAAAAGAAACAAAACTGGGTTATTTGCAGTGAGGTGCATGGACCTAGAGTGTGTCATACAGAGTGAAGTAAATCAGAAAGAGAAAAGCCAATACCATATGCTAACGCATATATATGGAATCTAAAAAAAAAAAAAAAAAAGGTTCTGATGAACTTAGGGGCAGGAAAGGAATAAAGATGCAGACATAGAGATAGGACTTGAGGACATAGGGAGGGCAAAGAGTAAACTGGGAAGAAGTGAGAGAGTGGCATTGACATATATACACTACCAAATGTAGAGTAGATAGCTAGTGAGAAGCAGCCGCATAGCACAGGGAGATCAGCTAGGTGCTTTGTGACCACCTAGAGGGGCAGGATAGGGAGGGTGGGTGGGATATGCAAGAGGGTGGGGATATGGGGATATATGTATACGTATAGCTGATTCACTTTCTTTTACATCAGAAACAATGTAAAGCATTTATACTGCAATAAAGTTGTTAAAAGAAAATTAGTCATACATATGGCCAGGCACTCACCTTACTCAATTTAATAATTAGAGAAAATGTTCAATTAACCTTATAGTCCTCATTAAATATGTCTTTGTCATGAAATTATATACAACTTAAATTTTAATATATTAAGAACACAATTTAAGCTCTAACTGTGTTACTTGTAATGAGTTTAATTGAAAACAAATGTATTTTTTTCTAAAAGGTGAATTTCTCAGAGCTATGCATACTTTTCTTTTAGGGCATTATTTCTTTCATCTTGCCCCTTCTTTAATGGTGGAAACTTTCATGTCTCTCATGATGAAGTATGAGCCATTCATACCCAAGTGGAATAAATTTCAATACACTGCCATAACGATAAAGGAGAAATATAAGGTTTGTCAAAAAGCAGATCCTAAAAGCAAAGCACTATCAGTTAAAGGAATGCTATAAGCAGTCATATTGTCAGTCAGTCAACCACAGACTAATGTATGCTTCAGGTGGGTACATGGAAGCAACAAGGGTAAGCTATTTCAGCCTTACTTACATCAGTATGAGATTAAAAAATCTTCAATTATTTCTCAGGTTTTTTTTTTTTTCCTGAATTCTCTACTACAAGAATCAGTTATAAAACCACTTGATAAATATCAGGACATTACATTTCACAATCAGTGATGTCTACAATTGCTGTTAGAACATGATAAAAGAGAAAAGAAGTAAACAAAACAAAGTAGTGTATAAGGTCACAGATATTAACAGAGATACCAGAGATCAAAACAAAAGCAAAACAAAGTCATCACAGCATTTAGAGGATACTCTTTTCTTTTTTCTTGGGAGGTCAGAACATTGTTCTTGGAAAAAATACATATTTTATTTCTACATGAATATACAATAATGACCATTCTGAAAACAATCAAAGTTCAGTTAAAAAGAAAGAATAGTACTGCCAAAAAAAAAAAAACAAAAAGGGGGAGAGACCGAGAGAGAAAAGCCTGCCATTGTAATAGTTAAATCCCATGCTTAGCACATTGAATATCGCTTTGTATGGTTCTATTTTCAGATTTTTTGAACTCCTTGGGTTAATACACTAATATCTTGAAACAACATAATGATTTGCCACACTATATAATGCTTCTGGCAAAGATCCATTGCCAAGGCACTGACTCTTATTTTCCTTTTGCCATGGTAACGTCTCACTGTCTCACTCCATTCAGAACAAAGGGGAAAAACCTGAAGTATCGACTTCCAAATGTAGTTGCAGAATAAGCAGCAGCCAGGGAAGGTCCAGACAGGTTTTCTAGGACAGTATGTTGTATTCTCATGATTGGATTCAGATTAAAGTTTTGGAGCAACTCATACAATTGTTAATCTACATGTTTATTACATCTTTTCATGGGTTGCACTGATGTCAATTATGGTAATATTGTTTGACCATTTGGTTAAGGTAGTGTCACCAGATTTATCCATTATAAAGGACCTGTCCTCCAGATTATTAATAACTGGTTTGTAGTTTGATAATGTGAAGCTCTGTGAATATCCATTCCTAAATAAATTTTCATTGACTATTTTAGCATCCATTGATGATTCTTGCCTTAATGAGTTATAATTAGAGTGGCAGCAAATGGGACTTTATAATTATCTTATTTATTGTACATTTACTATTGGTATTTGCCTATAAATAAGAGTTTTCACTCTACTTACACGTTTTATTTTTATGCTTTTTATTGTCAGTTTGGATTGACATTTTTATATTGTTGTAATGTATTCATTGTGTTGCTCAAAGTACCCCTGTGAAAGATCTTTCAAACAGATCCTATGATGTTTTAACAAATTCACATTAAGTGTGTAAGCAATACTTTTCTTCCTGGAATAAAAATATTCTGGAGTTTTCTGTCCTAGTCATAGATTCAGCTATTTCTCCAAGGAGCCCACATTCCTTTGAGTCATTAATGGGCACTTGTACTCTTCAGTCCCATTCTTAGGGCACAGTTACTGACTTTTTTTAATTATTTCATTTTGATACCTCAAATTTCAATCCAATAAGTTAGTTTCTCTCTTTCCACAGTTCCGTATTTTTATCTTCCTTCTACCAGAGTGAAATTTGTGGTTTCCAAAAATCTCAATATGCTTAGTCATTTAAACTTACAGGATGCAGAAAATAGATTTACAATTACAGCCTCAAAGCCGCTGCCAAAAAATAAATTTAGTAGGTAAAGTTAAAGATCACTTTGTGTATTTTTTTTTGCTTTCTTTATGTTTATAATCAAATTGTTCAAAACTTTCTTGCGCTTTTTCCCTTCTTAGATATTATACTATCAACTTGATATATCTTTCAGTTTCATTGAGAAATAATTGACATACATCACTTTATAAATTTGATATACATATACTGGTTTAATTTACATACATTGTGAAATGATTACCGCAATAGGTTTATTTACCATCGTGTCATATAGATACAATAAAAAGACAAACAATTTTCTCCTGTGATGAGAACTCTTAGGCTCTACTCTTTTAACAACTTTCCTGTATGTCATACAGAAGCATTAATTATAGTTATCATGTTGTACATTTCATTTTGCTTTAAGAATTTTTCTTCCTATTTTTAAAGTTAGTTTTAAAAATCAAATGTCTCATGGTATACATTTTACTACCAACAAAATGAAACATTTTAAGGATACAGTTTGATGAGTTTTGACAAATGCATACTCTTACATAATCATCAATATAATCAGGAATATAATATTTATGTACAACCAAAAGTTCTCTCCTCTTCCCTTGTTAGTCTGTGTACCTGTTAATAATTGGCACCAGGTTTTATCTGATTTGCTTTCTGTCTTTATAGATTAGTTTTCCTTGTTCTAAACTTTTACATAAATTCATTCAGTATGTACACTCTGGAACTGGCTGTTTTCTCATGTTTTTCTGGTTTATTCATGTTGTTGAACGGATCAATAGCTCGTTTTTATTGCTACTTAGTATTCCATTACAGAGGCATATCACAATTTTCTTGTTTGAGTTTGGGACTATTATGAATAAAGCTACTATAAACATTTATAAACGATTTACTTTATGAACATTATTTTCATTTCTCTTTGGTAACTAGGAGTAAAAAAGCTGCATCATATGGTAAGTCTATGTTTAACTTTATAAGAAACTCCCAATCTGTGTACCAAAATGATTTTCAGGACCAACTGTGTAAGCCATGGAGACCAGTTACAAAATGGATTTGGGAAAATCCTGTTCAAAATTTAAGAATTTCAAGATGATGACAACAGAGTTCTGAGTCAAGCACAAGACCCTTCTGAGTTAGAGCTCTGTCTTATGCAACTGCATAGATCGCATGCCCAGGAAGCAGGCACTGGTATAGGTACCACATTATATTGCAGCCCCAAAGTAAGTCCCAGTTGCTCCATACACTTGTCAGCATTTGGTAATGTAGATCTCTTTAATTTTGACCAGAGCAGGGGTGGGGTAGTAGTGTCTAATTTTGGTAATCATTTCCATTTTCCTGATGAATACAGTTGTCAATAATCATTTATCTGCCATTTGCATATGTACTCTTACAAAGTAACTGCTCTGACCACTTGTGTATTTTTGAGATTTGTCTTTTTGTTATTGTTGTAATAGTTATATTATCTGGACACAAGTCTTGTGAGATTTATTGAAAATACTCTTAGTACATGTGGCTTTTTGTTTTATGATTTCTTTCTAAAAAACAAAAGTTGTTTGCTTGTTTTGTTTTTAACAATGAAATTCAACTTATCACTATTTTTCTTTTGTAGGTAATATTTTTGTGTTAAGAATTGTTTGCCTGCCTCAAAATCATGGACATCATCTTCTATATTTTCTTCTAGAATCTTTATAAATATTAATATATTTTTAAAATATATTAAATATTAATATATTTTAAATAATTAAATATATTTAAATTATTTTTAAATTAAATTAATATATTTTCAAATTCATTTTTGGTATGGTGTGATATAAGGGTAAAATTCATATTTTCTGTGTTTTATATACATAACACATTTTTTGCAGAAACATTGAAAAACTTATTCTTTCATCCATGAATTATCTGGGCACCAATTTTCAAAACAATGGGCTATATATGTGTAGGTCTATTCGTAAACTCTATTGTTTTCCTTTATTCTATGTTTATTCTTATTGAAATATCACTGTTAATATTCCATTTTAAGAGTCAGCTAGGAAATTAAGGATTTAATTATGTTAAAGTACTTAACTTTCTTCCTTATCAAAACTGTATTGTCAGTTGTAGGTCATTTCTTTTTGCAAATAATTTTAGAATCAGCTTGCCAATTTCTATAAAAAGCCTGACAAAATTTTGAATGGGATTTATTGTTGAATCCATAGACTGTAAATCATTGAATTTTTCAATCCATGAACACTTTATCTCTACTTCAGATTTTTAAAATTTATACAATATTTTACAGTTCAGTGTACAAGTCTTACACAAACGTTATTATATCTCTATGTCATGTTTGTTGATACTAGTATAATTCTGTTGTTGTTTCATGTATGTAGAAATGTAATTGAGGAGCTGACCTTGTATATTCAGTAATCATGTGAAATTCACTTAATTTTAGTAGATTCTTAAATTTTTTGGATTTTCTATCCTAAACACAATCTACAGATATTGAAAGTTTTACTTTTCAATCTACATGCCTTTAAATAATTTTCTTACTGCACTGGCTGGGACTCAAAATTGAACTAAAATGATGGGATTGAATATCAATACTGTGTTGACAATCATTCACATTAAAGTATGAGGCTATTGGTAGGACTGTTTTGTTTTGTTTTTGCAAATAACATCTTCAGCCTGATAATGTTTCCTATTTCCAGTTTGCTGAGAGATTTTATTATGAATGGCTGCTGAAAGTGTTCAATGGTGGTGAACTGCAATGTGAAACTAGAGGAAGTAATTCAAAAGCTTGTGTAAAGTAAGTAATTGAGTAAAATACAAATAATTTCAATTATATTGTCAATGGAATTGGCTGACTATAGCTTGGGTAAATGATGCTATAGAGCAGAAGTCTGCATTTTCTGTAAAGGGCCAGATAGTAAATATTTTAGTCTTTGAGGGTCACATAGAGTCTCTGTAGCAATTTTCTTTCACTCCATTTTACTTTTTGTTTGCCTGTTGGTTTTTGTTTCTTTGTACTACTTAAAAAATATAAAACCATTGTTGACTTTCAGGCCTTACAAAAACAAACCCAAGCCAGATTTGTTGCTGGGGCCTTAGTTTGCTGAACGCTGCACTGGAGAAAGATAATGAAAAACTCCACAGGGTCATTAATCATCAATTAAATGCTAAGTGTGAAATCCAGAGGGCCGCCTTGGAAACATATGTTCTAGTTACTGTTGTAGCAGAACAGATCTCCCAAAACCTTAATAGTTTGGATCAACCATTTTATTATGCTCACAGATTCTGTGGTCTGAAATTCAGAAAGGGCATATCAAAGATGACTTTTTTCTCCTCCACAATATTTGGAAAAATGGAACAGCTGGAAGTAATGCAATGACTGAGTTCTGGAATTATCTGCAGGTATCTTTACTAATATGTCTAGCACCTGAGCTAGGCTGACATAAAAGTTTGGCTCAGCTTAGAAACTGACTATCCATGTGGACATGGCCTATCCCTGTGGACTGGGTTTCCTCACAGCACGCTGGCCTTAGGTTATTCATACTTCTTAAAGTGTGGCTTAGAGTGCCAAAAGTTAGCATCCCTGTATGAGCCAGAAGCTGCAATTCATTGTATAGCCTAGACTCAGAAGTGAGAGTCACTTCTGTTATACTATTTTGGCTAAAGCAGACACAAGTCCTGTCAGACTCAAGGGAAAGTAAAGTAGATCTCACCTCTTAGTGGAGGACTGTCAAAGAACTTTTAGTCACTTTTATAAACTTCCACAATCAACCCCCTTGCAACAAATTACACTTGACCCTTGAACAACGGGGGGTTAGGAGCGCTGATACTCCATGCAGTCAAAAATACACATATCATTTATATGTGGTGCTTCGGTACCCACAGGTCCTCGGTATCTAGCTCCAGATGTGCAGATTCAACCCACTTTGCATTGTGTGGTACTGTAGTATTTACAGTTGAAAAAAAAAAACCATATTTAAGTGGACCTGTGCAGTTCAAAATCCTGTGTTGTTCAAGGGTCAACTGTATTTTGATTCCTTCCAAACGTAAAATTCACTCACCCCTTTTTAAAATTCCCCCAAATTCTCATCTTATTTTGGCTTCAGGCTCAGGCTGAAGGTCCTGAATATTGTCAGTTCATCAGGTCTATGTGCAGATGAGGCTCATACAGTGCAGTTTAGGGTGCAAATCTTTATCTAAAAATTTATGCACAGAAGAGACAAGTTGTCTGCCCCCTACACCCCGGTATACTATGGCAGGACAGGAAAAGGATGACTGTAGGTGAGTAACCTATTCAAATGGGGGAAGGAAGGGAAGCACACAGCAGTCACTACTCCACAGCAATTTTGAAATTAGACAGGGCACCTGTGGCCAGTTCCTTAGTTAGGGATCATTCCTGTTCTCTAGGACTGATTCCTTAGGGCTCTTTGTTCGGCTCTTCCACCTCTTGGTTATCCCATTTTAGTCATCCTTCCATTTCTATATAGTTGCCTATAGTTCCATGGAATTTTGGGATTTAAAGGCCTATATTAATTTTGTATGGTCTCTATCCCTTTTAGCCCAAAGAGGTAGAGTTCCTTTAAAATCTTTCTGGGTTTCTAATAATTTATAATCCATTCTATTAGACAGGAGCCACATGAACTAATTTCTTTAAGATGAGCTCTTGTCTATTTTGGACTCACTAAAGATGCTGAGTGGCAATGTTCTTAATATTCTCAGGAGCTCTTTTTTTTCAATGGGTGCTAAATAGGCATGCCATTTGTATTGTTTGTGGTCCTTTTTTCTAACTAGCATAAAGTTTGAGATACTTAGATTTTTCTGTGGCTCTTACAGTTTCACCCTATATTTTATATTTTACTCAAATTCATTTCTTAATTTGACATTCTTTTGCTGACTGGAGGGGTTGGGAATTTATATTCCTTCTTAATGTTGTTTAAAAACTGAATAGTTCTTTTTTACCTTGTTATTCTACCTGCACCTTATCATTTGAAACTAAAGGAATCCATTAGCACTGTCAACATTTTGTCTGGAAATCTCCTTAACCAAATTCATGTGTTTATTACTACATTTTCTATTTTCCACATGAAGGCAGGCAAGCATTTTTCTAAACTTTCTGCCATGACATAAGAGAAGCCTCCTTTCCTCCAGCTTTTAATAGCATTTTCTTTATTTTAAGCCCTTATTAACACTTTCTTCCAGGCTTAACTATCAATCACCTCTTGATGTGTCCAGCTCCTGTGCATATTTAGTCCCCAAAATAATGCCATATATTTTAGGTACCAAATTCTATTCAGTAACTAATCCTGAATAATTATACCAAAACTTAGTTGCATAAACCACTATTTTTAAAAATCTATTTATTTTTACCTACTTACTTATTTAGGCCATGCTGCGCAGCATGTGGGATCTTAGTTCCCCAACCAGGGATCAAACCTGTGCCCCCTGCATTGGAAGCATGGAGTCTTAACCACTGGACTACCAGGGAAGTCCCCAAACCACTATTTAATACACTGGCTTATAGATCCTGTTGGCCAGGAATTGTCTCAGATAGAGAAGGGACATCTTGTTGATGCTACAGTTGTCTGAAGACTTGGATGAGTGACTCAAGGGCTAGACACTATAATCATCTGGAGGCATCTTCATGTACATGTCTAGTTCCTATGTAGGGATGACTCAAAAATTTGTCCCAGGTGGGACTGAAAACGGGAGTTCTTACATATAGCCACTCCATGTGGCCTGGCCTTCTGACAGCATGGCAGACTCAGAGAAGGCAGACTTCTTAAATGATGACCCAGTGTTCCAAAATGAGTATTCCAGAAGATAAAACAGAAGTCACACAGCATCAATTCTGCTGACTCTGTTGGATAAAGTAATCACAATCCCACCCAGATTCAAAGAGAGGGACATAGTCCCCACCTTCAATAGGAAGGGCATCCAACTATTGTAGGGTTTTTTAGCTCCACACCATATAAAAAAGGCCCTTATCTCCTTCACATGACAGAAAAAAGCTGGAAACAAAGGCCAAGACTTACTCTTAAAAGTATATATGCTACAGAGGATAAATTCTCAAGTTAGGCAGATCAGTTCTGCCAAGTCAGGACCCTGAAAGGGAAAGAATGGAGCCCTAAGATGTGGGCTGAAGACCCAAGTATAAAGGCTTGATTCACTCAAAAATCTTGAATAATTGAAATCTGAATTCTCTGAGCCTACAGAAGTGGTCCACTCCACCCTCTTAAAGGATAGTGCTCATTACTTCTCACCTACAAGACAATGCATGCCCACCCTCCCAGGATCTACCCCAGCTTCCTCCATGGTCATGATGCCAATAACTAAAACAAAGTCAAAATGTAACCTGGCCAGAGAAATTCTGAGTTTTTTAAGGAAATAAAGACACTATTCATTGAAGAAACTATAGAAACTAGTAATAGTGGGTCTGGCAGAAGATGGGAAATTAAATATGGAGCTAGATTCTAGGAGTGCTGAATCAAGGGAAACCAAATATAAAGCTAGAGGAGGAAACATTTATTGACATGGGAGAAATTGCCCAGGTTATATCAATTAACAACCTGACAAAGATGTTGGGAGACACAGCCAACATTCTTCTAGGACAGTTCTTAGAAAGCTAGAGCACATTCTATGTGAACTTAGAAATGTCAGAAATGTTGTGGCAGAGAGTAGAAGGAGAGATCAAAAGGCTGAGGGAAATGGTCATGATACTGTGGGTATGTTATGTAAATCCAGAAAACACAACAGATAAATTTGCTTCATAGGTAACCCCTGGTATACACTCTTTTTAAAATTAATAATGAATACACCAATGAGAAGGGCACCAGCATGATGGAGAATTTCAGCAACACTCCTCTTCTATAGGTTAAGGACTGATACAAGGCAATTACAAAACTGGACTCTTTGATACCAATAAATATGACAGGATCCTAAAATAAGACAGGGTTGGGGAGAGGTAGAAGAGGGCCTTTTTTCATTAGGTACAAAAAATTGCTATATTTCTGACAGTTTTGGAGGCTGAGAGGCTGAGACCAGGATGCAAGCATGGTTAGGTGAGGGTCCTCTTCCAAGTTACAGATGTCTCATTGTATCCTCACATGTATTCCACATGGTAGAGGGTGAGAGGAGCTCTGTGGAGTCACTTTTATAAGGGCACTAATCTCATTCACGAAGGCTCCACACCCTCATGATCTAATCACCTCCCAAAGGCCCCACCTACTAATTCCATCACTTTTGGGGTTAGGATTTCAATATATGAATTTGGGGGGAATACACACGTTCAGACCAAAGTAAGTCTTGAGTAGATGATATGCAGTTACTGATCTTCCAAATGAATTGGGATCAAAATGAGCTGGTCTTCACTTGAAACAGACAAGAGTATACATTAGAGTCCTGCACCAGAGACATGTTAACTTTTCCACCCCCTGTCATAATATAGTCCTCAGAGGTCTGGACATCCTGCAGAATGTAACTGTACTGCACTCTATCAACAAATACGTATGCAAAGGACTGCTTGGGCAAGAAGTGGAAGATACATTGGAGGCATTGGTAGTACATATGCACTCCAGAGTGTGGGAAATAAACCCCCAAAACATACAGGAACCTGTAAGTATTCAATAAGTATTAAGGTGTCCAATTACCTGAGTCACACTCAGATATTCTCTCCATTGTAATGAAGAAATTATTTAATCTTGTACCTCCAACGATAAATGGAAAACACAACATCTAATAAGATTCTTCAGACAGGATATTTCACACTTATGAATATTGCTCTGATGCATATACCAGGTGACATCAATGGCTGTCAGTATTGACTGTGCAGAAAGATAGAAAAGGACATAACAGCCAGTTCAGGATATGCTGTTGAGTTGCTCTGATGCTTGGACCATATGATCTGGCAAGCCTAATGCTATTAGATATATAGCTAGGAACAAAACATGCTTTGTGGAATTCCCAGTAAGGCCCAATGGCAGACTAACAAGGCAGACCTCCAGTTCCTGAGCAAGACTGACATGTGCAGTAGAGAATTTTGAAAAGCACACATGGTATGTATATACACGATATATCCTTAAGTTTATGCTCATTATGATATTACAAGAAATTATCAGTCCCAACTGGAATTTGATAGTGATGGAACTCATTACTCTGAAAATATAGGAAAAAAGTAAAGAATTTATCTTGACTTTTCTAATCAAATTTGATTGCAAAAAAGTCAAATAGATAAGGAAGTTTTATTTATTTATTTATTTATTTATTTTTGCGGTACGTGGCCGCCCCCGCCCCGCCGGCAGCCACGGCCCACGGGCCCAGCCGCCCCGCGGCATGCGGGATCCTCCCGGACCGGGGCACGAACCCGCGTCCCCTGCATCGGCAGGCTGACTCCCAACCACTGCGCCACCAGGGAAGCCCCAGGAAGTTTTATTTTTAACATAAATAGTCTAGCTAATAAATGGAGAAGGGATAATCAAAATAGAAATATGCCATTTGGCAGTACCTAATAAAATAATGAAAACAAAGGATATAAGGAAAAAGTACAAATGAATGCTAAAACCATTACACAAAATGTTGATGGAGAAATTTATGATGATGATATCTTTTTAACAACTTACTAAAATTAGGACAAATTTTATGATTCATGTGATTTGATAGAGATCTGATAAGGAATACACAGCATCACCTATAAAACATCATTGACTCCCAAAGTTAAACAAGATCCTGAATCAAATCAAACATCTAGTTTATAGCAAACACAGGGTTGGAGGAATAAGTTTAATACACCATGCCAAAGCAACCAGGCATATACAGAATGTGGGATATTCTACACTATAAATGACAGGTTTCTAAAATTATGTGTACATGTCAGTATACAAACATACACACAGCCTTCTCCAGAATACAAAAGAGACAGACTTTGAAATAATAACAAATGCAGTATAGCAATGTAGAATTTGTATGATGTGTGCTATGTAAGCAACTGTAAAATTCATATTTGAGACAGGACATTTTTAATATGGACTAGATATTTGATAATTACTATCTATTTATTTTGGTATGATAATGGTAAGTTCTTATCTAGAAATAGTCATTATCATTAGGAGATATATATGAAGGATTATGAATATGACTTGACTTGTTTTGACATACTTCCAACAAAAAAGGTGCATCTGACAGATAAAGTTCGAAGAAGGTGAAGAACTGCTAAATCTGTGAGAGTGGCATATGGGCCTTCAGTATACTTTCCTGTTTCTCGTGTACATATCTAACACTTTCTCAAATAAAGAAAAATAAAGCTTTTGTTGATTTGAAAGACCAATATATAAAGAAAACAATTAATTTATAAATTTATAAATAAAAAACTTTAAGTATGTAATAGGCATATCTTCCCTAACATTTACAGGAGATTACAAATCTGTTAACAATAGGAATCTATGACATGAATATCAAACTCACAGATAAATGGAGAAACACACAGATATATTTGCTTTTAAAATGTGTATTTTCTTATAGTGTGTCTTCTACAGGCAAAGAATCTGCATGGTTAAATGTAAAATCCTCTAATGTGGACCAGTCAGAGACTTAGTTTTGAAACTGCATGAGCCTTCACATCTTCTATGTTCTACAACCCTAGTTCAATGTTTCCTTTCGCTTTAAAGTTTGGGTTCTCACTGAAATTAACTAGATAGTGTATCTGCCTTGTTATCCACTCTTCTAACTCCCACCCGTGGGTTTTCACATCCTCATGTCTCCGTATGTACCATCAGCAGATCCTGTAAATAAGCGTCAGCAGAAACTGCAGGAGCGAGTTCTCAACATCCCTGCTGATTAGGCAGAAATCAGCCTGATTCTTAAATGGCCTTTATCGAAATGAGAAAGGTCATGCAAAACACATTCTGCTTGAAAGTCTTGAGTCAGAAACTGGAAATGCAGGTCACACTCTGGAAAATGTGTAAAGTGGTTTCCAAATAGATGTGTAGATTTAAATTGTGTTGAATCTAAATCTGACAAACTACTGAATGGTATTTTAAAAAATTCTGTTCACCTCCTGAATGGCCCTGGTGGTAGAGCTCCTGATCGCCAAAGGCTAACAGTATACCTTCAAACAGACATCCTTTTCAGCCTTTCAACTGGGCATATAGGAGATCAACTATCCAAGTTCCCCTCTCTGCTTCTCTTCAGTCAATGAATTTATGCAGATCTGAGCCCAGCACTCCTTCAAGATGTCTTCAGCTGTACTGTGCCTGTTAGTCTTTTGCCTACTCAAATGCATTCCCTTTTACCAAGAAACTGAGTTGTAATATATACACTACAGGTTTGAGCCTATGACCTGCCCCATTATCATTTCAATGCCTTTGTCACCTCAGTATAGCTCACAATAGAAAAATGCACGCATCTAGACAAATGCATAAATAGAGCAGTACTGATCATTTTGTTTAGGGTGTGGTAATTATTTTAATACATGACTGTTTTGTAGTCTTTGGGTTAACATGGCTGCCTTAAATTCTGGTGCAAAGTGTGGTTTGAACGAAGTGGATCTTTTCATGGCTACAGAATGCTCAATAAAAAGCAATATTTATGTAGGGGCTTCAGTTAATGAAAACAGATCTACAAAATGTTCATAGTAAATTAATTTGTGAGGAGCAGCAGTTCTTTATCTTATTCTAGTCTTTAAATTTCAATAACCTGAGACAAGAAGGCAACAGCGAGAAAGCACATAACAACATTACCAGGAGGACAGAACATATTTTAGGTCTTTCTGAATGATACTGTGTGTATCTCCCATGTGTTCAAGTATCTTCATTTCTCTTTGTAATGCCAAGCTGATTCTCCTTAAGAGAATCCCAGCTTGGAACCATATAATTAAATCAGAAAAGAACAACTGCCAGTTAACAATGAATACTGTGTGATAATACAGACAGCAAAATGGTAAAGTTAAATGTATAATCCTTCAGAATTCCTATGGATTAAGTAGCAAATAGGTAGACATGGGTGGTGTGTGCAATTATATAAATAGGGATACAATTGTGACATAAGAACAATAACTGGAGAGAAAGGTGCTAAAATGCCCCAGTAATTTATTAACATATGAGGGAGAATTTGTCTGAGCTATTAAGTGCCAATACCAGTAAATTTCAAGGACAGTGAATCTTCAATTAATTTTCCTCATAAAGCCTTTGAAGGGCCTCTGGGCTTATTCAGATCATTAGAATTGCTTTACAGGCCCTAAACAAGAACACTATTTGCCGTTCATCAAAGAGAAAGTTTGCAGCTGGGAGCCTATAATGACTACATTCCCATAAAGATTCAGAGGAATTATTTTTTTCCTTCAAATTAGTAAATGTCTCAAAATTTTAAACATTGAAGAAAACATGGTACAGATATTTGACCATTTTTCTTCAAACAAGTCAACAAAATCCACTACTTAATTCAAAATGCCATGTTTTTTGCTTTTGTTTGCTTTCACTCAGCAGCGCGGCCTGGAGTACGTCATAAATGATTACAGCAGATGATTTTTTTAAAGACAACTGTTTATAATTGTTCAAAAAGTTGGCATCCAAGCTTCCACAAAATAATATTGAGTGGATCCCCCCTCACATCCCTTCTCTCTCGCACAGTGACTCTATATGCTTCCTCCTTTCGTCTCTGAAGTGAAGCTCCTTTGCCAAGGGCTCAAGACCTCTTTGTAAGAACAAAAGTTCTTATTTTGATGTGCCTCCTTCTGTTTTGTTTTTTTTTTTTGAGACATTATCAATTTCATTTTAGTTTGAAAACACTTCTCTCTACTGAATACCTCCATTCTTCCTAAAAATATTCTTAGGTCTCACCTCCAAAGAGTACCCTTCCTTTATCTTTACAAAGCCATTGATCTATTCATCCTTCTCATCCTTCCTCTGTCAAAGCCACTGACCAAAAGCACTAGACTTGTCTCCTCTAACTCAATACTTTGTTATATTTATCCCTCAACACTTTGAAATCTGGCTCATATAAACCATCCTAGTTCATTTCCCTTCATATAAATGATAGCTGGGATTATCCTACTGAAGTATTCATAAACATTTCTCTTGGGGTTATGTCAAGTCATTGATTAAATAAAAACGGTAAATTGTGTAAGAGCATTAAATTTATGTAAAGGTGTTTTTCTGGAGAAAGGTTATTTTAATTAAGCAGTTGTAGTGGGTTTAATAAATGATCCCCCAAAATCCATGTCTACCTTATTTGGGATTTATGTCTTTTTAGATATAATTAGGTTAAGATGAGACACGGCTAGATTAGGGTAGATTGTAAATATACAAAGACCTAATAACAAGGGAGACACAGATAAGAAGGCAATGTGAAGATGGAAACAGATTGGAGTGACACATCTATAAGCCAAGGACTGCCAGCAACCACCAGAAGCTGGGAGAAAGGCATGGGATGGTTTCTCTCCCAGAGCCTTCAGAAGGAACCAATCCTGCCAACCCCTTGATTTCCAACTGCTTACCACCAGAAATGTGAGAGAATATATTTCTGTTAAGTCACCCAGTTTGTGGTAATTTGTTATGGATATCCTAGGAAACAAATACAGTAGGTAAAAAATATTATTTTCACATAAAATAAAATATATATTTCCAAATGAAAAAAACGTGAAATATTTTTACAAAATTAATAATAGAATAAGATGGAGTATATCATAATATCACCACTTTTTTACCCCTACCTCCATGCCCAAATAGCTTTGTTTTCCTTTGGGGTATTTTGGTGGGAAGATTGAGAAATACTATTCTTTGAAAACAGTATTTCAGAGTAATACTATTCTTTGAAAATTCATTGCTAACTGTTACATTCAAAATCCTCTTGGTCTTTGATCTTCTCAAAATTTTAGCAACATTCAAACCATAGACGGATATATTTTAAAAATAAACAAAACTTACTTTTTTTGTCTTCTAACATGGAACCACCTACCTTCACTTCCCTACCTTCCCACCCTGTCTGCACATTGGGCTCTTAATTTCCCTCTAACCACTCCAAACATGGCAGTACTTTCTAAGTTTCTCTTGATTTCCTTTTACTATGCACAGTCTCTCATCTATTATTACTTTGAGTTAATCCAAAATACAAATGTCAACAAATCACTTCTCCAGCCTATATTTCCAACAGCCTATCAGACCTTTTCAGCTATATGTTACATCAACTTCTTGTCTATTAAATTTGTCATCATGTCCCACACTGAACTCATTATCCAAACTTTCTTATATTTCTGACAAGCTAGGTATTGAACTTCTTATGGTCATGGCACCAGAATTCTAAAGTAACCCAGGCCCAACCCTTTGTTACTCTTCTCAGTCCTTCTCTCCCTCATATAACAAAACAAATATAACATTTATTGATTGCTTTTTTTGTGGTAGAAACTTAGCTAGGTGCTATTCGATTAGTCATGGTCCCAGCAAGAAACACAGGGTACACTCAAAAAGAGAAATTAAAATGAATAAAACAGAGGGACATAGCAGGGTTAAAGAATCAACAAGGAGCATCCTGGACATAGGAATATGCAGCTGGCTCTTATCACTCCAAGACCTGAGGGGGTAAGGGAAAAGGGTGTTCTCAGAAGCCAGAAAGGAGAATGTGTAATGTAATTGTGAGAGAGGGGTTATAAAACAGAAATGTCACCTTTTATAAAAGGTTCTGCGGGAGGAAACTCAAAGGAAGAAATACCTCAGCTTTACTTTCCTCACATCCACTTCAATTCTTACCTCTTACAGTACCTCCTGTTGGCTGAACTCAACCAGGAACAAAAATGCAAAGGGACTTGAAGCATCCCAAAGAAGTCAGCTCCTTGGTGCACAGAATCAGATGGAAGAAGGTAGAGAATCAATCTTAGGACAATACATTTTATTGTCGAATACCTCTAACATATAACATATGTTCATAGTTTTTACTGTCTTGAAATAGATGTATCATACACTCTACTCCCTTTCTAATCTACCCTTTTCCTTTCCACTATAATCAGTCTTTTTTTTTTTTTTTTTTTTGCGGTACGCGGGCCTCTCACTGTTGTGGCCTCACCTGCTGCGGAGCACAGGCTCCGGCTGCGCAGGCTCAGCGGCCATGGCCCACGGGCCCAGCTGCTCCGTGGCATGTGGGATCTTCCCGGACCGGGGCACAAATCCATGTCCCCTGCATCGGCAGGTGGACTCCCAACCACTGCGCCACCAGGAGAGCCCTGTAATCAGTCTTGAATAGCCCCTGTCTAGGTTTTCTCTGTCATCTTTTTTGTTTTCTTGGTTTGCTGCTTCTATTTCAGTCCATTTTTAGATGGTGGTTAATTTAATAATTGTAAATAATAGCAATGACAAAATCTTTCCCTCAATAAAAAATATAGAGGGTTTCAACTCCAACTGTAAAGAACTTGGTAGTCATCACTCTTATCCCTGTGACAAGAAAAAACTGAAGAAACTGAAAATAAATAACTTGCTTGGACCCACTGCTGAGCTAAATTTGCAGTGCACACTACCACCATCTATCTGGACAGACATGTATTAGTTATAAGTAGTTTTGGTGGCATTCACATACTTAAATTTCTCCAAAATATTCATTTTGATATTTAAAGTAGACAATTCCTTACATACTTACAACCATAATAAACTCAGTAATAAATGTGGCGCCCCATCTGCTTTGCTAATGTTTCATATGGAATTAGAAGGGAAGACAGTTTCTAAAATCCTATTACTTTGAACTAAAGCCAAATATTTCTTTAAGGTCAAGATTTACTATGAGCTAATTATTGTTTTGAAAGAAAAGGCTACTTAATTTACAATGTGATTCTAGCAGCTGATATTTGAGATAATAGACTTGTACAATAAATATCAAGAGGCTACAAAAATAGAGTGCTGAAGTAAATGACAAAGTCTCCATTAAGTGGCCACATTAAAGTCTTAAACATTATCACTGGTATGTCTTAGCAATATAAATGAAGATCAATTTTAATTTGATATGGTTATTTATATTTAAGGTTATACACATACTTTTTCTGTTGTGTCACAAATATCAATGGAGAAGCACCATGTCCAATTAAAAATCATAATTATGATTGGAAGGCATGATAACATCTCATTAATTGTATCTTTTAGGCCAAGCCAAGAATCTGTTAAAAACTGACTATATATAGATTTTAGATGATGCAGGGCAAATGTAAAAAAAGTAATTTAGAAAAATAAGCTATTAGAAAGACAGCTCACTTGGAGAAAAATAAGATACAGTTAATGAACACATAAGGACAATGATTGTTTTGTAATGTAAAATGAAAGGTATTCCTGTATTTTATGCATTTGTAAAACTTGTAACATAGAAGACAGTGTTAAAAGATATTTTAAATACGTCTACAAGACTTGGTTATAAATTGAAAACTGGGTCAAGGAAGAGGAAGAAGTCAGAGCTGATTCTCAAGTTTCAGACTTGGGCAGCTAGAAAGATGCTGTTGTTTTCATCTGCGATAGGGAATACTAAAAGAGCAATGAGTGAAGGGAGGGGTGTTTAAGAGATTGATCTTGAACACGATAACCGTGATATGTATGTAAAGCACCCACGTGGGGATGTCAACAAGATAGCTCATTTACATAAGGAATGCAGGCAAGTCCTAAGATCTTGTAATTAAAGATGAGAAAGCTCCAGAGTGGTACTTTCTAATTTCATTGAGAAGAAAAGAATTTGCCTTTGGTGCATAAGACATAGGATGAAGGGGGAATTGGATGGGAGAAAAGCGCTGAAGTATTTTGAAGCTTACACTCTTCCACAGAGTGAGAAATAAAGTTTATGAGGAAACAAAAAGATCAACAGATTTGAGACTTTGAAGTTGGAGATCATGAATTTATAGTCATCTAGATCTGCCACTTAGCAAGGTTTCTCCAGCCATGTTTGGCAGTTCAAAGGCAAGAGCCCAGGAAACAGATAGTAGGGTTCTTGCCAGTGGGTGCATAAAGGGAAAATAAAGCATTAATAAGAGTGTTATTGATATCTTGAATAATCAAATACCAGCTGTATAAAGAAGGGAGTGAATACATGTGAAGGGTAACAACAAAACAGATGGGTCATTAGAGAGGATAGTTTTTCTAAATTGAAGAACAGCCCTGGTGCAGTGGTTGAAAAGGAGATTGGAAGAAGAGGAGATTGTGGTAAGAGATTCATATACTTGAATTAGTAATTTTGGAAACAAACAAGAGGGAATCAGGAAATTCTCCAGGGAAGGAAAGATCTGCTATGTGCATAGGAATGTGAAGTGCTGTTTTGATTGAAAAGGATAAGAACCTCTTAGAATGGTGGGAGGGAAAGTTGGGTAAGTAGAATCAGCAGAGCTTATTTTTGATCCAAGAGACAAAAAGGCATTTTAGTTTCTTAAGCATACATATGGCTCAAACTCTTTTTAAAATATAGGCTTGTAAAAACAAAGTTAAAAATCTAACGGTATTACAAATTACCTTGCTACTCACAATTGAAGACACGAATGCATGTAGTCATTCAAAATAAATGGCACAATATAAGAAGGATAAATAATGCCTAACATCAAATGAATGAAAAAATTAGAATCACTTCCCATACATGTTTATATGAAGTAAAATAGGACTGTAAATGTTAAAAATTGTCAAATTGTTGACATAGCAATTCAAAAAGAACAGTTTTAAGAATTAACCTGAATACCTATGATATAATGCAAATATGTTAGCTTTATGAAAGTTTTGCTTCTCCCTCTGTGGTAGACTCATACTTCAGATCCATATCTAAGTTTAACAAACTCACAAAAGAAAAAATAAATAAAGTCTTCTCAGGTACATGGAGGATTTTCAGCAGGGGGAGAACAAGATTATAGCAATTTGGGCTAAATGAATGTGAGTCAAAAAGTTAAAAGAAATAAAATGCAAAGGAAATGAAACTAAATAATTGGGATGAAAAGATGTCATGAATTGTAAATGAGATTTGCTCTGAGGAGCTGACTCACACATGCAAAACTTTCTGTGAAAACTTGGAGTAAAATAGACCATAACTTTACTTAGGAAGAAAAAGTCTTGTTTTTTTCTAATGCCATTTAGATAATTATGAAAAGGACAGAGTAATTGCCACATACTTCTCTGAATGGTAAGACTTTGATACTAAAACAAAAATTTGGTTTTGGAAGCAATCATGAATTTTAATTTTTCCCTCTTTTATAGTAAAGGTAAAGGCAATGGATTAAGGAGAATATCAGATAGAAAGAAGTTCATAAACTACATCTATATAGAGAAGTAAGCTCTCATTTTCATCAAATAAAAATATTTCATTCCTAGTTTTATTATTTATTCTAGAAAAGAAGAGATATATCAAATTTAACAGATTCTCCAGACCAGAAAGAATCCTAATCACAGAAAGTAGAAACATTCTTCTTCTCACTTCATCCCAATATCATTCCCCCAATACTGTATAGACACATCTATTCATGCCTATGTTGACCATATACACACAGGTAAATGTACATGCACAGACTCATAAGAGAACAGACCAGAAAAGCAACTAGGGAAAATAAAGACTCCTAATTTAAAGTGTAGGTTAAATGCCAACCTTGCTATTAGATGAACATGCTATGACTAATGAAACCCCTGGCTAGGTGACCTGCCACCTCTTCAAATATTAGCCCTCAAGTATATATAACGTGCACACATTCATTTACCACCATTTACCCATCACCTTATTTAGAAAACACATTCTTTTCTAATGAAATTTCAACTGTTTCCCACTTGGTGTGTGTACACATGCATCAGGGGATTGTGTGTTTGCTATCAGATTAATACACTGTCTTTGTACTCTCTTGAACAACTGTTATTGGGATTTATGAAAAAAGATATATGGATAGAGACATTGGCGAACTTCCAAGTAAGAAACAAAATGAGCTAGATATACTGCAGTTCTTGATGTTCCTGAAGGAGCTAACATTTTATAAAATAATTTTTAAATAAACACTTTTAAAAAAGTTCTATCAAATTGAATTGTTGATTTCTACTCATATTTGCTTAAATCCTCAGAATCTGTCCTATGTCTACCTTCTTTTCATTGTCTTTGAATGTGTTAAGAACACAGAATTTAAAACTTCCTGCTAAAATCAAAGCATTTTATTAAAAGCTTCAGTATTTATTCTGTGTTTTCATGTGGATGGTCTTTATAAAAAGTCCATGCCAAGTGGTTTTCTTGTGTTTGTTTGATTTACTTCCTATTAATGATCTTTTTGAAACAGCTCTAATAATTAGAAAACAAAATATCACTTTTACCAAGGCCTTTTAGTAATATCCATGATTCAGTGCCAGCCTTGTCTTTTAGAGCCATATGGAATAGATCCAGCCCCTCATCAAACATATTTCTTCTTATGTAATAATGAAGTCACATCAGCGACAATAAGGAAACTTTTGAGCTTCTATTTATAAAGCAAAGGATCTCACGCATTAAAAGTTCTCACTCCAGTTGTCTTAGGGAGTCTTTAGAATATATGCCATATGTTTTCTTGTACAAGTCTTATGCATGGATGCCCCTGATCTCCATCTTATATTGTCCACCATCCTCTTCTCCTAGATGTTTTCATCTTCCAATTGTAGTTTGCCATGTCCATCAGTGTTACTTCTCTGGAAGAATGGCTTCCTTTTGCATTCCGAACCAGCAAAATTTCAAAATAACAACAGTAGTAGTAGCAGTAGTTGCAGTAACAGTAGTTGCAGTAGCAGTAGTTGCAGTAGTAGTAAATTTGCATTCTTTCAAATCATTTCTGGCCTTTCAAATAATGCTTCTCATTGATATGGGATGTCATTTGGGATTATTTTGGCCAAACTTCAACAATCCCCTGTATATTCTATCGATAAAAGGTACAATTATTACAACTGTCTTCCTAGGAGCAACAAATATTTGTCTATTGTTCCTAGGGCTGGCTAGGATTCACCATGTTATCACATCTGGTTCATTACACACATTATTTCAATCCTTCTCCCCAGGCAATCATACCTCATTCTTCCTCATCATCTGAGACACGTGCATACGACGTAATAAAAATTGTTGGGTATAAATCAACCAATCCTAATATCACATCAGATTCAACTAGACAAATCTGAATTATCATTAAGTACTACCAAGATTAGATATGCTACAGAATATTCTGTCTTTTACTGTCTAAATATGCTTGTTATTTCATATGTTCCTTACAATTCTACTAAAATTTTCTAGACATTATGCTTTATTACTTTGTTTGTTTGCTGTCACTGTTAGGATGTGATTGATGCCTCCAAAATAAACACAAAGTGAGTTCTAGCTCATTGTGAATATATCAAAAAATAATGTGGCATACTAGATAAGAATAGGAGCTCCGGTTTCCAGTCCTCTGGGATAAATTCTAACTTAACAAATTGGAATAGCCTTTATTTTTTGGTATTTGGCACAAGTATAAATTTAGGCCCCTGACCCATGACTTGCCCTACAGTTCTTTCCACACCTTGCTCTACCCTCAAAGCAGGAGAGGCCCAAAGGGCATGGGTGTGGACATCCCAGCCCATGCATCCAAGCTCTATTTCCTCAGCCCCATCTCCTAAAGCAGCCAGCCTTTAGCTATCCTCAGCCACCATCCAGGTCTATGGGTGTGCACACTGGAAGCACAGTCTACCTTCTAGAATGTGGATCAGCGAAAGGCCCACATAAGGCGAAGCAGCATGATAAAATCATGTAGAAAGGGAATTCTAAATTCCACAGTACCAGGTGCACCGTCTAGAAAGGGCGAAGACTCCAGGTTCATATATTCCTTTGTCCAGACACCTTACTCATTGTTCCATGGAGCCTGGTGTGCCAGAGAATGGGAGGGGACCTTTAAAATCCTAGCCTTAAAGTAAAAGCCTACTGTGTAAACTGGGTGACTTGCCCACTGCAAGCCAAAAATTGTCAAGGGCATAGTGTAGATGGATATAACAAGCTCTTATTAAAAGTTATCTATTGTTATTTTTATTCAAATTTTTGACTACTACCACCACATTAGCCTATTTTACAGACCTTGTGAAAGAAAAATGGAACAATAATTTTTATTAGATTGTTTTAACTTTCTCTTCCTAATTTCCATTATTCTTACTATTTTTTTTTCTCCAGGATCAATGGAGTGATATTTCTCTCACTATACCACCATGATGCTAAACTTAGGTTTTGCACTAAAATGGGGCAACTAGAAAACTTTAAGAAAATGAAGAGTTTAAGGGCACACTTCCTCAAACTTCACCCTTTTGTTAATACCACCTCTACTTCCAAAATGAGTCAAGGCCCTCATCTTTCCTCCCCATATAGAACTTTAAATTCCTGAACGCTAGAAAAGAAAACCAAACACTGGGTGTCCTGGAGCCACCATATATAAAATCACCAGTGTCAGATGGGTCATACTCACTATTCAGCAGCATTTTATTTTATTTTATTTTTTACATTTAGAGTCAAATCCCTATGCTGTATCTACAGTACCAGCTCCGCAATTTCCATAACCTTCCTTCCAAGGCCATGCCCAGCACCACTCTCTATTCTCTAATACCCCTTCACACAGGGGCTTACCCACTACTTTCCCAGTCCTGTGTCTTAAAACAGATCTGAATCTATCTCTAATGTTTTTTTTTCTTCCCAAATCGCTTTCACATCCCTTAGCACAATAACTCTCTGTCAATGTTCTAGAATCTGTGCTATTCGGCCTCCTCCAAGATACATTTATCCTTAAATCCTCACACTGTCATCTTCTTCCTTCCCATTAAGCCTTTTCTTCTTTCATGAACAAAAAGCTCCCTTGATCTTCTAGCTATAATTCTACTTACTTCTTTTAAATCCAAGTATCTTGAAATTTAATCTGTGGACACTGCCTCCATATCTATTCTTCTTATTATTTCTTAACATGGTCTTATCTGCCTCTGTTCCTTCTGCTCAACTAAAGTGTTCTTGATCACATCAGAGAATTTATCATTGTTCTAATAATTCTTCTATTTCATTATTTTATTGACCTCTTTATAGCATTTTACATGTTCTTATATTTTCAAATCTCCTTTGGATTTCTGTGTCACGACTTGATCCTAGCCTTTTTCTTACCCTTATCATTTTTTCTTTATATCCCTCTCACCATCTGTCCCTTAAGTACTGTAACTTCAATGATTTATCCTATTTTCTCTCAAAAAGTATCTTCCTGAGTCATTTTCTAAACCCCATGGCTTCTGAAACGCAGACCATTAGCGTTTATCAATTTCAAAATCCCAATATTCAACTGCTTTTTGACTGTGTTAGCCCGAAAGTAAGAAATGTACCTCAAACATTGCATGTCAAAAACTAAAAATCACTACTATTCCCACTAAACTGTGTCTCCTCTAATAGTATTATAGACAATATATCAACCACTCAGAATTCACTAGTAAATACAAATCTATTTCTTCTTGAGTTTGGCTAAGCAGATACTTCTTGGATATAACAGCAAAACATAATACAAAAATAATGAACCTCTAAATTGGAAATCATAAAAAAATGAGAATTGTTTTCTAAGGACACTGTTAGGGGAGAGAAAAAAAATACCCACAAATTGGATTAAAATATTTGTCAATCATATATATGCTTATGGTAGACTCATATCCAGAATATATAATGAATATTCAAAACAAAAATGTAGGCGAGTAAACAAACCCAAATAACACATGGCTAAAGAACCTGAATGGACACTGAAAATATCCGGATCAGTAGTTGTTTTATAGATTCCTTATGATTTTCTTAAACACTCATGCCATATTGGAAGACAGCTAATTTTACCTCTTTCCAATCCTTATGACTTTTACTTTTTTATTGCCTTACTGCAATGGCTAGAATCATTAGTAAAATTTTAAATAGAAGTGGTGCAATTCTAATTCTTTACCTTAATATTTTGGCAGAGAGCATATTACTTTATTTTTTTAAATAAATTTATTTATTTATTTTTGGCTGCATTGGGTCTTCGTTGCTGCGCGGGCTTTCTCTAATTGCGGCGAGCGGGGGCTACCCTTCGTTGCGGTGCACAGGCTTCTCATTGTGGTGGCCTTTCTTGTGGCAGAGCACAGACACTAGGCCCGCGGGCTTCAGTAGTTCTGGCACGCGGGCTTCGGTCGTTGTGGCTCACGGGCTCTAGAGCGCAGGCTCAGTAGTTGTGGCACACGGGCTTAGGTGTTCCGGGGCATGGGGGATCTTCCCGGACCAGGGCTCGAACCCCGTGTCCCCTGCATTGGCAGGCGGATTCTTAACCACTGTGCCACCAGGGAAGCCCTGAGCATATTACTTTAACCTCTGTAGTTTGTGAGCAATTTGTGAGGAGATATTTTTAGACATTTTTCTCAAATTTTCAATCACTCTTTACTCTCCAATGATGATTTTCTAACTGATTTCTCTCGTTATTTATTAATTGGCATTCTACTGTAAATAAAACTTTGTTTATATTAGTATGGACTCATGGACTTTATTTTACAATAAATACAAGTGGTATACTTTGGTACAGAGGCAAATTCTGATTTGTCTACTCTTGTGTACTTTTCTGAGGATCCATCTCACGTCGTATTTGTATCTCTATTTCTGTCTCTATTTTGTTCTCTCTACGTATAAAAATATATATGCATATACATACATTTTATACTTTATAAATATATATATTTTATATGTAAAATCTACTTTAAGTATAATAAGCATTCACAATACCTAATTATTTAAAACTCTTTCATCATTAGATTCATATTTTTTTCTGACATGTTGGCCCTGAAATATCATGTATTATTTTTAGATCCTTAGATGTGACGCTATTTCATAAATTTTACACATACACATTTATAATTTTCTTAAATACTTACTTGGCATAATTTTGCAAAATCAACCCATAGAATTGCCTAATAATTCTTTCAATAGGGAGTAGATTGTAAAGTATTAAAAATCTTATGAACTATGAATTTTCATTTTGAAATTTCTAGCAAAATAAGTTATGGGACACAAATTTTAATCTTTTTAAAGAACTTGAACAGGTTAGCTAAGTGTACCAATATCTCAAATGGTTTCAGGAAAAAATTTTATGTTCTTCCAAATTACTGGACCAAATAAAACAAAAACAAAAATACCTGCCATTATTCCTATCTGTTTCACATAGCAAAATTCTAAGTGAACATTTATCTTAATTATAATTTTATCTTTTATATTCATTTATGACTCTAGGGAATAACTTTCCACATACAAAACTGCCTATAACAAAATTGGCATGAATTGTTCGCTGCTACTTTCAATTCAGAATGGTTAAGATTTGCCAACAGAATATTGTAAAATGAAAATTAGTTTACAATATAAATTCAACACAAAGAGACCTGAAAAGTGCTTTTTTCCCTCTGGAAATCTAACAGTTCAAGTTAGTAAGATGAAGTTAAATACATTTACCTGTGGCATTTTTTTTCCTTCTAAATGCTGAAATTCTAATAAATATGTCATGTCAGAAATCATCAAAAGCTTGTTACTAGTCAAGAGTTACAAGACAGGTGCCTAACACAGTTAACTGAAAATGATATTGGTTTACAATCTAGTCTCATTTGTTTAGTTATATTTAGTTTATATGCTTGCTACTTTTTTGTTTAGTAAGAAGATTTTCTACTCCTAAAAATTGTGAAAAAATCATTAAAATTTTTTGAAATGTGCATCTATTTTACCATGATGATTTTTATTTGCAAATATTTTTTATCATAGTTAATGACTTTTGTCATATTTAGGACAATATGTTAGCACTGCAGCAATGCATTTACCATGCAATTACATTTCATAAAGTCCTTGAGTTCCACACCTTGAGTTTGATTTCTCATCTTCCCTAATTCTAAGTATTCAGTGGTTTATGTGGTATTTATGTTTCTTTAATTTGAAATTTAATAAAATAGACACTAAAATAGGAAGAGAAAATGAACTTGTACTTTCTTTGAAAGCAGAAAATAATGTATTCCACTGAACAGCTGGGTAACTTTCATGCTTTATGCAAATTAGTTCAAAAGTAACAAAAGCAGAGAAAATGTAAGTAGATGACTATCTCAAAGTGCAAATGAATGCAAATTTTCTACACATTAAAAAATGTGTGCATACACTTATTTTGAAAACTTATTTTTTTCCATTTTACACTTACTCCATTTTAATATCTGATCCTTTTTCCACCAAGCATCTCTCACTCCAAAAGGAAATAATCTTAAGTAGTTCCATTAATCACTATAACTTTACTTTGTGAAATAATTGTTTTAAATTCCTTATATCCTTCATTATGTCTTATATATCATCTTTTTCTTATTCTATAAATGTGAAAACAATGCAGTGATGATGTATTTCAAATGACCTTTAAATTGAGGTCTCCAATTGATATTCAACAATAACATTCTAAATTGCCCACATTTTAAAATTATGTAATACATACGTATCACAACTAGACAAATTGCATACATTAGCCTATATCACTGGAATCTTAATATTCACTTTTTATTGATTTAGATCTTAAAGTTTCTTATATTGAGTTTTCTTGGGGTAAATTTTCATAAAACGATAGAATACTGCTTTGAAAACATGTAAAGAAAATTTTAATTTAGACTCAATATATAGCATTTCTACCATCACATAATGAAATTCATGGAAAATAATGCAGAATCAGATAAGAAAAGCAGAGAGTAGGTAAAAATCAACTTTGTATACATTTGATGCTCCAACAATAGACACTACCATCTCATATATCCATTTTTAAGTCTTACTTAATTTGAAATAAACACTTATTAAAAGAAAAAACAGTGAGGAAACAGTCTTGCTTTTTCCAATCATTCTTTGTTACTCCTAAATAGTGTAAATTTCACTTTTTATTATCAAATATGCAATACTTGAGTCCAGTAGTTATATTTTTATTGCTCAACTATTTCAAATACACTTAAAACATATTTAGGAAGTAGGATATATAAACACATACCAACAAAATAAATTGATTATGTACACACCAAAACATCCAATCACATCACCATGGAATAGTCATATCTTCATGTTCCTCATCTATGGTAACTTGATACAAGATATCTGTTTGATTCATACACAAGTAAAATGGTAGCTCATCAACTAAATATACATGTTCCAGATAAAATCATTTTGTCTGCGACGCTTTTCCTAGGCCAAGTTTGCCAGTCCATCCTTTGCTTCTAAGTATTTTAATACTTCTACTTTGTGCTGTAATTTGTCTGTGTTACTTGACAGTGACATCTTCCAGCACTGGGGCCAGAGACAAGTTACCGGAGACCAGATCATGTATAATTTACCTTTATAAATAAAATATTCCCTGTCGAAATGAGCTTTCCAAAACACAAATCTAATTATCTCATCCTTCTGCTTCAAATATACTCAGTGATTTCCCATGTATCTACAGAGAGTTTAATATAAATACCTTCACTATCTGGCTTTAACCTGGTTTCCACACCTCTGCCCTTAATAACTGTTAACTTTAGCTCTATAGAACTAGCATTAGCACATCAAACTCTCATGGCTCTTTCACACTGTGACACAGATGTCTGAGAGCTAATCTTCAAAAGGCCTTCAAACTTCATCTGATACAAGAGGATCTTCCCTACACAAGGTCCAGTCAATATGGTAGAAACACAAGGATCTCTTCACACCTACTTTTTAATCTTTCTTCTTTCCTCACAGGTAATTGCTGTCTAGAGTTTGATATTTTATGTATTTTATATACTTTAAAAACATATTTAAACTTAGAGGAACTATTTCTGTACTTTTCTTATTAAACCTTACCTGTTAAATATAAGGCAAATATTGCCCATCAATTCATTTTTGTATTTAAATTTTCTTAAATGTGTATTTTGTAGTATAAAAGTTTTTTTCCCTCCTAAAGCTGAATTGTAGAAATCCTTACTTTACTGCTACTAAGAATAGCCTAAATTAGACAGGCCCTGTCTATCTCACAGTTTTATTTAGTGGTTTTCGATATAGTTTTCTACAACCTTCATAGTTTTTTTACATTCACAGTTTTAGCCTCTTGACGTTTTGTTGTGAAGGAATTTCTACATCACTTTTAATACATATTTAATTTTATGCAACCCATTTATAAATAATTTATCCTTCCCTCTATAGGTATGAAATGCAAACCTTTCTCATAAATTACATACTCAAATTACATTTATCTTTTTCTGTACATACAATTTCTTTTGAAAATTTACTATAGCATAAAATATGGTTACTTCCTGGCTGTTGTTTCTCCTAAGAGAGCAGAAGAGTTGCAGATGGGCTAGAATTGTCATCTAGCTAATGGAAGGGTAGCCTCCACTGATACATTTTGAAGAAGTGATAGAAGAAAGAGAAATTTCTGTATGATTATTTTTCAAAAGTTGTAAGCTTAATGTACTGGTTCCTTGAAAGTGTACTAAAATCTTTTATCTCTTTGAAAAAGATTATCAAAACAGACACATACACAAATGGAACAGAATCAAGTGCCCAGAAATTAACTCATGCGTATACAGTCAAGGTCAACTAATATTTGACAAGGGAGCCAAGAATACTCAATGGAGAACAGGTAGTTTATTCAATAAATGGTCTGGGAAAACTGAATACTCACATGCAAAAGAATGAAACTGGACCCTTATCTTACACCACTCAAAAAAGCTAAATTGAAGTGGATTAAATGTAAGTTTTAAATCTACGGTTTATTGTTGAAACAAATTGAGTATGTTGATATAAATTACCTATTGTTATATGTATGTATATAAGAAATATCTGGGGAAAAAAAGAGAAAGATAAAGAACTTTAGGATATAAATTGTCATTAAACAAGCTTTGGAACCCTTAGAAAAAAAGAATATGTTTCTCCTGTTTTTTCATTTAAAAATTTTTCTTGGCTACTAATGACTTGTTCCATAAGAACTTTAGAAACAATGTGTCAAGTTTTGTTAAAATATGTTATGATTTTTACTAAGATTGCATAAATTAACTTGGTAACAATTGTTATTTTTATAATACTAGGTTTCCTCTCAAGGAACATGATATGCTTAAGATTTTTTAAGTAAGGCAAGAGTGCTAAGTTGCAATGAAAAGACTGATAAATTTGATTAATAAAAATAAACAATACAGAAATGAAATCTACTTCCTTCTCAATAAGAACTATATAATTGGATAGATATAGATGATAAATGATATGAAAATATCTATAAATTTTGATTATAATTTATATGCATATATAGTTTTGTTTCAAGGTTATAGTGGTCTTACATAAAATATGAGAAATATTCTCTATTCTCCGGAAGATTTTGTACAAGACTGTAATGAGTTATCCTTTGAAAGCTTGTTGGTAATTCTCCCAAAAAACCATCCAGGGATGATGTCTTCTTTATACTAAGATTTTAACTACTACTTTGAATTCTTAAATAGATATCCAATCATTTAGGATTTACATTTCTTCTGGAGTCAGTTTCAACAGTTTTTCTACTAGGATTAGTTCTCTGTGTCCAAGTATTTAACTCAATGACAAAATATTTCTTTAAAGTTTGTAGTTGCAGTCAAATTTTCACTTATATTTGTTCTTTTCTCTTGTGTTTTTTGGCCAATCTTGCAGTTTGTTTTGTAAGTTTATTCAAACTTGTATTTGGCTTTATTTCCATTCTAGTTTTGTTTTCTCTGTCATTAATACCTGCTGTAATTTTTATTATATTCTTCTTTCTACCTTCATTTTGTTTATTTCATTTTATTGTTATTTTGCAGTGTTTCTTTTTCTAACTCCTTAAAATGTTCATCAAGCTGTTAATTTCTATTTTTAATAGTTTATAGATTTAGATTGCACGTGAAACTTTTCCTTTTACTGTGTTGCCAAGTTTTGATATGTATGATTTATCATTCTGTTCTAATATTTTTACATTCTTATTATGATTTCTTCCTTGACCCATGAGTATTTAGATTTTTAATTTCCAAAAATGTGGCATTTTATAATTTGGTTGTTTAAAAAAACTCAGATTGTTGTCAGATAATTTGTTCTATGTGATATCTATTATTTGATATTTGTATAACTATGTAATTTGGCATGCTATTGATTTTTGTGACTATTTCTTAAATGAATGGGAATAATGTTGGATGTAGACATCTATGCATGGCCCTTAAGCAAAGCTTGAAAAGTCTATTGTCAAGCCTTTTATAATTTTGCTGGTGTTTTATCTCCCAGGTTGGTCAATAACTGAGAAAGATGTTTATTTCTCGCAGTTCTACAAATTTTTCCTCCTACTTTTTATGGGGACATATCCCATCATATAAACCATTTCTCAAGTCTATCTTGATGGATGTTTGGGATATTTCTAATAATTTGTAATTGCATACAAAGGTGTAATAAGCTTGGACATTTATCATTTTTAATTCTAATGAGTAAATCTATGATATCTTTTGAGAAGTGCAGTTGCTGTCAAAGGCTATGTTCATTTTTAATTATGCAAGGTATTAGAAAGTCTTGCTGAGACAATTTAGGTAATTTAGGTTTTCATACAATTAAATCATATTGAAATATTAAAAATTATTAAAGTAACACTAAATCCAATGTAATATAAACTCTGAAAGACACATTTTGTGATTTTTTGCTGTCTATAATTAGAGCCTAATAAAGTACCTGGTATATAATAACTGCCTAACCAATACTTTTGAATTAATACATGGTACAATGTACATTTGGTATTTTGGCCACTTTGCACTCATTTTCCTTTCTATGACTAATAATGCCATGCTGATTTTGCTTTGAGTAAATCACCCATTCTTCAATCTCAGTCAATAGGCTTAGGATTGCTTCCAAACCCAGTTCCTGAGTGATAATGAAAACTTGTCATTACAGGGCTTCCCTGGTGGAACAGTGATTAAGAATCTGCCTGCTCATGCAGGGGACGCAGGTTCGAGCCCTGGTCCAGGAAGATCCCACATGCTGCAGAGCAACTAAGCCCGTGTGCCATAACTACTGAGCCTGTGCTCTAGAGCCTGCGAGCCACAACTACTGAAGCCCGCGGGCCTAGAGCCCATGCTCCACAACAAGAGAAGCCTCTGCAATGAGAAGCCCGCACCGCAATGAAGAGTAGCCCCTGCTCGCCGCAACTAGAGAAAGCCCGCGCGCAGCAACGAAGACCCAACGCAGCCAAAAATAAATAAATAAATACAATTTAAAAATTAAAAAAAAGAGAAAACTTGTCATTACAATGGGCTCAGTGGTTAATTCAGTGATAGGTATTTGACCCAATCTCATCCAGTGAGAGATGGTGAGACTTTCTTGGACAAATTTCTTGGCAAATTTAATAGGATTTAAACAAGGGATGATGAAAGCCTTACTTGCTACCGTCACTTTGGCACTGCAAGGAGAGAACCTCTCTAGGAATGAAATTCACACAAGATATGTGCAGCTGAGAGACTGAGAAACAACAGGCATTAAAGACATATTAATCCTATGAACCTGAAATGCCTAAAGTCAACTCAATTTCAGTATTTTTCAATAATGTGTGCTGAATGATACTTTTCTTAAGCCAGTTTGTGTTGAATTTCCTGTCATTTTCAATCAAAACCCCTTTAATGGATTAATGCATTCTTTAATGTAATATTTATCTCTATTTGATCCTAGTTAAATTCTCCTATACATCACTAATACATTTTCTTTTCTTTTTTTGTTCGTAATAAATAATGCATGGTTTATCAGGGTATTAGCCTTCTCAAAGTAATTTTATCTTTATTAATTCTTTCTACTTCCTTAGAATAATTTAGTTACAGTGTTTAGGTTTTTTAATTTAAATTATTTTTATATAGCAGGTTCTTATTAGTTATCTATTTTATACATATTAATGTATATATGTCAATCCCAATCTCCCAATTCATCCCACCAACACCCACTGTACAGTGTTTAGCTTCTTGATATGAATATTTAGTTCAAAAAAGTAAATGAATAGATTAATTTGAAATTTGAATGCTACCTGAGAAACTTTCAAATCTATCCCATTAATTTTGATAAAAAGATATATAATGGCCTTTATTTCCTTAAAAACCCTTTTTATTCATTAATGATTTAGGAATATACACAATAAAATATTTGCATATATTTTATTGCACAGAGGCCAGTGTATATAGTGAATATAGATTTTGTTTTTAATATATTAATTTCCTTTGTATGTGATAAAATTACTATTTTGTATGTGATAAAGTTTGCTATTGTTTCATGCCCAGTTAAAAAAGACAATATTTATTTAAAAGTCATAACATTTGTATTTTCAAACTAAGTATAATTTTCATTACATTATATTAATATCATAGAAATCCACCATTGTGCTTAATATTCCATATACTTTTACTACAGCAAATATGTTTATTAGAAAAAAGTTTCATTGTATCAATGATAAACTAAATTTTCCTCAGCTTTAAATTTCTCAACTCTAAGTTCTCCTTGAATACTGGTTTTCATAAACCTTACTGGTTTACATAAACCTTATATCAGTGGTTTATAATTAAATATAAATCAGATTAAAATTTCATAAAGTAACAGTTTCCAGAAAATACATAAAGTAACAGTTTCCAGAAAATACATGGAGCATATTATTGGTTTCTTTTACAAAGTTTGATGTGTAAACAACATTTTAAAGAATGAATTTCTTTCTAATTAAAATTTTTAACTATTTCCCACTTCAATTTTGTTTAGCAGATATAGAAAATTTATCATTTAAATCCTATACTTTAAAGTAGGATTACTATTTATCTGCCATAAATCATTTCCAAGATATTTTTTCCATTGCAAAAATTACTTAAAAGTTTTACATATAGAAATTTATGTGTCAAATATGGCAATCACACAAGTATTGCAAGACCATAATTTTGAAGACTGCCTCATTCCTTGTGGCTTATGTAGTCAATACCAATCATATTAGTCAATACCATAAGGTGAGAGATCAACAGTGACAAAGGCAAAGAAAATGGAGCAAATAATATGACTTGAGTGTATGCACAAAGATAGTATTGATAAAGGAAAATGAGGTTTTTCCAACCATTACAGTAGACAATGTAACAGTCATAATTGAATGGACACCACACTGTAAATGAAAAAGCAGCTATGGGCTATTTCAGTTTTGATCCTATAAAGAATGAGTAATAATGTTCCCAGGAGTTAATGGGGCATTCACTGACTCAGGAAAGTTTACCGAGTAGAAATGAACCACTCATTTAGCAACCAAACCACTCTGAAGTGGTACTTGCGGATTAATAAAGCCATTCATCCCTGGGGCTCAAATAAGATTTAATATTGACTTTAGTATACACTATCAAAAACCATCCAGATGAATCATGGCCTGCTACTTTTTATAAGAAGGAAAACTTGAGAAATCTTAATAGAAGGAGCTGGCAAAGCAAACAACTGAATTGTATCTGACACATTTGAAGATATTAAATAATTTATCCTATTCTTACACATTTGAAAATGTATAACCATGTATCTGTACTATTTGCCTGGGGAGGTGAGATTATTGAAATTCAATCGATCTTGCACATTTTTGTGAAATAGATATGCATTCTGTCTTCCTTCTTTCATCATGCATTTTTAAAATATATAACTATATGGTTATAAATACGCTTATAGAAAGTAATTTAATAAGGAGAAAATAAGTTTTAAAAACACATGAATTCCATCTAGAGGTAACCATAAAGTTTTGCTTCTTTTTGTTGGCATGTATAAACACACATTTTATGATCATGTTCCTTACATATTTTGTAAGTCATGAATCCAACCCACTGCATTAATCTTCCTTGGATGTGCTTTTACTAAGAGCAAATTAATCACCACATTGCGAAATCTCATAATTTTCAAAGACATGAGCTTTTCAAGAAATGATAAAGAATTGGTTTTTACATGGCTAACAGCTAGGTAAATTGAGCCTCAATTACTAAATGAACTTTCCTAAACCATCAGTCATTCTGCTTATCGAGTGTTTCAGCTTTAAAAATACAAGTCACCCAGAAGAGATTTTTATTTTGCCATAGATGAGAATAGTACCTTGTGTGCACACACGTGTGTATATGTATTTATACCTCAGTACCGGTTTTTTTTCATCAGTATTTCCTCACTAAGAAAAATGATCAAAGTCCAGAGTTAATTTCTCCCAGCAGCTGAATTGGTATGGCTTGTTCTGAAAGGAGGCCCACTCACTCTTCTTGTAAGGCTTTCAGGTTCACTGCACAATTCCAGGCCTCAATCTGCATAAGAATGCTACCTTGGCTACAGGCCTGAAATATTAGTGGAATAAAGCTCTGACATCAGCTGCTCTCCCTACTCAGAGTGTAATTATGTGTTAGAAAAACCGTGCCTCCTGCTGGGGGCTGGCTCCTCAAAGTCCATGTACAATGCTTCACCAGCCAAGGACAGTCTTTGAATGTCTTTGCCGCTCACCGCTCCACCAAAACCTACAAATCCCAGGATTCCATTTATCAAATAGCTCTATCTTGGCTATTCTTTTGCTTCAAGTTTTTCCTCTGCTTCTCTATAATTCAATTGTCACCCAAACCACAAACCTTAGAAACACAGTTCAGAACTCCTGCCTTTTCTTAGCCATATCCAATAATTCTAGTTCAAAAATTCCATTGTCTCCCTCATTTCTTTAATCACAAATAGTAGATGATAATGATCATCTAGTTCCTATACACAAAGTGGTTGAAAACACAGGACTATCCTTATAATAAATTTTATTTCATAGACAACTGAAGTGAGTTTTTCCCTGTCTTACACAGTTGATCTGAAGGAAAATCTATGATAGTTACTGAGGGAGTTGAAGAAAAGAAAAAATTAACTTTACAATATATTTGGAGAGATGAAATGAAAATATAAGCAAGCAACACAGTACCATATCACAACAGTATATAGATATAATACTCTCTGCCACAGAGAATATGCAGATAAACATGGACTGGAGAAGTCAGAAAAACTATAGGATAGCATAGGACTTTTCTGAGCTATGAGAGGTGACTAAAGTCAGGTTCCTGGTACACTATAAAATGTCAAGTGAAGATGACAGTATGAATATATGTAGTCATATACAGAGACAAGGCCACTAAGAGAACTTCAAAAGAAGGCCATTACAGTATAAAATAGGGACTGATGAGTTTCTCAATAAGAACATGATTTCAGTAAGTAGAATTTCAGGAGTATAGAGAAATACATGGATTCTAGGAGATCAGATGTGTGTGGGTCTATATTGAAATTATCCCATTTTTAGATGATGTAGGTCTGGATGAAGTGATAGAATGCAGAGATGAAAGAGCTAAAGCTAACTTTATGGTTTACAGTACTGTTATTGGGATAATATGATATTAAAAACAAAATAGAGATATTTGGATTAGGTTAGTTTTTGAGGAAAGGCACTAGGGAAAAACGCAGTTATTTGCTTAAATAAGTTTTCTATTTTTAGGCCACAAAAGGGAAAAAATACAGAACTATCTAACTAATCAACAGAAGGTAGACCGGTATGAAGTAAAAGCATTCATCCAAGATTTGTCTTCGGTCCATTTCGGTAAAAATCATTGTTACAGTTACTCCAAATTCTCATTTTAAAACAATAACAGCTGCTAAAATTGAGTGCTTACTATGGGCCAGACACTATGGTGGACATAGTATATTCGATTTATCATGGTAAGCCAATAAAGTACGGCCATAATTTATTACAATGTAACAAATGAGAAAATGGAAATAAAAGGAAGTTTACAAACCTTTTAAAGGTCATAGAATCTGGGAGACACAGAGCTAGTGTAAGTGTGCAACACTCTATTATACTGCCTCTTTCTCAAATATAAGTCCCTATGTGTAAATTTTACATTCAAATCAGCCCATTAATGTGGACGCTAATGACTGTAAAAATATCATTTACTTTTTGAATCAAGATGGACAAAATGAGAGTTCACCCATATTATATGTCTATTTTCTATTTTTAATTAAATCCTTCTGGCCCAAATTTTCAAGATGATTTTAAAAAATTGAGTCTGACACATTAGTGTTATTTATTATTAGGCCCAGAACATAGGATGACTTATAAAGTTCTGTTGATATTATCTGCAATTTCACTGATTTTTCTGTGAAGAAATCCATTTGACCAGAATAATGTGGCATAGTTTTTCATCTACAATGACCAATGGAATTTGTTTGACTTCTATTAAACTAGATTTACAAGTGAGAATATTCAAACTTAGAAATTTGGCAAATAGGCTGCAAACATGGAATATTCGTCATAATATGTACAAATATAAATGACAAAGTAGCTAGCAAAGCATTTGTTATTATATTACAAATTGTGCTAGGCCAGAACACAGAATGGTAATAATTTTACTCTAAGATTTCATTTAACCAAGTGTTTGAGAGAGGGGAAGAGATAAATTATAAGCTTAAGGCATAATGATTCTCCTTTATGGATATAATTAAATTTTTTTCTCTTTGGTACTCTTTCATACTTGGCTATGGTCCTACATAAAATCATGTATTTCTAAATAATCTCCTTCAACTGAAGTTTCTTCCACATATTCCCCAAAATAAATGTTTCCCAATTCTTTCTTTGAACATCCTTTTCATTTTCTCTATGTTACTTTGAAAATATCACTGACAATCATTTAAGCCTCAATTCCAAATTTACTTTTTGGGCTCCAGACCCCACTTTTCTATTTCAAGCCATTCTTCATCTACATCTCTTCAAAATCTGTTTTCTAACTATCCTCTCTGCCTCCTTCCCCTCCCTGCCTTTCAATAATTTCAGCATCCTCATTATTGCCATGCTATTATCAGTGGACCAATTTCATATACCTATATCAAGCTGTGCAAATTCAGGCTCCACAAGTTTTACTGCATTTCTAAATTCACCATTTTTGTTTATCTATTACTCACCTTGCTCCCAGAATATTGAAATGGCCCCCAACTGATTTTCCAGTCTCTTCCTTCATATCACTTCAAAATTCATAAACCAAACCATAGCTCTAATCTTTATTTCTTAATTTAGCCTACTTCCACTAAAAAATTAACAGTTCTAAATTTCTCTCAAAAAGAACTCACTTAATCAAGAATTCAAGCTCTCACATAACCAGATTTCTATACACCATTCCAATCTTAGTCTTCATCATACCTTTCATACATATTATATTTACCCAAACTGGAATCCTATTTCTTCCAAATAGGTCTTTCTTCATATGATTTTTTTTCTTGTGCTATTCTCAAAGTCAGGAATGTCTTACCCTATGTGTGGGGATTTCCAGATGGTACCAATCTTTTAGCTCTTGAGATCCAGCTCATATTATACTATCAGTAGAAAGGGGTTTTCCCAGCTTCCTAAACTGAAAAGTAATTACTTCCCTCCAACACACTTTCATTTATATTCTAACACTAGGAATGTTTAGCCTTATACTGTTGTTTTTATTAATTACTCTAAAACAATTTATGCCCAAAACCAGTGGCTTAAAGCAATAATATTTATCATCTCATGGTTTCTGTGGGTCAGGAATTCAGGAGTGTTTAGTTGCCTTGTTCTGGCTCAGTTTTGTCATGAGGTTGTAATCAAGATGGCATCTTGGGCTACCATCATCTGAAATCGTGAATGAGGCTGAAAGATTCACTTCCAAATTATGCACTCACATGTTGTGAGGAGGCCACAGTTCCTTGCCATGTAAGATTCCACATAAGGATGCTAAAATCTCATGACATGACATGTCCTCATGACAGGGTCCTTGATAGCAAGTGACCCAAGAGGAAGAGGAGGAAGAAGGAGGCATCCACAAGGTCTCTGATGTTCTATCTCATGTACTGTCACTTCTGCCTTATTAGTTAGAAATGACTCACTAAGTCCAACCCACTCTTAAGAATTAGGCTCCTTATATTGATTGGAATAACAAAGAATTCATGGATATGTATTTAGATTACCAGACTTATCTTTAATGTGTATTTTTCTACACTATTTACTTAAAAGCTTGCTTTTTTGTATCCCCCAGGAAAGCTCTGTGCTATGTATGTTCTTTTATATCTATTTGTGCTCATGCACTTGATTTGATTAATATTTACATATTTTGTGCTCAGAACTCTAAAAAAGACCAATTAAGTAGTTTTAGCACAAAGAAAATATTTGAAAGTTTATTTAGCTTTTCCTTAGAATACTCAATATTCTAATGTGAGTCTACCGAATGCAAGAGCTTGTAATCTTGTAATCAGTAGTATATTAGCTAAGAGTTATATCTTAGCTAGATTAAAAAACACATATTGTATCACTTCTGTTTCTAGACTACGGAGACTGGCGGCATAGAAGAGCTGGCAGTGAAGATATGTCACTTCTAGACTTTCATTTTCAATGGACAGCCTAGGTTATTTCTGGTGATTGTTTTTCTCTTGGTGTTTTATATAATAGTGTTTTTGTTAAATCTTTTTAAATGCTTCTTTTGAATGACAAACTTACAGTTCAAGAGATTTAAAAGTATGATGCTGCAAGCCATGCCTTTTAAACAGTTTTCAATTGACAAATCATTGAGATAAAAACATATGTTTAAACAACTATTCTTATACTTCCCAAAGAGTTAATTTTGGATTTATCACTTTAATATAAAACAAATATACTTTTATTAATAAATGTATTACTTTTCCTATATAGGAAAAGTAATTAACTGATATTTAAATGTTTGAATATAGAATAAGTTTTACACATTCTCATATTAAAAATCACTCTTTGAAATGCAAGAACCTAATCTTTTTAAACAAATGGCTATAAAAACCCTATTCTTGCAGACAACTTTGAATTCTTTTAACTATAAAAACTACCTACTTAAGATAAAATTCTGTTTACCAAAACAAAAGCTTTCATCTTTTCAATATAAACTTTGAGTGTTAGGTAATAATGTGTAACTTCTAATCTCCAATTCAGAAATTCTTAAAGATACAATCAGAAAATACTCAAAACATTTACCCAATGCCTTATGTTATAAGCTGAGTATATCATACACTCTAGGTTACGTGGTCATCTAAAAGTGACAGTCATAAAGCTGTTTAAATTTTAATTATCTGCAAGGAGTCTGGCTCAAACATCCCTATATATTTCCCTTCATTTTGGCATCTTGGATACAGAAAAATTCATAGTAAAAATCAACCCAAATATACACTAAGATATTTTCCTCCATTTGTGAAGCTATAAAGGAAAGGAATCAGACAAAACCACAGTAAACCATAGGAAAATGAAAGACCCAGAAGTAAGCCCATCAATAAGCAGATGTTTCTGTGGCAGAGGTATAAACCTTGGAGGAATAGCACAATGGGGTCACTGGAGAAATAAATCCAGGAACCTGAATCTGCCTGAGATAATATGTTAGGTCATAGACAACAGATAAATGTAGCATAAATAAAGGGAGTTGGTGTTTTAGTAGTCTGAAATTTTGCCTGATTAAGGAAAATGATAAAATAGAAAGTTCAACAGTATTTCCTAACTTTTTTTATCCTGGTCTTTATTTCTCACTTTCTTAATATTTTTAACCAAAGGAGAGATACTAAAAGCCTACGTTTGCAACATTCATGGGTGATAAAGCTGAACCGTAATATTTTTTATCCCATTTTTCCCCTCAAATCAAAATATTTAAAAATTTGTTTTCTACCTAGCATTAGCATTAAAAAAAAACCTACTGTGAATGATTTTTAAAAGGTGAAAAAAAAATAGAAAAAACATATTATGTTTCTCATTTTTAAAGATAATTTTCCATGTTTTATATTATATATATATATAACATAAGTTTAAAGTTTACAATGTGAAGATTTGATATACATAGATATTACAAAATGATTACTTCATTTATTTTTATATTGATGTTAGAACCTACAATAGGTAAGATATTTGTTTTTGTTTTGAAGTATTTATTTGGGACTTTTTCATACATTGCTAATCTAGGAATTATTCTTGGAATTATGCTTTGTGTCACCTTCATTTACAGGAAAAAATTGTCTCCCTGAAGTTATAGAACAATTCCCCTTTTATGCCAAGTAATGTGTGTATTTTCCAGAAGGAAGAAAGAAACTGACTCAGCCCACTCATGTCTAAACATTGCTGCCATGCATGCATGCAAAAGGCAGTCTGCAGCAGGCCCAGAGTGTCTGGCTGTGCAACTTGGTCACGAGAATTTCCTCTGCCTCCTGAAAATCTCTCACAACTCTAAGTCCATTCACATTTGTGGAGCTATGTGGAGAATATGAATGAATATGAATGTTATTTTTCTAAAATGAACCTTCACTTGTAAATCTATTTGATGAAATATATTGAATGCCTGTATATAAACAATAGATATATCTCTGTAGAATAAGGAATCACTGGGGCAATCTGCCCACCGTGTGTGTGTCTATAGTTTGACAATGGAGTCATTTCTATAGCAAGCACAACGATGCTATGCTTATATAGTAAAATTACAGTGGACATAGGGGTCATGTCGTAGTAACTAAGGAATAGATACTATTTTTTACAATCTAAGTAATAATAGAAACTTCTGAGAAAAATGCAGGACAAGCTGTTTAAATACAAGATTATATCCCATAGCGAAAGTATTTTTATAGTAAATATTTAATTACGTTGATTTTCTAACAACTTTATTTGTAGGATAAGAAAATGGATGAATATTTTCTCCAAAAGTGGTTAATTTTCTAGTTATTTCATTTCTTCTATTTATTTACTAGTTGATCTTTAAATTTCAAGGCTATGGAGTATTCATTTTCCTTCAAATAGATGTAACGATTGGTATTTTATATCTTTGAAATAGCAAGTTTATTGCCAATAAAAATAAAGACAACAACAGCCCATAGAAAACAGAAGTATGAAAAGACAGGAAATTTGATAAGGCTGATCTGGGAAATTCCAATCCTCATTAGAATAGTGCTCCAAATACTCCCGTATCAGATTACTATGTGGTTATTATTGAAAGAAATAAATATCTTCAAGTGAAAACAAAATGAAATAATAATCCTTAGTATTTTGTTGTGAGGGACAACAATTTTGTCAAGTATATTGCTTTTTCACCACATCTAAGTGGTAGGGTTCATTTTAAATGGCTATTTTTATCATTCTTTTATTATGAATTTTATAATTCAAACTTTTTCAGGCCAACAAAAGCAAAACATTCTCATAAGGGATACCATTCCTCTTGTTCCTTCCTTTTATTTTCCTGTCTTGTTGGAACTTAACAAAATTGATCCAAATGCAACAAACCCCTTTGTCAATTTCTCTATTTCTTTGCTATGTCTCTAGATTTCTTCTAAGGCCACATATAAGGCTGAATTAGTCTCTGTAAATAATGAAATTAAGAAAATTGGAAAGCATCTTAAAATGCATGTCACTAAAATCCTACATGATGATGTCTTTTTAAAGCATATGATACTTGGTTATAATTTACTCATCTATTGCTAGTTTCAAATCATATTCTGAATGCAGCTAATTCCATCATTAAGTTTTTCCTACATTGGTCTAAAATCTGATGTTTTATAACTTCATCCACTTATCAATATCTATCACTCTTTTCCTTACTTCTTTCAGGAGTCAATCATTCCTCTAATTCTTGGAAGTCCTAGGAAATTTTGGTTCTAATAAAGACATTTCATTTCTATTACTTCCTATATTCCTCCCTAGTAATACATTCTATTTAGTCAGTGGGGGGCGGGGGGGGAGAAAAAGATGACATAAAGACCTGAGGCTTCAGGCCAAAATTTTTCTTTTTATAAGGCACCCACCCATTGAATTAAGGACTACCCTACTTCAAGATGACGTCTTCTTAATTATATCTGCAAAGACCTTTTTTTTTTTTTTTTTTAAACAGAGCCACATTCTGAGGTAATGGGGGTTAGGTCTTCAACATGAATTTGTGGGGGGTCCAAATCAACCCGTAACACTTTCTACTGGCTCATTTCTTTCTTAAAATGTGCAGCTGTTAACACTTCTCAGTATACCCATTAAACTTCCATTTTCCCATACTGTTCCTGAATCAAAGTCTATCATTTCAAATCCCCATTTTCAAAAAGTCCTAAGGCTGTTGTTCTCCTCCTCTTCCCCCTTTTTCTGCTATGGCTTTATTGTTTTTCAATTTTTATTTTAATGGATTTTTAAAAATACATTCATTAGGTTTTGAGGGGCAGAATTTTGTCAATTGTCTTTAGATCTACCATTTTTGCCCCCAATGCCCAATTTTAATAATGCCATTTTAAAATGCTCCAAATGTGTTGTTAATGGTCACTAGTGGAGACGAATAGAAATTGCTGAAGTGAAATCAATACATTTGTCCCTTGGTATCTGCAGGTGATTGATCCCAGGACCCTAGGGAATACCAAATCCACAGACGCTCAAGGCCCTTCCATAAAATGTACTTGCATATAACCTAGATACATCCTCCCATATGCTTTAAATCATCTCTAGATTACTTATAATACTTAGTACAAAGTAAGTGCTATGTAAATAGTTGTAGATACAATGTAAATACTGTGTAAATAGTTGCCAATGCATGTCAAATTCAACTTTTGCCTTTTGGAACTTTCTGGAATCTTTCAAATATTTTTGATCCATGGTTGCCTATGGGAAGCCCACAGATATGGAGGGCTGACATAATTGCTTGCTAAACAATTAGTTTCCTCAGTTTTAAGGGATTTTGAATCAAATTTGTTGGCTTGATCTCTAAGTGGACATCTTATGTTTGAAAAACACTGTGTTAAAAAAATGTTCAGAAAGATTTTTAATCTCTGAAAAGATTTGACCAATATTGGAGAAGCTAATTAAAATGTTACTGTTTCCTGAATAGAATTCATCTTCCAAGAAAATGGAAGATAATGGAGATAGATTTCACCTCATTTTATTTTTACTTTTCATATTTTACAACTTACCATGAATTTAATTATTTGTTTTGTAGACTTTTTCTAACATCCTACAAGGAACTGTTTATGTTTTGAGTTATGCAGTGTAGGATATTTTTAAGATATGAGTTAAATGATATAGATACAATGTGAGTGAGTGTGTGTTTTGAGAGGTGAGTGCTGGTATGTCCAAGTTTGCATTTCTTTTATAAAACAGACCAAAGATAAAAAGCTGGTGGTGAGCTCAAATTATGTGAAAAGGTACTGAATAGTATGACACTTTATAAATGCACTATACTGTAATTATGATTGCTTAGCTTTATTTGGTTAGGAGTATCTCATCTATGAATATTATCAGTTTTCATGTAAATGTCATTTTCATAACAATTTAAAAAACGACTTTGATGGTTTGTGTGTATGCACGCACACACACACACATGAATGCCCTTGAGTAACTTCTGAATGGCCCCTAAAGCTCTGTCCTCAATTTATTTTAATATCCCTTTAGAAGTTTGTCAAATTCTTAGTAAGATTTATTTTTCAGAAACCCGTAGTGGCATTATTTAGTCTCTAAGATACACCAAAGTTTGACTCTTGAAATGATTTAGGTTTTATCCTGGGACTGCAGTCAGACTTTCTTTCTCCAGCTCTCTGCTTCCCCTCTATTAACCTCTCCCAATAATCAGCAAACACATAGCAAAACTTCAATAACTTCCTGTTGGCTTTTGTCTTGTGCTCTGTAATTGTGAGCCTTAAAAATGTTTTAATCAATACTGAGATTTCTTTGAAATGTTACCCATGCATTATTATTATTGAAGAAATTAATCACAGTCCCTCCACTAGCACCCCGGATCTAAATGTATGTGAAGAAATGGAGTGAGACTGAAGACAGCCACTGAATGAGATCCAGCTCATTAAAATTAAATATCATTAGGGACAAGAACTAGCATGAAGTAAAAAAATGATGGATTTGCTCAGCTTATGTAATCACAATACTTTCTTTTGAATATTAAATATCTTAGAATGGGTTTTATACCAGTGTTAACATATAGGAACTTAATTTTTAAAACAATATTCTGGTATTTATAAATAGTGCTACAGTACTTTAAACAAGTAAGCTAAAATGGTATCATATGCTTTTTGACATGCATTTGACTTTCCTTTTATTTGCCCACTTTCCCTTGTTTCTGTTCAAAGAGGACATTTTCCATTATCAGGTAAATAGTAAAGATCAAAATATGTCATGAAACCTATATACCAAAAGAAATATTAGGATGATACAATACTTATGTGGACCTCGGGAATTATACTTTAAAAAAACACTCAGTGGTATTATTCAACAGGGTAATTGAGAGCAACTCTCCCAGTAAGAAGAACTAGAAAAGCTACACAAAATATTAAATTCTGCATAAAGGCATCAAAGAGATATTAAGGCAGTTAAATGAGAATTAAGGAATGCTTATTTGTCACAAAAAAAAGTGAAAAATCTCAAGAAATTGAAGATACTCACAACTCTAAAAGTCGACCTGTATCCAGAGTACATCACGGAGTCCTACAAATCAATTAATAGAACATAATCAAATTTAAGAGGGCCACCGACTTAACAAGACACTTCAAAAATGGCAAAAGTTGTTCAACCTCCTTAGTCTCAAAGTGATACAAATTAACACCAAAGATAGATACCGATACAGTCAACAAACATGGCTACAACTCAAGTCTGAATACTAACTGTTGCTAAGGATATGAAAAACCTGATATGGATAATCTCATACTTTCATAGACTGCTAGAGTATAAATTGATACTGTCACTTTGGAAAGCTGTTTGGCATTTTCTACTAAATTTGAATGAATGCATACTTCATGACCCAGAAATTTCATATATATTATGCATGTACATGTGCAGCAAGAGATATGTATATTTTGTGAAGAACCTTCTGCATAAAACATAAAACAAGGTAAAAATCTATCAACATTGGAATAATTGCAAATTGATAAACAAATTTCAGTATATTCACAATAAAGAATACTCTAAAAACTAAAATAATGATATACAGGTATTTTTAATACTATGTATAACTCATAAGCAATGTTGAGGGAAAGATGTTAGATACAGAAGAATATATACAATATAATAGCACTTACATAAAGATTTAAAACCTGCTAAAGTTAATCTATGGTGCTAGTAATAAGGATTGCCCCTAGGGAGGAGTAGGTAGTAATAATTCTGTGGCTCATAAGCATTTCTGGTATGCTAGTAAAGTTATTTTTCTTGACTCAGGTAGTATATGGGTGGATTGACTTTGTGATATTGTTTTTGTTGTACATTTATGATGTATGTACTTTTCTATATCTATGTTACTTAAATTAAAAAAATTTACATTTCTCCACAATGTTGTCTCAGGAAATTTTTTACTTTTCTAATAATTTTTCATTAAATTTTAAGATTTATAAAAATATTTCAAATGAATATTTGTAAATTTAAAGCTAGTGGGTTTAAATATGATAAATTGAATACAACTTTGGATAAATGGAAAATTTCTTCAATGCTATTTTTATTCTCATAACAGTACTTCCTTACCTCATTGACAAACTAAGATAGTGATAGCACATTATGATATAGCCACGAATTGACATATGCTTGGTGTTACTTAACTTTATGAACATTCATTAGAAAATTAGCACCAAGACCAAATAAGTTAACTAAGCCAACTGTTTTAATATATATACATTTTTAGTAAAAGTGTTGACCTGCTAAATGCAGGTACATATAACATTGCATATAAACATTCATAAACCATACTAAGTCTTGATGTATTCAGATTTAACATACAATGATGCAACTGTGACCCCAAAGTGTGCAAAGTTAAAGCCTTCAACTGCAGCTGAGAGGAGAGGGCAGGAACAGTACACCTGGGGATGGGGGTGAGTCAGGAATGATGGGCAGCCTGGAGGACCAGTTTTAACTAATTTTTTGCCTAATGTATATATTGATGTTTTAGTCTTCATCTAATTTTGTTTCTTTTAATATTTTTTTCTTATTAACCTGTTTATTTTCTCAATATTTTGAAAAATATCGGTTGTTAAAATGTTTCACTGTTTTGCTGCAATATCACTAGAGGTATATGTACATTTTTATGGATTTGCAAATGTTTTGAATGATGGCAAGGAAACTGCTTGATTGATGGACTGGGAAATAGATACTTGTAAAATTAATAATTAATTTGCCATCTCCTCTCTAGGTATTTCTTCAGTAATGATTCCACCTGAGACTCACAGATATAATAATGGGACAGATGATTTTATGAGCAAGGAAATTTAATCCAACATGAACCTATTTGTGGTTTTACTAATTTTCAGCAGTGAAGATCTTTTGTTTATTTGCATTTTGTTTCTGTAACTTGAAGACCTACAGGACCTAACACACTGTAGGAATCACTTAGGAAAACAACCCCAATAAAAATGACTTGTTAAAATCACTAATTGTAAATTGTGTCTAAAATAATTGTAAATATTAAATATAATTAGTGTACATATTTAGAAAAAGGCTGTCAGATAACTATTAGATGCATGAATATATATTTGTTTTGATTTCTATAATAAAATATTCTAAATAAATAAATTTTTAAAAAATGAGACAAAATGTTATTTACTTTTTTCTATTTGTTGACCTGCTGTTTTTATTTACCCAAGTACCAACACACATCTCTCCAGCACAAAAACCTTAAAGTTCTCATGTTTTCACCGTTTCCTTAATACACTTTATGTCTGGGTCATTATCTCTCATTGTTTTAGTACTTTTTGTTTTGATACTTTACTTTTTTACTAAAAGTTTTAGGGTTATTATTGTTATTATTATTTTTACCAGACATAAGTTTCAGAAAGAGTATTTTAAAAGATTAGGCTTAGGAGAAAAAGTAGGACTTTCACCCAGGTGTAAACTATCCAGCAACACAGGATTTATTCCATATTTGGCAGGTTTTCACTGTACTTTTCTAAATGGGTTGACTTTTATAAAATACTAATTTGGATCCACGCTATATAATTCTTTTTTATCGAATATTTAGAAATCACATTATTTAATATAATTCTATTTTTCAAAGATGAGAAAGTAATTTTTGGCAGCATGAGCAACCTCTAGAAATGAATTTTTTTTATGCATCTTTATTGGGGTATAATTGCTTCACAATGGTGTGTTAGTTTCTGTTGTACAACAAAGTGAATCATCCATATGCATACATATATCCCCATATTCCCTCCCTTTTGAGCCTCCCTCCCACCTTCCCTATCCCACCGCTTTAGGTTGTCGTAAAGCAGCGAGCTGATCTCCCTGTGCTATGCTGCTGCTTCTCCCCCAGCTATTTTACATTTGGTAGTGTATATATGTCGATGCTACTCTCACTGTGTCCACACTTCCCCACCCCCAAACAGCGTGTCCCCAAGTCCATTCTCTATGTCTACGTATTTATGCCTGCCCTGCCACTAGCTTCATTAGTACCTTTTTTTTCTTTTTTACATTCCATGTATATGAGTTAGCATACGGTATTTGTTTTTCTGACTTACTTCACTCTGTATAACAGACTCTAGGCCCATCCACCTCACTACAAATAACTGAGTTTCGTTTCTTTTTATGGCTAATATTCCATTGTATATATGTGCCACATCTTCTTTATCCATTCATCTGTCTATGGACACTTAGGTTGCTTCCATGTCCTGGCTATTGTAAATAGGGCTTCAGTGAAAACTGGGGTACGTGTCTCTTTTTTTTCGGTACGTGGGCCTCTCACTGCTGTGGCCTCTCCCGTTGCGGAGCACAGGCTCCGGACGCACAGGCTCAGCATCCATGGTTCACGGACCCAGCCGCTCCGCGGCATGTGGGATCCTCCCAGACCGGGGCACGAACCCGCATCCCCTGCATCAGCAGGTGGACTCTCAACCACTGCGCCACCAGGGAAGCCCCATGTCTCTTTCTGAATTATGGTTTTCTCAGAGTATATGCCCAGTAGTGGGATTGCTGGGTCATACTGTAGTTCTATTTTTAGATTTTTAAGAAACCTCCATACTGTTCTCCATAGAGGCTGTATCAATTTACATTCCCACTAACAGTGCAGGAGGGTTCCCTTTTTACCACACCCTCTCCAGCATTTGTTCCTAGATTTTTTGATAATGGTCATTCTGACCAGTGTGAGATGATAACTCATTGTAGTTTTGATTTGCATTTCTCCAATAATTAGTTATGTTGAATATCTTTTCATGTGCCTCTTGGCCATCTGTATGTCTTTTTTGGTGAAATGTCTATTTAGGTCTTCTGCCCATTTTTTAATTGGTTTGTTTTTTTTGATATTGAGCTCCATGAGCTGTTTGTATATTTTGGAGATTAATCTTTTGTCAGTTGCTTCGTTTGCAAATATTTTCTCCCATTCTGAGGGTCGTCTTTTCATCTTGTTTATGGTTTCCTTTGCTGTGCAAAAGCTTTTAAGTTTCATTAGGTCCCATTTGTTTTTTTTGTTTGTTTCCATTTTCATTACTCTAGGAGGTGGGTCAAAAAAGATCTTGCTGTGGTTTATGTCAAAGAGTGTTTTTCCTATGTTTTCCTCTAAGAGTTTTATAGTGCCTGGCCTTACATTTAGGTCTTTAATGCATTTGGAGTTTATTTTCATGCGTGGTGTTATGTAGTGTTCTAATTTCATTCTTTTACATGTAGCTGTCCAGTTTTTCCATCATCACTTATTGAAGAGTCTGTCTTTTCTCCATTGTATGTTCTTGCCTCTTTTGTTGTAAATTAGGTGACCACATGTGTGTGGGTTTAACTCTGGGCTTTCTATCCTGTACCATTGATCTATATTTCTGTTATTGTGCCAGCACCATACTGTCTTGACGACTGTAGCTTTGTAGTGTAGCTTGAAGTTGGGGAGCCTGATTCCGCCAGCTCCATTTTAGAACAGCTGCCAAGGATTTGAAATGTGAGAGATATATCCAAGTAGGGCAGTCCAGAGAGCTAGTGCTTTTTGTTTTTTGATTAGGGAGAGATAAGTTTGTTCATTTTCACTTTATTTTTTAGGACTTAATAACAATAATATTATTGTTAAATTAAATATATCACTAATGGGAAATTCAGTTATGTCTCCAGTAGAAATTATGATTTGGCAAAGTTATATAATTCAGGGATTGAATGTAAATCGGCTGAGATGGAATAGTAATATTTGTATGTTTTATAAAATCACTAGTAAGATCTCTATTGAGTGCAACTCAGGAAATGCTAACATTATCTGCAGAAACTTGATCTGGTTTCTGATTAGGTTTTTAAATATTTTATTTTATAATACAACTACATAATATGCTGTTTGCTTTCATTGCTTCACAAATTAGATTAGAAAAAATGTATCAAGTATATATAATTCTAAATATTTTAAAGAAAATTATTGATTAAATGATACAATGTGAAATTCCTCTAAGAATTAATGTATAACCAAATATAAATCAATATATTAGTTGTTAATTTAGCCAAATATACTTGAATACTATTATTATAAATAGGTATTTACTAACGACCCCCAATGTTGGCATCACTGTACAAAGTACAATAGATGATAAAAGTAGGAGAAAGTCATTGCCTTCAACATGTTTATAAATAAGTTAGATTGGATTATAAACACATGTAAGCACACAACTTGTTAAAGTTTAAATGTGGTATATCCATAAAGCAACTGAAACAGTAAGTGACATAGATTTAAAAATAAATGGACATTATTATGAACTATAAAATAGGAAATGGAACTCATATATATTGACTGCATGCTCTTTGGGATGATTATTTAAAATGGAAGATGAGGTAAATTACACAGCAAGATGGGGAGAATGCATTATAGGAAGCCTCTATGGAAGAATCATGAGCAGAGTCTTGAAGTTTAAAAAGGATGTTAGTAAACAGCACCCAAGTGAAAGGAGGTAGAAAAGTTTACGCTGGGATCAAAAGATAAATGTGCTTAAGTTGAATGGTTTACTTAAGGAAAGTGTAGGAGGTAATGTAATGTGTGAAAAACCCCTGGAATGTTGTCGCACAGTCCTTCTGAGGGAGAGACTAGAGCATAATGGTGGTTTGGGGGCTCTGGTACCAGGCTTCTGGGTTCCATATCTCAAGTCCTGTCATTTATGTCAGTTACTACATCTCCTAAAACAATAAGAGCTACCACTTATTGAAAAGTTACTGCATACCAGGCACAATTCAAGGCATACTGCATATACTAATTTACTTAGCTCTGACAAAAACCTTATTAAATAGGTGTAATTATCATCTGCTCTATTACAAATAAAGAAACTGGGGCATAAGGAAATTAAGGCACCAAAATGTATGTCATTAAACACTATGTACACTGTCTGTCTAGGCTTCTATTTCCTTCAACATGAAATGCAGATATTAATAGCCTGAGTTTCCCTGAATTTCTGTGATAAATACATAATAATCACTCACAAATGTTAACTGTTATATTAAATAATTACTAGATGACTCCTCAAAAGTAGTTTGGGTTTTTTGGCTGTTGAATGCTAGGATAGGGAGTGTAGGCACTATCCTTCAGTCAATGCGGATACACTGAATAATATTTTTTAAACATACATTTGGAGTTTTGGGAGACTCCCATAAGTGGAGAGACAGAAAGTTATCAAAACAGAAGGCTATTGTACTTTCCCAGCAACAGGATACTCAGGGCTAACAAGAATGCTACCAGGAAAAATAATAGTTGATGTAAAATATGGGTCTAACTGGCATGAAGGATGAGAAGATATGGGGGAAAGAAGAGCAATCCTCTTGACACAAGTCATATAAAAACAGCATTAGTACATATAAATCAAGCAGTGGTAGAAGTATTGTTTTGCGATGGAGAGCAGAGTACAGTTTTACTTTAGAAAAGACAGTTTAAAATGTACAGACATTTGCTAGGAAATATATGGTAAATAATTTGACTCAGGTATTTATGGAGGAGGGGATGGTGGAGATAAAAAGGAAGTTATTCACAAGGGTATTAAGATGTATTAAGGGTATTAAGTGTTAATTAAGATTAACACTTTTAAATAATGTATAATTCAGGTGTACTTTTGGGTCAAACACTATCCAATGACCTTGAATGAATTTTGCTGTTAAATCCTCACAACCCTACAAAGTAGAGATTGTTTTTAACCCTGTTTTATAAGTAAATAATTTAGATATAAAGTTTAAAAAACTTGCACAAGATATCAGGTGCCTAACTAAGTGACTAGGTGGGAATTGATACTCGAAAAATGGAATTATACTGTCCAATCATTTATAATAAAATCATTACTAGTAACGTTTTATAATTAGAAAATAGAAAGAGTATCTTTTGGGAGCAAAAAAATATAATTCTCTGTAAACTATATTACATACTAACAAATTGGACAACATAGATGAATAAATTCCTAAAAACACATGACCTACAAAGACTGACTCATGATGAAATAGAAAATCTAATAACCTAGACTGATAACTAATAAAGCAATTTTGGGAGGTTTTTGATTACAGATTTGAACAAAAGCCTAGTACCAGACAGTTTCACTGGTGAATTCTACCAAGCATCCAAAGAATACCAATCCTTCTCAAACTCTTCCAAAAAAAAAAGATGAGGGAACTCTTCTAAATCCATTTTATGAATCCAGCATTATCCCGATATCAAAATCAGACACGGATGTCACAAGAAAATTACAGGCCAATATCCCTGATGAATATAAATTCAAAAATCCAGCAAAATATTAGCAAACTGAATTCAATTCATAAAAAGAATCACAGACTATGATCAAGGGGAATTTATTTCAGGAAGGCAAGGATGGACCAACATCCACAAGTCAGTCAATGTGATACATCATATTAACAAAATGAAGGTAAAAAATCATATGATCATCTCAATAGATACAGAAAAAATTACAAATTTCAACATCCATTTGTGATTAAAAACTCAACAAAGTGGGTAAAAAGGGAACGTACCTCAACATAATAAAGGCTGTATATGACAAGCTCACAGCTAACTTCATACTCAGAGAGAAGCTGAAAGCTTTTCTTCTAATATCAGGAATAAAATAAGGATGGCCATTCTCAATTTTATTCAACATAGTATTGGAAGTCCTATGTAAGCAATTAGGCAAGAAAAATAAAAAGGCACCCAAATTGGAAAGGAAGTAAAGCTGTCACTATTTGCAGATGACATGATATATATACAAAAACACTAAAATCCTTAAAGATGCCTTAAAAACAAAGTTAGAACTAATAAATTCAGTAAAGTTGAAGGATACAACATCAACAAAAATCTGTTGCATTTCTATACACTAATCATGAACTACAAGAAAGAGAAATTAACAATTCCATTTACAATCACATCAAAAAGAATAAAATACCTAGGAATAAATTTAAGCAAGGAATTAAAAGACCTGTATATTGAAAACTGTAAGACATTGATGAAAAAAACTGAAGACACAAATAAATGGAAAGATATTCCATGCTCATGAATTGGACAAATATTGTTACAACGCCCATACTACCCAAAGCAATCTATAGATTCGATGCAATCCCTATGAAAATTCCAATGGCATTTTTCAGATAAATAGAATATTCCTAAAATTTGTATGGAAACACAAAAGACCCTAAATAGCCAAAGCAATCTTTTTTTTTTTTTTTTGCGGTACGCTGGCCTCTCACTGTTGTAGCCTCTCCCATTGTGGAGAACAGACTCCGGACGCACAGGCTCAGCGGTCATGGCTCACAGGCCTAGTCGCTCCGCGGCATGTGGGATCTTCCTGGACCAGGGCATGAACCCGTGTCCCCTACATTGGCAGGTGGACTCTCAACCACTGTGCCACCAGGGAAGCCCAACCAAAGCAATCTTAAGAACAAAGCTAGAGACATCACACTCCCTGTATGTTTTTGACACAAAAGAGCTAATATAGACCAATGTAACAGAGAACGAAACACATGCATGTGTGGTCAATTTATGACAAAGCAGCCAAGAATATTCAATGGGATAAAAACACTCTCCAATAAATGGTGTTGAGAATATTGGTTAGCCACATGAAAAAGAATGAAACTGGATCACTATCTTACACCATACAGAAAAAAAAAATCCAAATGGATTAAAGACTTGAACATAAGACCTGAAACCACAAAACTCCTAGAAGAAAACATAGACAGTAAGCTCCTACACATAGGTCTAGGTGGTGATTTTTTGATAAATGTGACACCCAAAGCAAAAGCAAGAAAAGCAAAAGCAAATATGTGGGACTATAGCAAACTAAAAAGCTTCTGCATGGCAAAGGAAATCATCAATCAAAAAGCAACCTACTGGGGCTTCCCCGGTGGCGCAGTGGTTGAGAATCTGCCTGCTAATGCAGGGGACACAGGTTTGAGCCCTGGTCTGGGAAGATCCCCCATGCCACAGAGCAACTAGGCCCGTGAGCCACAACTACTGAGTCTGCGCATCTGGAGCCTGTGCTCCGCAACAAGAAAGGCTGCGATAGTGAGAGGCCCGTGCACTGTGATGAAGAGTGGCCCCCGCCTGACACAACTAGAGAAAGCCCTCACAAAGAAATGAAGACCCAACACAGCCAAAAATAAATAAATAAATTAAAAAGGCCAAGCATAAAAAAAAAACAACCTACTGAGAGAAAATATTTGTGAATCATATATCTGATAAGAGGCTAATGTCCAAAATATATAAAGGACTCATACAACTCAATAGCCACAAAAAAAAAAAAAAATCCAACCAAAATATGGGCAGATGACCTGAATAAACATTTCTCCAAAGAAGAAATACAGATGGTCAGCTGGTAAATGAAAAGATGCTCTACAACATTAATCTTCAGGGAAATGTAAATCACTTCACACCTATTAGAATGGCTATTATCCAAGAGACTAGAAACAAGTGTTAATGAGGATGTGAAGAAAATGGAACACTTTGTGCACTGTTGGTGGGAATGTAATTGGTGCAGCCACTATGGAAAGCAGTATGGAGGTTCCTCAAAAAATTAAAAATAGAACTACTATATGATTCAGCAAGTCTACTTCTGGGTATTTATCTGAAGAAAACAAAAACATTAATTCAAAAAGATACATGACCCCTATGTTTACTGCAGCATCATTTACAGTAGCCAAGATATGGGAACTACCTGTACACTGAGAGATGAATGGATTAAGAAAATACACACACACAAATATGCACAGTGGAATATTATTCAGTCATAATGAATGAAATCTTGACATTTGGGACAACATGGATGAACCTTGAGAGTATTACGCTAAGCAGAATAAGTTAGAGAAAGTCAGATACCACATGATCCCCTATATGTGGATCCTAATGATGGCTGATCGATGGCTGATCTTTCTGAAACACTAGAAGCCAAAGAATTTTGAATAATATAAAAATTCATAAAAAACAACCTCAAATTCTACAACCATCACAAATACCTTACAAAAATTAAGACAAAGACACATTTTAGATAAAAGTTGAAAGCAGTTATCTTCAGTAAATATATACCATTAGGATTTAAAATAATTATTTAGGCTGAAAGGAAATAAGTTGCAAACTAAAATCATGTGGATTTAAAAATATAATAGACCTTATTACATATGAATGTGCATAACATTTATCATCAATAGCAAAAGAACAATGTGAATTCAAATGGGATTTTACTCTTATAAGTTTCTCACACTTTAAAATAATTGGTACATTGTCACCCATAATCAGTTTCAAATAAGTTAATATTCAAGAACATTAAAAATGTACAAAATGTATAACTATAATGGCAAATAAGGAGGTAAGATGGAATACTAGAAAATATTCAAAAATCCATAATAAGCAGAAACAGGTTTTCACAGATGTGAAAACTAGATTACAAGTAGAAAGACTATAGAATTAAACACAGTCATATGAATAATTACATTATATGTAAATAGACTAAAGACTCCAATTAAAAGACAGAGGTAAGACAGGATAATAAAAAAAGTAATATACAACTATATGCTGCCTACAAGAAATATAGTTTAAATGCTAAACACAAAGATGTAAACATTAAGCATGAGGAAGCCACTGTAGCTGTATAATTTTCTGACAAAATAGACTTTGAGACTAGGACTATTACCAGAGAAAAATGGAGACATTTTATAATGATGAAAGGGACAATTCATCAGTAAGACATAACAATATTTTCACACTTGATGACAGCATGTCAAACGACATGAAGCAAAAACTGGCATAAATAGAAGGGACTTAGAAAAACCTATATACATAGCTGGGTATTTTAACAACCCTTACTTTGTAAATGATAGAACAACTAGACAAAATTTATTAAGGATATAGAAGATTTGAAAAACAGCAGCATACAAATTCATTTCAAGTTCACATGGAAAATGATCAAGATAGATCATACGCTGGACCATAAAATATATAAAAATATACTTCAAAGATAATATTACACATTCTCTGACCAATGTGGAATTTAATTAGAATATCCAGATACTTGGAAAATCAGTAACTGATTATTACATAACTAATGGGTCAAATAATATCATAAGAGAAATTAGAAAATAATTTGAAGGGAATGAAAATAAAAATAAAACAATTTGTGGGTTGCTGCTAAAGTGGTGCACATATGGAAATTTATAGCTTAAATTCTCATATTAGGAACAAAAGGCTTATTAATGAATGTTACCACCTCAAGAATAGGAAATGAGAAAATTAAGCCCAAAGTAAACAGAAGGAAGGAAATAAAAGCCAAAATCAATTAAAACAAAACAGAATAAACATGGGATAAAGTCAGAGTTAAAAGTTGTTTTCATGAAAGGGTTATGTAAATTGAGAAATCCTTAGAAGACTGTTGTAGAGAAAAAGAGAAAGCTCAAACTACAATAATTAGGAGTAAGAGGAAATATTAATGCAAATTTTATAGACCTTAAAAGGATTAAATGGACTGTTATGAACAACTTTATGCCAATAAATTCAATAACTTAGATTAAATGGACAGATTATTTAGAAAACACAACTTGCCAAAACTGACTGAAGAAAAGGTAGAAAATCCAAATAACTCTTTATCTTTAAAAGTAAATTCTTAATTAAGAAGATGTGGGGTGTATATATATATGCAATGGAATATTACTCAGCCATAAAAAAGAATGAAATATTAACCATTTGAGCAACATGGATCGATGTAGGATATATCATACTAAATGAAGTCAGACAAAGAAAAATATATGATATCACTTACATAGAATCTAAAAAATAAAAATGAGGGCTGCTGAAGGGGGCATGGAGCAGAGGGAGGTATTCCTGTCAGTTCTGGCTGTTGGTTTGGGAAGTGGATCTGCTGCTGCCAGAGCAGCCCAGAGGGAGCTGTGGATCACTTAAAAAAATAAGAAAAATGTTTTAAAAATAAAAAAGAATCTATATACAAGACAGAAACAGATTCTAGACATAGAAAACAAACTTATGGTTATCAAAGGGGAAAGGGAGGACAGGAGGAAGAGATAAATTAGGAATATGGAATTAACAAACTACTATACGTAAAATAGGTAAGCAATAAGGCTTTACTGTATAGCATATGGAACTATACTCAGTATCTTGTAATAACCTATAATGGGAAGGAATCTGAAATATATATATATATATATATATAAAACGCAATCACTTTCCTGTACACCTGAAACTAACAGATTATAAATGAACTATATTTCAATAAAAAAGCAGAACTTTCCCACAAAGATAACTTTAAGCCACATTGTTACACTGCTGAATTCTACAAAAAAATATAAGAAATGACATTTTCTATAACGATATTATATTTATAAATATTATATTTACTTGCTATTACACACTAGCAAGGTGAAAATGAGAGATACAGAAACATTAACCCCAAATGTTGGTGTTGGCAAGAATGTGGAGCATCCTGAACTCTCATTAATCTCTGATGAGAATGTAAAATTGTGCAACCACCTGGGTAAACAATTTGGCTTTTTAATTTTTATTAAAGTTAAATGTATACTTCATTATGAGGCAATTCTGCTTTTAGCTATTTAATCAAGAGAACTAGAAACATACGTTCAGAGAAGGATATTTAGAATAACGAAAGGCTTTATTTATGATAAATAAAAACAAAAACTCTGGTCCAGCAACAGGAAAGTGAATAAACATAGTGCATTTCTACCGTACACTATTAGGAAGCAACAAAAGGGAAAAAACTACTGATATATGCAATAACATGCATGGAAATTAAAGAGAACTTATGTTGAGTGACACAAGCCCAAGTTATGTGTACATAAGATGCTATTCCATTTATATGAAGTTAACAGAGAGAACTAATCCACCATGGATAAAAAACCAGTCAGGATAGTGGTTGCCAATGCAGTGTTGGGAATAATAGTAAAGGGAAATGTAAGCAAAGTGTCTGGGGTGATGTGTATATTCTAGCATGATTGGAGTGGGGGGTTCCATGACGTTACATGCATACCAACATTCACTGAATTTGGGACTTAAGGTCGTATTTCACTGTGTGTGATGGGGGGGCAGGAAGAAAAGGCCCTTAACTCTCTAGTATAGTAATACAGTGGTTTCAAATTCTAGTCATATGGACAGATAACATTTTAAAGCAGTGGGATTAAAATAGATTGCCAATTTTCATTCTGCCAATAATAGACACGTTAAAATATACTCATGTGCAAGTTCTGAGAAATCTTTGCTCTTCCTAGGAAAGTTTTTGAAAGGTTATTTTAACATTTAAAAATGTATGATGGAAGTAGCTCTGTCACATATTTTAGAGAGTAACATTCTTTAAGTATTATCTGCAAATACTGTATGTTTTGCTACTATTTTATATAAGTTTGTTTCATCTCTATCTTGTCTATATATTTTATAATGAAAATATGTGCTATTGCCAATAATCTCAACATGCCAGATTTAGAACCTACAGGGATGAGACATTACATGCCTCTTCAATTCTAATTTCTGAAGGAAACAGATCATAGTACAGATTAGAAAAAAATATTTAGGTATCTGTGATTAAATAGAACACAGAAGTGATTTCCGGGCACTATGTCCTGATACTTCTCCCTTATCGATAAGGGTATAAAGAAGTTCTATTTCGTGGCTTAGTTCTCTTTTGAAAGCCCAGTGGGATGTGAGCAACGTGTCCTTCCAAGTTCTGTAGGAAATAACAGGACCAATTTTATTAAGTGAGAGAAATTAATCCCAAGTTGGGCCTTCTTCAGGGTTCATCTCAGTTCAGGTAGCTTATATGGCTATGTCCCACTAACACAGGGCAAAGTGGGGGGAGTAACAGTTGTGTCAACTGACAATGTAGTTAAGGACATTTTCTATCAAAGTGGACATTAGGCAAGACATCCATCTTCTCATCCGGCCTGCAGACAGTAACACAAGACACACAGACCACTGCTACGTTCTCCTCACCATGACTGCTGCCAGAGTTTCTTTAGTTTCACCTGTTCTCTCTGTTACATCTATATTTTATCCCTGATATTCCTCTTCCCACTATACCAGACCCTACATCAAGGAGTTTGTCCTATTCCAAAACACTCAATATATCTCCTTTGAATTAGAATGCATTCTCCCCATTTTTAGATTTTATTTTCTTTTTGAAATTCAAAGGCCAAAACCAATTTCTTTAATTCTGAGTTTTGTATGTCACTCTTCGTTCCAGTGAGCATGAAATATCCTATCTTACTGGGATGAGAAAAGAACCATGTGTACAGTAAATCAGTGCGGATATAGCAAAAATCCCCAAACAAATCTTAATAACTTGAAACACTATCACAATATACTATCACAATATACATCCTATCAAATAAAGTCTGAACTAATCAGAGCAGAAAAATGCCTTCATGATGGGACTCCCGTATACCTCTCCAACCACATCTACTCCCCAAGTACTCAACTCCAACCCCACTGATCTTTTTCAGTCCTTAAATACTCCAAGTGATTTCTGTTTTCAGAGCCTTTATATTATACATCATTCCTCTACCAGGAATGCTTTCCACTTCTCAAGCATACTAGCAGATCTCACATCCTTCTTGATACTGAAAAGAAATAACTGATCTACACCACTTTTTTTTTTTTTTTTTTTTGCGGTACACGGGCCTCTCACTGCTGTGGCCTCTCCCGTTACGGAGCACAGGCTCCGGACGCACAGGCTCAGTGGCCATGGCTCACGGGCCCAGCAGCTCCGAGGCATGTGGAATCTTCCCGGACTGGGGCACGAACCCTTGCCCCCTGCATCAGCAGGCGGACTCTCAACCACTGCACCAGCAGGGAAACCCAATCTATACCACTTTTGACTGTTAATCCCTTTATCTTTTTCTTTCAACCATGAAAATATTCACAAAGAAGTTTCATTTAAACAAACAAAAAGACCTTTTCTGTGAATTTAATAGTGAATTTGAAAGAATTTGAGGTCATGATAACAATTTGTTTTTTGTCAAGAAAGGGTTCCCATTTAAAATAAAGTTTGGATGTCTGTCTCTTAGGTTACTGGGCACTTAAGGGTCTTCCAAAGGACTTCAAAGAAACAAGTTACCTCTTCCTTCAACTAAATACAAAAAAAAGTCTGCTGAAACTTCCATGGAACCAATCAATCTTCAATACCTGCCAATACAGGTTCCTTTACTTTTTTGGGGGAAGTCTTTTCACACTGCATTCCACAGACCCAAGATGTCTGTGCCCTGGTTTCTTGCCAAGATCTGCCTTCTCCTCTTGAAGGAGAAGGCCTAACTGGAGGTCTAACCAGAGATGTGTCTCTTGGGACTTGGGATGAATCTTTTCTCAAGCCATTTCTAAAACTGTGTTCATAAAAGGTGTTTTTCGTGGAAATTTACTCATATTATGGTTTCTGTATATCCTTGAAGTAGACATATGTTCACAATACTAAAATATTGGGTATTGATTTGATGCCATTATTTGATTTCAAGGGAAATCATACCTCTATAACATATCAAAAGCATTGTTATCAGGTTAATTTTTCAATTAAAAATATAAACTCATTGCTACGTTTGCAAAATGCAAACAATAGATGCAGTGAATTGCCCATGACAAACTGCATTAATGAACATAAATTTTATTGGAATGAATTTTCTGATGAAAGTATTCTGGTTTTTGTTAAGAATGTAGAGCAAGTTTCAGATCTTTTCTGTGATTAAGAGTTTGATAATCTTTGAAGCAAAATGCTGAGAAACAATTTTTGATTTATAGTGAAATAAATAGTGCAGTAACAGACATTTTTCAAGGTTAGAAATTCTCTACTCAACGACATGGCTCCATAAAGACAGAGCCTTTATAAATTATTGGGATAATTTCATTCAGAGTTCAGGTTTATTTCACTGAGGCCAACATACTGGATATAATCCTTAGGAAAACAATAGCAATCTGGCCTGTCTTATGAATAGATGGGAAAGAGGGTCAGGAGCAATTTACCAATTCACTCAGCAGTAAAGATAATTACTGTTTTTAATGATAATGTACTACAGGCCAATCTAATTGGTTCATGCCTCATTTTTAAACTGTTCTAGCTTAATAAGTGCAAGAACATATTTACTTTGCTTGGCCTAAAAGCACATGATATTGAAAATTGACCTTTAAGTGATCCCCAGTGTAGTTCTGTACTATTTGTTTTGGATTATTGGAAGTCTTGAGTATTTTTAGCTAAAATGTGTACTTGTACATTTTCATAGGTCGTCATTTACTCTGTGCTGTGCCCATTAGGACACAGAATACATTGAGAAAGCATGGTACTGAAAAGCACACACCAGAAAATTAAAAAGAGAGGACTTTAAATTATGTGAATTAGAGAAACAGGGTCAGAAGGACCTCGAAAATTTTTCAGTAGGATCTTTCTGCATAACAAATGAATTGCATTTATTTTTTCCTCAGTCATTTCAAATGAGTGCTGTGTGGCATAAACTGTTGTATTTATGATTCCAAAAGTATCATGCTTGAAACATGTTTATTCTCAATTTAAAACAGGTAATCTTTTCAGTTTCTTCATTGTCCCTGCTGAACAAATGATTTTTTTTACAGCAATAATTTTGTGCTGTTATCTCTTTAATGCTCGAGTGCCAGAGGGTATTGAGAGCAATGCTAAGATCCTCCGTTTCTTCTACCACCAACTTAATTGCCGAACTGAAACTCATTTCCCCAGCTGTTGGGCAGATTGTCAGATAACACCTTACATCTCGGCCCCCTTCATACAGAATGTCCTCAGCTGAAGGAAGTTGGTTCACCCAAGGTTAAGTCACCTTCCCGATGCAGTACACATCCAATGACTGATCAATATGCATGATATTGAATGAGCAGACTATTTGCCTCAATTCAGGCCAATTGTGCAGGGCCATCTTAGCTCCAGGACTCCCTGTGTGACACTGAGTTTTGCTACTGTTTTGCAGTGAATCTGGTAGCCCACATTTCCCTTCCCAACTCACCTGCAGACACTTGTTGACAGCTAGAACACTCCCAAATTAACTTCCTGCATGCACATCTCCTCCATGTAAATATCTCAGAAGCTGCTTCCCAGATAACCTAACCTGTGAAACTACTTTATTTTTAACCTGTTTTCTAGATCATCTTTCTAGTTTTCTTTGTTTTTATTTTTATTTCGTTGGTTGAGTGTCCTTAACCAAACTATTGTTTTCAAGACATTCGTTATTCAACGATTTCTTATAACAGTGGTTTGGACAAAGATCATGAACGAATTGTCAGAAGCATTTATGTCAACAGCTGACAAATATTTCAGTAAAATCCAAAACATTAAAATTTTATAGATTTGAATTTGTATGCATCTTTCTTTTTCATTTACCTCAATCATACCACCTAAGAATACTTTGGAAAATACCACTTTTAACTATATTCCCAAGTAACTATGATCCACAATTTATTTGCAGCCAGAACTTTATTTTTCCAAGAAAAAAAACTCAAGCTCCAAGTGAAGAAATTAATTTGTGAAGAGCAAAGGATAGACTGAAGCTCTTACTAAAATTTGAGCTTTCGATGTATAATCTTAGTGATTCCTCTAATGGCAATATATCATTATCATGATATTTGTGCTAATTCACATACGGAAAAACATTTGTTTCCTTAACTTTAATAATCTTACAGTAACTGCCCTCCCCCCAAAAAGAATCTTAACACTTTTCTTAGTGTCAGCCTGTGAATTTTACTGAGAGAAATACTTCTCCCTCATTAAGCCTCATTCAGGTGTAATTTAGGTAAAATTGTCTCCACCTGCTCCAGAGGTAGCGCCTATGGCTACAGCTCCCTGTAGCTCGTTTGAGCACTCCATTCCTCAGCCTCAGTGAGAGTGTAGGGATGGACATGTGATTCAAGCCAACAAAAACCAAGCTGAATATTGCTTCCGTGACTGGGAAGAGGTATGCTCTTTCTTTCCTATTAACCTCAGGGCATTCAAGACTGATTGGCTCCAAGCTACCTTGCCGCAAAAGTGAAAAGTATTCTGAGAATGGAGCCAACTCATACAATAGAGAAAATAGCTGAGCCAAGATCTGGAAAAAAAAAATTATGACATAATTATCTAAATCCCTGTTTCCATCCAAGCCTGAAACTAATCTCTGGACTATTCTATACTTTTTTTTTCTGTCTTGAAATGGTATGGGTTTCTTCATTTATCTTTTCAGGATAATAATATCCCATCACAGACATTTCCTGAAAATTATCTGAAATGATGCATTTTTTATTAGTTGAACATTTATCATCTCTATAACATACTAAATATAGATTTTCAGGATTGCTGTGCTTGAAATAGATGGTATAGTAAGAACTCAGGGAATCATATGTATTATATAAATCTGTCTCTCGCATGCAAGTTGGTGATAGTTTTGAGTCCTTGTTTCTGCTTCTGTCTGAGTTTGGAATATAGGGGTGGAGGACAGGATTGAGGCATTAAGAATGAACAACCTTTAGGTTGAGAACAGTGAAAAAGGAGGAAAAAAAATCCAAAGTGTTAATACTATTTTGTTTTTTCTCCCAATTTACCTACCAAATTCAGCAGAACTTGGTTTATTAGGCTTTTTATAACATGGCTCACAACTACATTTTCCCAACACTGTGAATTTTGTCATAGTTTTCTGGAATGCTATTTGGAATTCCATTGCTGGTCAAGAGTAAAAACTGCTGACATTTCTGGTTCTGCCTGTAAGAAACTTAGAAGCCACCACTCAGTCCTACTAACAAGTAAAAGGCTTGAGAAGATGAAAAAAAGCAACAATTCTTAAGAGAGCCTTAAGAGAGGTTAGGTCACAGGGCTAACAGAGGTTCCCAAGAATGGAGAAACCAACAGACAAATACAAAGAATAAAAACTTAACTGAACAGAAGTTCCGGAGCATGAAACCTCCATGAGAACCACTGCCGGGTAGGAAAACAAGAACTATAAGTAATGAATTGCTGAGGCTAGGTATAGATAAATCTAAGAGTTATAAAATTCCAGGGGGACCCAGTCATAGGGCAGGACCCACAGTTTTGTGAGACTTACATCCAGGAGCTCAACCAGGTCCTCGCAGTGAATATCAGAGAAAAATGCTCTCCCGCTTCCCACAGGAGCTGGAGAAGAGGAGCCATTTTGAAACGCACCCTGGCGTTCTCTCCTTCTTAAGAAGCCTTGCCTTCAGGAGAAACTAATTAAGCAGAGCCTAATCTGCTGGCTTAGTATCGGAATTTAACTCACCTGGGGGAAACTCACCAGTCAGCTCTAGTATTCTACCTGGATGAAGGGAAAATACTCAAATATAGCCCTAGCCATCCTCTTTCACTTAATGGAGGGGAAAACAAACACACACACAAAACCAGCTATGAAGTTAACAGTCCAGAGGCATAGGCCTACTAAACACAGAGACCTAATTACAGGACTATGGAACATCCCCTCCCCCAAACCTCATCTTCACATAACAAAGCCTTTTAGGGCAGTTCCTTTTACCCAGTATATCACATCAAGGAAAAATTACGAAGCATACCAAAAGACGAAAAACAATTAGAAGAGACAGAGTAAACATCAGAACCAGACATTGCAGGGATGTTGGAATGATCAGACTGGGAATTAAAAACGGCTAAAATTAACATGCTAAGGGCTCTAACTGACAAAAAAGCATGTAAGAACTGATGGGCAATGTCAGTAGAGAGATGGAAATCCTAAGATAGAATCAAAAAGAAATGCTAGAGATAAAAAGCACTGTAACAGAAATGCAGAGTGCCTTTTATGGGCTCGGTACTAGATTAGACACAGCTGAGGAAATAATCTCTTAGCTTGAGAATATCTCAATAGAAGCCTCTAAAACTGAAAAGCAAAGAGAACAGAGATTGAAAAAACGGAACAAGATATCCAAGAACTGTGGAACAACTACAAAATGTGTAACACATGTACAATTGGAATACCAAAAGGAGAATAAAAAGAAAAAGAACAAAAGACCTTTTAAAACAATGACTGAGATTTCCCCAAATCAATGTCCGACATTGCACCACAGATCCAGAAATTCTAGAAAACACCAAGCAGGATAAATACCAAAAACCTACACCTAGGCATATCATTTTCAAATTATAGAAAACCAAACATAAAAAATCCTGAAAGAGGAAAAGGGAAAAAACATCTTACCTATAGGGGAGCAATTACATCTGACTTCTCTTCAGTAACCATGCAAGCAGGAAGAGAGTGGAGTGACAATTTTAAAGTGCTGAGAGAAAAAAACACATCAACCTATAATTTTGTATACTGAAAACTTCTCCTGCAAAAGTGAAGGAGAAATAAAGACTTTCTCAAACAAACAAAAATTGAGAGAATTTGTTGCTAGTAGACCTGCCTTGCAAGACATATTAAAAGAAATTCTTTAGAGAAAGGGAAAAAAATATATATGTCAGAAACTCAGATCTACATAAAGAAAGGAAGAGTGTCAAAGATGCTACCAGAAGGATTAAGTGAAGATAAAATAAAAACTTTTATTTTTCTTATTATTTCTTTTCTTGAGTTATAGTTAACATATAACATTATATTAGTTTCAGGTGTACAGTGTAATATTCAACATTTGTGATATTGTGAAATGATCACCACCATAAGTCTAGTTAGTAGCCATCACTACACATAGTTAAAAAATATTTTTTTTCTTGTGATGAGGACTTTTAAGATCTACTCTCTTAGCAACTTATAAAACTGCAATGCAGTATTACTAACTAGAGTCACCATGCTGTATATTGCATCCCCATGACTTATTTTATAACTGAAATTTTTTTCCTTTTGACACCTTTCACCCATTTTACCCACACCCCCACTCCCTACCTTTGGTAGTCACCAGTCTCTTCTCTGTATCTATGAGCTCACTTGTTTTTGTTTGCTTTGTTTTGTTTTGTTTTAGATTCCACATATAAGTGAGATCATATGCTATTTGTCTTTCTCTGACTGACTTATTTCACCTAACATAATGCTCTCAAGGGCCATCCATGTTGTCAAATATGGCAATATTTCCTTTTAATGGCTGAGTGTGCATGTGTGTATGTGTCTGTATACATACACAGCACATTTTCTTTATCCATTCACCTGTCAGTGGACACTTAAGTTGTTTCCATTAATAATGCTGCAATGAGTATGGGGCACATATACTTTTCATACTTTCATAAAAGTTTTTTTTCCCCCTTTGGAAAAATACCCAGAAATTGAAGTGCTATATCATATGGTAGTTCTATTTTTACTTTTTTAAGGACTCTCCATAATGTTTTCCATAGTGGCTGCACCAATTTACATTCCCACCAACAGTGCATAAGCTTTCCCTTTATTCCACATCCTTGCCAACACTTGTTACCTTGTCTTTTTGATAATAGTCATTCTGACAGGTCTGAGGTGATATCTCATTGTGGTTTTGATTTGCACTTCTCTGATGATTAGTGATGTTGAACATCTTTTCATTTACCTTTTGGCTATCTGTATGTATTCTTTGGAAAAAAAGGCCTGTTCAGATCCTCTGCCCATTTTTGTAATTAGATTTTCTTTTTTGCTATTGAATTGTATGAAATCATTATATATTTTGGATATTAGCTCTCTGTCAGATATATAATTGCAAATATTTTCTCCCGTTCTGGAAGTTGCCTTTTCATTCTGTTGATGATTTCCTTTGCTGTACAGAATCATTTTAGTTTAATGTATTCCCAATTGTTTAGTTTTGCTTTTTCTTACTCTTAACTGATCTAACAGGGAATAGTGTGTTCAAAATAATAATAGTAACAATGTATTCAATTATATGTGCTAATGTATATACCATATATATGCTGTGTATGCTTATGTATGCTTATATGTAAGTGAAATGAATAATAGTGATGATAAAAGAGGTGGGAGGGAGGAATTAGGATTATTTTGTTATTATAAGGTACTAAACAACCTGTGCAGCATTATAGTGTTATTTGAAAGTGAAATTTGATTAGTTGCAGATGTATGTTGCAAACTCTAAAAACAGTTGAAAAGTATAACTTATATGTTAAGTAATGAGAAAACATGGAATCATAAAATGCTCAATTAAAATCATAAAAGGCAGGAAAAGGGGGAAGACAAAAATAAGAACAAAGTACAAGAGCAACAAATATGACAGATATTAACCTAACTGTATTAATAATCACTTTGAATGTCAATGCTCTAAGTGCTCTAATTAAACAACAGAGACTGACAGAGTGGATCAAGAAACAGCCCCCAACTATATGCTGTATACAAGAAACCCACTTTAAATATAAAGACACAGATTAAAAGTAAATTGATGGGAAAAAAAATTACCATGCTAGCACTAATCAAAAGTAACCAGTGATAACTATATTAATTTCAGGAAGAGCAGCCCTCAAAGTAAGAAAAATTTATCAGTGATAAGGACGAGCATTACATAATAATAAAAGGGTAAATTCTACAAGAAGACATCATAATTCTTCATATCTATGCACCTAACAACAGAGATCCAAACAATGTGAGACAAAATCTAAGAGAACTGCAGGGAGGAAAAGATGCATCCACTATTGTAGTCGGAGACTTCAACATCCCTCACTCAGAAATGGACACGAACAGGAGACAACATCAGTAAGGTCATAGTTGAACTCAGCCTCATCCATCAATAACACATCCGTCACCAAAAAAAATGTACAGGTGGAAAAATAACATATGAAAAGATGCTCCATACCACATGTTATCAGGGAAATTAAAATTAAACAAGATACTGCAACACATCTATTAGAATGGCCTAAATCTGGAATTCTAGCAACAGTAAATGCTGGCAAAGATGTATAGCAATTGAAACTCTCATCCTTTGCTGGTGGGAATTCAAAACGATACAGTCACTTTGGAAGACAGTTTGGTGGTTTTTCATAAAACTAAACATGCATTTATCATACAATCCAGCAAATGTATTCCCTAGTATTTACCCCCCCCCAAATTGAAAACATGTCTGCAAAAAATCCTGCACATGTTTGTTTATAACAGCTTTATTTATAATTGCCAAAACTTGGAAGCAACCAAGATGTCCTTTTAGTAATGGAATGGATAAATAAACTGATGTGTATTTAGACAATTTATAGAAATATTATTCAGCACTAAAACGAAATGAGCTATCAAGCCATGAAAAGGTATGGAGGAACCTTAAATGCATATTAGTAAGGGAAATAGCCAATCTGAAAGGGCTACATGTTATACGATTCCAAATATATAACAATCTGGAAAAGGCAAAACTACTGAGGATCAGTTTATGGAGTAACAACATCAGGTGGTTTCTGGGGGTGGGTGGAAGAAGAAGCAGAGCACAGAGCGATTTTAAGGCAGGGAAAATAATCATAAATATATTATAATAATGGATACGTATTATTATATGTTTGTCTAAGCCCACAGAATATAAAACACCATGAATGAACCTTAATGTAAACTATGAACTTTGAGTGATTATGATTTATCAATGTAAGGTCATTAATTGCAACAAATGTAATGAACAGAATCACAACTCTGATGAGTGATGTAGATAGTAGGAAGGCTATGCATTTGTGGGACAAGAGTTAAATGAGAAATACCTGTACCTTCCTCTCAATTTTGCTGTGAACCTGAAACTACTCTGACAAAAGTTAAATATTTTTTAAAGTGTTGATTAGCATAAGTCATCTTCTCTGCAGTATCACATGCCAAAAACAATGGACATATTACTATGTTTTGAGGAAAATAACCCAAGTCTTCCACATATCAAATTGTAGATCATAAAATGTATCACTGACGTAAACTCTTGAACAAAAAATCTTAAAGATAATATCTAGCTTTGAAAGATGAATCAAAATGGTCTAATTAATGGAATGATAGTCAATTATTTTTAGCACCAAACCCAATTAAATATAATATGATCTGAATAATCGAGGTAAAGATATAGGGTAATTTTTAAAAGTGAAAGAAATATATTTTTTCAAAGATTAAAAAAAGTGTGAAAGCCAACCATATGCTATTTATAAGCATTACACTTGAAAATGCCACAGAAATAATGAAAATAAAAGAATATTAAAATATTATGTACATTCAAAAATATAGATGGCTTTACAAGATTTATAGTCTACAAGACAAATAATAATTAAAATATTTTACTCAAAACACGCACAAAAATATCATGGTTTATCTTTCTATATCACATCAAAGTACAGCCATCACAAACCTATGTAACAAGGGCCAAATAAGGTATCAGCACAATATACAAAGCATTACAAATTAAAAAATAAGGAGCATTTAAAAAGAAAACAAAAGTAGCAGGAAACTTGAACCTATCTCTTTAAGTTGCTCACAGATCAAGTACTGAAATCATGCTTGACACCTGATGCATTAAAAAAAACTCAGTAAACAATTAAATTAATGAAACAAATGAAGCAACAAATAGGTTAATTAATCAATATTAAATTATGCATAAAACAGAATAAAAATCATATAGTTAATAAGGTTTATTTTATTAAACAGTTTAACCTGTAAATAATGAAATATTTTTTATATTTTTTTATATTTTTTAAAAGTAATTATATATAACTACTTTTTACAGTACCTACATGCTCAGTTAGGTTAAAAAAGTTAACCTACAGGTTTCTTCAGGTTAAAAAATTATAATGTATAGTCATTGTACAATTTTTTGAAAATATGTAAATGTAAATAAGGAGAAAATTTTATTTAAAAATATGTCAGTATATAGATTTTTATATCTACTAAACATCCAGAATTTCCACATTCAATGTTAGTCATAATCTATATCTTGTCATATGTGATTCCAGTTTGTTTTTAAGATGAGTGGAAACATTTTGAATTATCACTCAGTTACTTATGAAAAGTATTTAGTGTCTCATAAAATATTGAAAGCAAGGGTATTACTATTGAGTTATTATTATAACACTGGATTGAATAAGAGCCAATGAGAATAACAACAAAAACAACAAAAAGAAACCAAATGAGAATGGAGCAAAACTAGTGTAGAAATAGAAAATTGGATAGCTCACCCTTCCATAGTCAACTCTACAAGTTATAGAAATATAACTCTCCCAGTAGAAATTTGCAACACTATCCCCTACTTTGTAAAGATTCTCAAACCAGTGTTATTTCTGAGTCTAATATGAGACTGCTAGTTCCTAAGAGTTTACCATCACTGTTTTTAACACCACCCTCCACCGTGCCTAGTAATGGCATGGAAAAACTGAGAGGCAGGAGAGCAATAATGAACTCCCATAGTCATGCAGATGACTATCAAAGTGATGTAAATAATGAGAGCCTGTAATTTCCGTATCTTCAAAGATTTTTCGGATGCTGGCTATGGTTCCTCAAATGGCAACATTAAAGATTAATTTATTTGGCTTTAAAGCTTTCAGTCTTCAGAATTCCCAGAATAGCCATATTCAGTCATTTAGCATCATTTCAGTAATTAGTTTACTGAATTATTTTCTTACGTGACAGCTGATTACAAGTGACTAGGACTATGGCTTATAAAACCAAAAATGGGGAAAGAGCCATTACATTGAGAAAGTTAGACCTGACTGGGACAATGCAATGAGAGTTTAGGACAATCAACGGTTGACATAAGTCTACTGAAAATCTGAAGTAAGGAAAATCCAAGAGGAAGAAAACGTGGGCAGAGTAGATGCTGGTGAGTATTAACTTTGTCACCTAAATGTCCCAAGTCCTTCAGCTTTCTGAGTTCAATTTTCTTGTCAATATTCAAGAAAATATAATTAAAATCCTTATTCTTGGGATTGCAAGAAAGCTGATGCCTTTCCAGTATATCTAAGAAGCTTCAAAATTATTTACATTTTCCTAACTACAGGAAAATTTCATGTCACTTCTTGCTCCTAATTATCACTAAATGCTTTTTCTTTGATAATCCATAACCAATTTATAGTTGTAATTCATTTCTGTTGATAATTCCTCTGGTCACTTTGTCCCAAAACATGGATAAAAACTTCTGTCTTCATGTTCCAAGGAAGTAGTGGTAGATGTTCTGAAGTGTCTGACAAACCTTACTGTAGACCTGGTAAATTTACCTAGGCTGTAAACCAGAAGAATTGCATGCAGAAAAAGAAAAAGAAAAAAAAACATAAACATATCAGACATCACTTCAGTGACAGTGGCAAAGAGGAGCTATATGAGAATTATATAAGAGATTTAAGATTCTCAATCCAGAGCTATATCTTGTTCACTGTGGATCCCTACCTAACTTTAGTGATCTTCACATAATAGGCACATGTTGCTAATAAACAAATAAACCTCGTTGCTCTTCAATACAACAAATCATGTCCTTTTACGTGGAATTATTCTCCAGTCATCTTCCACCTTGGTACCTGTGTCTCCTTAAGTCTGCCTCCTCTTTCCCATCTTCCCTCTATGAGTTCCCAGGTCCAACCACATTCCGTTGTTCTTCATTCCTTCTGCATTTCCATGTTTTCATCTAGTATAATTTTCTTTCTGCCTAAAGACCTCATCTGTACTTAGTTCAGTCTCTGGTCTACTAGAGATGAATTCTCTTGTGTTTGTTGGTATGGAAGTATATTTATTTCGCCATTGCTTGTGAAAGCTATTTTTTTTGGAAGGGGGGTAGAGAATTGAAGATTTCACTGTTATCATATTATCTCTTCAAATATTTTCCCACATTCTGTCTCTCCTCCCTCTCTGAAACTCCAGTGACAAGTTTTTATGCCTCTTTCATCTATTCCACGTCTAATACATTCTTTCTTTCTCTTTTTTTTACCTTTTTGCTCTCCACACTTCCGTCTATATATATTATAATGACCTCTGTTTCAGTTTATTAACACTGTTTTCTGCAGAGTCCTACCTGTTATTAAACCCATTTATTACCTTTATCATTTCAGATATTTATTGATTATTTTTTACTTGTGAGACCCTAGCTTCTGAAATCGGTAATCCCTCCATAAACATAAACTCTCATTGCAAAAGTAAATTTTATAGTGGTGGTAGTATGTTCATGTAGATTTTTATGAAGATTTCTTATAACAAAACTTACCGGAACTCTACTTAAATTCTAAATTGACTGAGTATTTTATAAGCAATATCAATAGAGGTCTATCTCTTCTTCCATATTTCTGCTGCTCTTATTTATCCTCAAGGTAGCTGCAAATTTTCTGTTACTGAATATGATAATTCCAGTTTCACCCCTGCATGTCAGCCTCCACTGAACCTGTGTAATTATCGGACTCTTCCTTTGCCTCTGACCTTGCCTTATATCTAGATTCTTGCTTCCTAACCTTTGCTTTGCACTCTCCAGATTATTTCTCTGACATTATTCCTGCCACTCCATGTAGTCCCTCTCATTTGCTTCAAGATCGCTTACATAAAGCAGATGGAAGTTTCTCTGTCTTCTGAACAAGGATGGCTAGGTTCATGAAAGAAATGTTCACAATCTATGTGCCAAGTTGACTTTCTGATTGCTTAGAATATTCTCTATAATATTTTCTCCTAAAGCATTCCAGACTGATCCAAGAAAACACCCTGCATTTTCTTCCATGAACCTTGATAATGGATTCAGCATCACTGTCTATCAATAGAACATTGGACTGATTGAAACATCTTATTCTTCAAGAGTGAGTTGGGGAAAAAAAAGAGTTTTCTATAATAAGGAATTCTTAGTAATCATTACAATGAAATACATATATGAAAGCTATTCTATACTCCACACCCATATTCCCCTTCTATTAACATCTTATTGTAGTATGTCATATTTCTTACAAATAATGAACCAATATTGATACATTATTATTAACTAATGCTCATATTTTATTGAAGTTTCCTACATATTTATCTAATGTCCTTTTTCTGTTTCACGATCTAATCCATTACATTTAGTTACCCTATCTCCCTAGGCTTCTCTTGACTGTGGCAGTTTCTCAGACTTTCCTTGTTTTTGATGACCTTGACAGATTTGACTAGTCCTGGTCAGGTGTTTTGTACAATATCCCTCAGTTGACTTGGGGATAGCCAAAATGTTCCTTCAGTTTTTAAGTAAAAATAAAAGACAAATTGTTCAATTTCAACAAAAACTTTACTGAAAAACATATTCACACTTTTGTTCCACTACCTTCTGCCATTTATCAGGAAGCTTCATAATTCCATCTTCCCAAAAATTTTGAGCAAAGAACTGTTCCAGGTGCCTTTTACAGTCTTCCAGGGAATTGAAATTTTTTCCATTAAGAGAATTTTGTAAAGACCAAAATAAGTGGAAATCCAAAGGTACAATGTCTGGTGAATATGGGGAATGAATCAGAACTTCCCAGCCAAGCTGTAACAGTTTTTGCCTGGTCATCAAAGAAACATGCGGTCTTGCATTATCCTGATGGAAGATTATGCATTTTCTGTTGACTAATTCTGGATGCTTTTTGTCGAGTGCTGCTTTCAGTTGGTCTAACCCGGAGCAGTACTTGTTGGAATTAATCGTTTGTTTTTTCTGGAAGGAGCTCATAATAGAGGACTCCCTTCCAATTCCACCATATACACAACATCACCTTCTTTGGATGAAGACCAGCCTTTGGTGTGGTTGGTGGTGGTTCATTTTGCTTGCTCCATGATCTCTTCCATTCCACATTATTGTACAGTATCCACTTTTCATCACCCGTCACAATTTGTTTTAAAAATGGAACGTTTTCATTATGTTTCGGTAGAGAATCACATGCAGAAATAGGGTCAAGAAGGTTTTTTTTTGCTTAATTTATGTGGAACCCATATACCAAAGCGATTCACATAACCAAGCTGGTGCAAATGATTTTCAACACTTGATTTGGATATTTTGAGTATGTCAGCTATCTCCTGCATGGTATAACATTGATTGTTCTCAATTAATGTCTCACTTTGATTGCTATCAACTTCAACTGGTCTACCCGACCGTGGAGCATCGTCCAGTGAGAAATCTCCAGTATGAAACTTCACAAACCATTTTTGACATGTTCGATCAGTAACAGCACTTTCTCCATACACTGCACAAATCTTTTTTTTTTTTTTTGCGTTTTAGTTCTGTTTTTACCTTTCTTGAAATAATAAAGCATAATATGCGGAAAATGTTTTTCTTCTTCCAGCTTCAATATTAAAATGGCTACACAAAAATTCACCAATTTTGATGTCTTTTTTTAAATGAACACTGATATGACAGCTGTCACATACAATCTAACAAAATTGTTTTTAATGAAATTAAAGACAGCTAAATTCTACTAGAGCCATATTATGGAAAACAACCAAAGAAACTTTTGGCCAACCCAATATTTTCCTGTTGGATTTCTCATGATTAGGCTGGGATTAATTGCTTTAAGAGAGATATTGCGTTTTTCATCTCTAAAATCTCTCTTTTATTTAATAGATTTTGTTTTCTGGTGAAATTCAGCATCTCGTAGTCTGCTTTCTTGGCCATGTTAATAAAATCTCCTTTAAAATCCATGGGTGATATTGTTATCATCTAAAGAATTCACCCTCTCTTCTAGAAGACGCATAGACTGGAGGTAGATAACCTTAATCCAATCAGGCCCTGGGCTGACCTGCATTTGACTGATGCCTTTATAATGTCCAGTGTACCTTTGGTTCACCATGCATTTGGTATATTCCTTAAAAGATCTCAGTTGAAATCCTGGGGTGATTTTAAAAGCCTCACCTCTTTGACAATTTCTGAACTATATTTTTTTCTTTTTTGCTCTGCAAGGCTGTGGAACAGTTGGCTCTGCCCTCCAGCAGCTTTCTGTCTAGTTTTTTATTGTCCTACCCTTTGCAATTCAAATACTCAATATGCATCTCAAGGGAAAATTGGCAGAGTTTCTGGATCAATTCCCTGTATTTCCAATCTCATCAGGATTTTGGCTCTCTCCCATTCTTGGCTGCTTTGGTATCCCTAAACTCCATTTGTTTCTCCAACCCTGTGATATTGCCAAAAACTGTGCTGACTTCTTCCTTATTAGCAGAGGACAACATTCTTGGTGTTGGCTAGGATTTGTGCCAAGAATTGGCAAATGCCCCAAGATAGAATCAGCTACAGATTTCCCTCTTTTGGAGATCTTGACCCCTAGCGTCTTGTTTACTTCAGCAGTTTTCTAATATCTTTAAAAATATATTTTTGGCATTTAATCTTTTTTTTTTTTTTTCCTTTTTTCTGGTTGTTATTGTAAGGAACACTGGACTGCTGCAAGATATATCAGGAGTTCAGTATTTCCATCTTCTTAACTGTATTTTACATAAATAAAATATACTTTTTAACTTTTTAAAATAATAAATGTGAATTTAGTAAAGTAAAAATAAAAGCAAATATTTTGAGTTTAGAAGCAAGAAGAAAAAGTCTATAAAATTTTGAGCTCTTTCCACCTGAAATATATCACACCAAAAAGCAAAGTAACACAAATAAATTGAACAAAATAATGAACAAACGTGTACAAGAAAATGAATTATAAAGAATATTGTTTTTAGAAGGAATAGAATTCAAGATAAAATTTCATTTGGGAAAAAGGAAGGATATTTTATGTCACTGAATTCATTCTTCAACATTGATCTAGAGACCCTACATGGTGAAATAAGAGAATTTAAAAATAAATCTTAAAAGTTAGGTAGAAAAGAGCTTAAACTGTTAATATTTGCATTGCATAGTTCTTTCTTCTAGTAAATTTAAGACATTTTCCTGGAACATTGTTTACATGATAAGCTAATTTAGGAAGTGGTCCACATAAATGATTAACATATAAAGTAAACATAAGTTTCCAGAATAAAAGCAGTAAAAATTAGAAAACAAAGGGAAAGACAGATTAATACCAAAAATGAATAAAACTAAATGTGTAGTGCAATAATGTTTTTTTAATGCACACAAAAAGGAGGTTTGACTACATAAAATGAAACACCTGTTCCTGGATGAGAAAATGTCATATTATAAAATGTCCATTTTCCCCATTTCAACTACAAATTCAAAGTAACTCCTTTAAGCTCGCCTTCCCCCCACGTTGCCACCTGCCAAATGTTTTAAATGGGACTGCAACGATAAAAGAAAAAAATAAATAACAATATATGAAAATGTTTTGAAAAGATGAGCAATGATGAGGCATATTCTTCAAGATATCAAAATATTTTATATAGCTAAAACAATTAAACACTGTGGGAATTGTATAGAAATAGGGAAAAACAGATAATGGGAAAAAGAGTGGCCAGTGATTTTAAGTTGCCAACCACATTTAGTGGAGAAAGTATAAACTATACAATAAATATTGTTGGAACAATTGACCATAACATTTCACCATAACAGTTGACCATTCATTTGGAAAAAGTAGTTAATTAAGTACCTAAGTGTAAAATCAAAACAATATACATACTAAAAGAAAACTATTTTATTTCTCTTAAATATTAGTATGAAGAAATCTACAAAGGAAAGATATACAAATATAAAGGAAAAGATTTTATAAACTTTAAATCTTTGGTTCAAAAAAGAAATCAAATTTGGAAAAAATACATGTATTTAGAAAGAAGAGTAATTAAGGAAAAGACCTTATTAAGTGAGCATACCATACAAATAGACAATTCGCAGTAAAAGATTATCAAGTGTTTACTAAAAGTTTGTCTCGTTCATAATTTGCTGGCATATGTATTGACTATTTCAGCTCATTAGAATGGAAATGCCAAATCAGAGCAGGAACCTGACTTGCATTGTTTATCACTTTGTCCACAGTTTCTAGAATAGTGTTATTTTGAAACATAGTAGATTTTCAATTGAAAAAATATGTTGAATACATAAATAAATGATATAGAATATACAAATAAAATAATAAAATATCCTAACTTTAAAAAGATGAATATATTTATTGTGAAAACTGTGGGGACTAATGCCCTTTTATACAATTCTAGTGGTATTGTAAATTTGTAACACCTTTCTGGAGGTCAAATGAAAACATGTTCAAAAAATATTCAGAAATATTTTAATAAATTATAGTCCATTCATATCATGGCATTCTGTGCAGGTGTTAAAAAGAATATGGTAGGTATAATGATTTGGAAAAATCACCAAAATATATTGTTAAGATGAAAATCCAAAAAAAAAAAAAGAATAGAACAAATAACTATACAGTATAATCCCATTTATGTAAAACAAAGCTATTACTGTATATATCTGGTCCATCCCAGCATGTCTTTCTCTCTATTTCTCCTATGTATTACCTATGTATCTATGTATATAAGTATGTATATATCTGTTTATCTATTTATCTAGTGAAACATTCATAATACTAGGAAAGAATCTGGAATTACACATATTGATTATATGTATTTAGGGTTAGGAAGGATAATACAGAGGTAGATAAAGAGGAAATTTCACTTTTAAACCCATATATGTGTAATTTTTTGTGACAGACATGGATTTGTGTAGTAGTTGTTACTAAAATGAAAAAAGTCGTAGTTTAAAATTTTTCACTTCCTTGACTAAAGTCATGGAAGGTTTAATTTTTCAAGTCTATTAGCAAATTACATTTTCTTGTCATTTTTTATTTTTAAGATTTTTCTAATTCTTATTTTAAATTGCCTTTATTAATATTTCTTCTTATTTAATTTTTTATTCTCCAGATTTGCTTGTTTCCCTCAGTGGAAGAACAGAATATCCTTCAAGCAATCTTGTTTAGCCAAAGTTGCATTTGTTCATTTTTAACTTTTTAATGCAATTTTGAAACAATGTCTTTGGAGTTAGTTTTGGGTATGAAGTTTAGTTCTGTTATTTAATAATTAGAGGCATAAAGCATTCCACTTAATTTCACCCAATCTCAGTTTCCTGACAGTAGAATGGGAATCAACTAAATAGCAAATCTAGAGTGTCCCAGCTGGTTTCTGGCACATAGACTACAATAAAATTTGTTATCATGTTCAATTTTCCTTGCTAATAATGTTTATAGACTTCTTAATATATTTAATAAATATAGTATAAAAATTATAAACCCAAAATAACTTCTTGGCCAACCCAATATAAATGTCTTGAGACCAGATACTGTCTTTCATTCATTATTTTGTCCCCTAAAGCAGTTACCATTGATCTTTGGAAGTGATAGGCACTTAACATGTATTTGCTGAATTTAACTGAAAGCCTGAAATAAATGAGTATGTCAGTACTGTTGTGAAGAAATATCTTCAATCATTTAAGGGTAGACAAAGAAATATTTTTCAGAGTTGTACGACTTATGAGTTTATAGGGAGAGCCACCGCTCTTGAAATAATTATTTGAAAAGGCTCCTTTAAAACCTATATTCACTGTTGTTCATTTACTAGTCGCACCACTTTAGCCTACAAAAGGAAATTTTCAAACTTCAAGAATAATAGACTCTTCTAATTAAAAAAATAAATAAGTAAATTGACTGGCCTCCTACTTGATAATCCTTTCTGCGGGTCCTTTGTTAGTATAAGCCAAATGATAAGATTTCCTAGCAAACCATTGCTCTCCCACTTTTAATTTTTTTTTTAAATTATAGCTCTCTTCAAAATGCCATCAGGGTACTGTTAATAGAGTAATGGTCTTCATCTTTGACCTATAAAACTATTTTTATTTTTGTAGCTTGCAATATTTGGGTAGGCAATGCTAAAAATGTGTGTGTGGGCACATGCAGTTAAATGATGGAGAAAGAATTAAAAGAGAATCCAAAATATAATAGCGTAACACATTGAATTACTGAGGTTTTTTTTAATTTGCCATACAAAATATACTCTAAATTAAACAATATGAAAACTTGTATTTTTCTTTTAATTCATTTTGTAACCATTTCCTATTTTTGCATAAGTACACAAGAAACACAACAGAATTAATTTTTCGGCAGACCCTTGTATAGGGAGAACTGTGAATTCCTTCTACTATTTGTGGAAGTCACAAAAAGAGTCTACTGCTGTAAAATGTCCTACGTATAGGTGAAATTTCTGAAAATAAGTTGAGACAAGAAATTATATCCAGAGATTACTGAGGAGATTTTAGCCTCTCAGTAATTATCAATAACTAATGAACAATTTAAGCTTACTAAATGAGTAGATAGATAAAAAGATAGATGATGATGATAGAGATATCAATAGAGAGATCAATAAATAGGTAAACATACATGAACATGACCCTTTCCCCCAAATCATTGCTAAATTTTGTTTTAAACAAGTATGAATACTTGCAAATATTAGTACCTCCACAGCACTTCATAGCACTTTATTATTATTTATAATTTGAAAAGCTGATATACTATCATTTGTTTAATCTATGGTTAACTCTCTGGCATGAAAGCAAATTGATAGAACTTTAAGTTTCTAATTCATTATTTTAAACCTTTATTTAATCTAGTGACAATAGTGAAGAAAAATTTAGCTAAAACTAAATCAGCAATCATTTTATTTTGTTTGTCAGTGAGTGTGTAGAACATTGACTGATAAATGTAACTCTTTGATATTCTCCCAACTTGATTCAATGCTATTTACAGCTCTGGAACACAGTGTTTTCCCTTCCTCCACATGACTGATCTTAAATACTCTATAAGTTCCACATTTATTCTACCCAAAATGTGGATGAGTGAAACTGATTCTATTCTGCCAGGACTGTCAGTAATAAATGATGGGATAAGGTAGATGTCCTACCACAGAAGAAAAATAATAAAATAAAACAAAACCAAGACAAAGGATGAAGGGGAGGGAGGGAGGGAGGGAAGGAAAAAAGAAAAAGCTAATGAGTTTTGAATCAATTCCATTAGCAATGGTCATGATTGCTTGGTACATGGGGATAAAAGATTATTATAAAATGGTCTATTAAAATGCTAGAAAATTTCTCAGTAGTTTAAATACTCTTAAATTTTTAAATGCTATACTAGCTAACAGAGCTGTAGTAGATTGAATTAAGCTTCATTATTGATTCCCCAAGACTTTGTTGGTGTGCTGCCCATTTAAACACATTATCAGATACTTAAAGAGTAATTTATAATGCTTTGAAGAACATTTACTTCATTTAAAATAGCTAATAACATCATTCAAATGAGAGAAGGTGTCAGGATTTAATAAATGAAAACACTGGATGCAGATATAATGTCCATTAGAACAGAAGCCAAACAGATTTTATAACATCTTGAATAAAATATTTCAAATATAAAACTCTTAATAATTGAACTGCTTTCTAAACTATGATTATGAAGAGTCGATTAAATAATTATAGTTAAGAACATCCATGACATTATGGAGATATACTAGAAAACAGTCTTGGAACTGTAAGATTTCAACTCATCTGTAACTCTAAAAATGGCTTTCTGTTTGAACAGACATTTTAATATGTTTACTAAAATTTTTACCTGAATACTAATATTGCATGTAAATTTCCAGCTTTCTGTAAAATTGTCTCATTAGTAATATTTTCTGTTCAGTATTTTACAGAATGAAATGTCTAGTCAGAATTTCAATGTAAGTTTTTAAAGAGGAGAAATAGTTATTTAGGTTAATGTGCATATTAATGTATTATATATTCTGAGCATTAATGTGAGGCATTGGCAAAACTTCCTCCTTAATTCTCTTACTAATAGGTTAAATTTATATTATGCAAATTAAAATGGGTAAAATTTAATCAGAAATTCTTAGTCTATATTCATATTTCATTGGCCAAGTAGTTTGACTTGATCGTTAACATGCTTGACTCATTCAATCTAAACATGGTACCATCTAGTTTCAATCAAAGAATCTAGTATTTAAAGGGAGGAGTGAATTCTAAGTCTTAAACACTACATTAGTGTTTCACCACTTATATCTGGAACTAGATGTTTTTAACATATGAGCCAACCACAGTTCAATTCAAATAGATAATTTTCTTGGGGTCAAAGCCAACTATTTTAGATTCCATCATATAGAATGTTTTATTGTACCATTGAAGCACAATGAAAAATTACTAAATTACTTAAGTTAATATTCAAACATACAGAAACAACGTCTATTGTTTCCATAGTAGATTGATGAAAACTTTTCTATTTGTGTTCATCTGAAACTCAAACTCATTTTCTAATCAGTCCAACATTTCAATTTTAAGGTTATTAGAACGAAAACTATATATCATAGCCTTCTATATGCTAATTACTTTATTTATTCCAATTATATTTTAGTTATATAAAATATTCTGAATATTTTTAGTAAAGCATAGCATATAATGGTCCACATGGAAAGAGCTGCATTTATACAAATATTTATTGAAAGGCAAATTCTGGTCTTTTGCAGTGGTACAAATGAGAACACTGTAAGTACACTTTTATACTTCCCAGACATATTATATAGTACTTGTTCTAATTCACTATGGCCAGCTGACATGATTAACTTAGGCTTTATTCTACTTATTGAACCAGAATTGTACCTCAGCCTGCCATTTGGAACATACCTGAGGGTGCAGATAGCTTGAGTGTCTTTATAAGATTTATATTTATCATACATATATATGTATAATAGAGTACACTTATTAAGTGTACAATGTTAGTTATTTGCTGCTATAAACTGAGAAAATAATATACTTGAAGACAGATTTTCCCCAGGTGAGTCATAGAACACTCCCTCTGTGGGAGGTTGTTAGATGCCTTATGAAAGAGAGGTTTCCTTTGTTTGGAAAATGTTTGAGAAATGTTGGATTAATTCTATTTTAAAAGATATATTCAGAGCTTTTCATAAATGCATATCAATTATGCCACTGGTAACATGGAAATATTGAAAACAGTGCTGCACAATGCAACTAGTAGTTTTGTTTTCTGCATATACTAGTAATATATCCAAGTCAGACTTTAGCTCTATCCTAGAAATTAGATATAATATTTTCTTTATCTCTCAGTTCTCAGTAAACTTTAATTTCCATTTTGACTCTTTTTTTACTTGCTTTGTGAGTTGAATGTAAGCTATTCAACTACTGTAGATGCTCCCTGTGTGTACTAGAAAAGATACATTCTCTAATTATTGTATACTGTGTTCCATTAATACCCATAAGGACAAGTGTTAAAGTTGAAGTCTTTTACCTTCTTGCATTTCTTTTTATCTACTTATTTGTTGAAAGCTATGTTGATATTTAATCGTTTCGTTGGAAATGTCACTTTATAATGTCTATATTTCCTTTAAATACTTTGAAATCTTATCAGGTATACATATTTTGGAATAATAACATATTTCTAGTGAAGTGTTACTTTTATTGTTAGATACTGAGTCTTTACCTAAAATATTTTTTCTTCCTATCCGTTTTGTCCGATATTAAATTTCTATTGACTTTCTTATTTTTAATAAAGGTTTTAAAATTAAAATTAGATTTACAGAAAAGTTGCAAAGATAGTAGAGAGTGTTTGTTCCCTTATCCCTCACCCGGTTTCTTCTAATGTTAGCATCTTACACAACCATGGTACATTTGTCAAAACTAAACCAAAAAACCCCCACAAAACAACATTGGCACATTGCTATATAAACTAAACTCCAGATGTTATTTTGATTTTGCCAGTTTCCTACTAATGTCCTTTCCAGGATAACACATGTATAGTCATCATGTCTCATTCATCTCCTCTGGTCTGTGACTGTTGCTCAGGCTTTTCTTATTGTTCATAATGATGTGAGTGCTGAAAGGTATTGTTCAGATATTTGCAGAATGTCCCTCAATTTGTGTTTGTCTAATGTTTTTCTCATGACTAGACTTGAAATGGTATAGGTTTTGGGAAGGAAGACCACAGAGGTTAAGTGATATTCTCATCATATTCCATCAGGGAGTGCCTGATGTCAACATAATTTATTAATGACGATATCACCTTGGTCACTTGGTGAATGAGGTGTTTGCCAGATTTTTACATTGCAAAGGTAATGATACTTTCTTTTCACCTTTTCTGTACTCTATTCTTTGGAGCAAGTTAAGTCCAGCCCAGACTCAAGGGGGAGGAATTAAGCTCCAAGGAGAGAGGAGAGTAGTTATATACATTATTTGGAATTCTTCCCTGAAGATTTGTCTCTTCTCCCTCATTTATTTATTTTTTCAATAATTTATTTATATCATTATGGACTATGTATATTTATTTTATATCTTGGATTGTAAGTTACCTACTTTAACTTTTATTTGTCAGATAGTGCCTTGCCATGTGCCTTTTGTAAACAACATAGTTGAACATTTAAAAAAAATTATTCTCTCAATTTGTCTTTTATATTGTGAGATGGCCTGTTTAAAATTACTGAGACACTGACATATTGGTATTTGCTTCAACATATTTTTCTGTTTCCCTTCATCATGCTCCAGTATTAGTTTAGCTAATAAATGAGTTAAACATTTTGCATTTTTATTCTTTTGTTACATTAAAATAAAAATCTGCATATTTGATGCATTCCATATTAGTCATTATTATATTTTTATTAGTAAGTGACTGCTTACGTTTACCCACAATCTGTAAGATAATTCTACTGGGTATAGATTATAAGATAACATTTTTCTTTCTTATTCTTTCTATACTTTTAAGATGTCACTCTATTTTCTTCTGGCTTGCATAGTATTTGATGAGAAAGCTATAATTCAGAACTTTTACCTGGCTCTCTGTCTTCAAGATTTGTCCCCATCTTCAGTTTCAGCATTTTATAATATGCCCAGTTGTGTTTTTATTTGTATATACACTTTTGTGGGTACTCTCAACTTCTTAGATTTATAGTTTCCTGTCTTTTATTAATTTTGGGAAGTTTTCAGGCATTTCTTCAAATATTTTTTATGTCCTTTTCTCTTTCTTTTTCACTTCCAGGATTTAAATTACCCATATGCTAGAACATTTGACATTACTCAACAGCTATCACATGCTCTGCTGTTCTATTTAGTGTTTTGTTTTTTGGGTTTTTTCTCTCTTTTTCTTTACATTTCAGTTTAGATGATTTCTAGTGTCCTATCCTCAATGATTCTTATTCCCTGCCATATCAAATCTGTTAGTCTGTCAAAAGAATTCTTCATCTTTAATAATGTCTTTTTATTTCTACTATGTACATTTTACCTATTAAAATATATTCTTTTCTATCTCTATGATGAAATCCCTATCTGTTTATATGTGCTGTCCATCTTTTCCTCTAGAGCCATTTAAATATTTACCAGAGCCATTTCACTGTCCCTGTCAGGTATTTCCAACAACTATATAATCTCTGTGGCTGTTATCTTGTCTGCTTTACGTTTTGTTAATGAGTGTTTTCCTCATTTGACTTTTGTGTGTCTCATTATTTTTGATTCAATGATAGACACTGTGTGAAAAAACACTTGAGACTGAAGTAAATAATATTTACACCCAGAATGGACACACTTCATCTTCTGTCACACTGTTACTGTGGGAGATTGAGTTTGTCTAGTAAGGTGTTGAGCTGGTTTGACTGTCAATGTTGCTATAATTATCTTCTGCACACACTTGCTTCAAACTTTTCAAACTGTGTGCAAGTTCTACCACGTGGTTAGTGTGGGATCTAGAGTGCTAAGGACTTTTTTCGGTGTCTGTGCTCCATCCTCCACCAAACTGTTCTTGATTATTACTCAGTGAGTCTTGTAGGGGATGCAGGGAAGATGCATTTAGTTCCTAGGACTGCTGTAACAAAGTACCATAAACTGGGTGGCTTAAAACAAAAGATACATATTCTTTCACAGTACTGGAGGCTCCGAGTCTGAAATCAAAGTGTTAGCAGAGCCATGCTTTCTCTAAGTCTCTCTGGAAGAATATGTTCCATGCTTTTCTCTAAGCTTCCACTGTTGCCAGCAGCTCTTGGCATCCCTCAGCTTGTAGCTGCATCACTCTAACCTCTGCCTCCATTATCGCATGGCATCCTCTCTGTGTGTCTCTGTTCGTCTCCTCTTCTTACAAAGACACCAATAATATGGAGTCATGGTCTATCCTAATGATCTCCCCTAACTTGATTACATCCACATAGACCCTATTTTTACTTTTTTTTCCCTTTAATTAATTAATTTATTTATGTATTGGCTGCGTTGTGTCTTCGTTGCTGCAGTCAGGCTTTCTCTAGTTGCAGTGACTGGGGGTTACTCTTCATTGCGGTGCACGAGCTTCTCACTGCGGTGGCTTCTCTTGTTGCAGAGCACGGGCTCTATGTGCATGGTCTTCAGTAGTTGTGGAGTGTAGGCTCAGTAGCTGTGGCTCGCGGGCTGTAGAGCACAGGCTCAGTAGTTGTGGCACACGGGCTTAGTAGTTGTGGCAGACAGGCTTAGTTTCTCCGCAGCATGTGGGATCTTCCCGGACCAGGGCTCGAACCTATGTCCCCTGCATTAGCAGGTGGATTCTTAACCACTGTGCCACTAGGGAAGTCCCAAGACCCTATTTTTAAATAAGGTAACATTCCCACAAATAAAGTACTGAAAGGAAGGGTTTAGGACTTAAAAATATCTTTTGGGGTGGTGGGCACAGTCCCCACTTATCACAGAGTTTCTCAGTTCTTCTTCACCAGCCTACTTTATACTATTGCTGTGTTCTTGGTTTTTGAGATGGCTCTTTGTCAGCATTATTGCCCACCCTGTATAGTGTCTGAACTCTGCCTTGTATTTTGGGAGGTCTTGAGCAGGAGGGAATTGTGTGCCTCACCCCAGCAGTAGCAGATATCTTCCTACTGCTGTTGGAATCTTCTGTCCCCTGGCAGGTATTCTTTCCCTCTGCCATAAGCAAAAAGCTCTTCTTTTACACATCCCTCATCCTCAAATGCAGTACCTGGGCTTTGGGGCAGGATGGACTTTTACTCCTCACCCAACAGCTTCCAGTTCTTGATTAACATCTAAAAACGCTGTAGGTGGTGGGTAGGGTTTCTTGCATTTGTGTCATTGAGGGGAGCCCTCTAAAGTTTTCTGACTGGACCTCGATCTTTCTCATGCACTTGTGGTAGAGGATCATGGAAAATAGCTGGTGAGTGAGTGTGTGCTTTTCTCTCTGGTGTTCACAGAGGTTCTAAACCTTTACAATGTACCACATTCAGCTTTTTGGAATTTGTTCAAATTTGTTTCCTCCCTCCCAGCTTGTGGTGGACACTCACCTCTTCCTCTATTACTCTCCCAACAGTGAAACTATTCAGCCCGTCTTTGGAATTCAGCTGGCTATCTTGTGACCTTAGCTCTCTGATAGACTCAAGAAAAGTTAGGGTTCTGCAGATTATTCAGTCTTTTCTCCTTGTTAGAGGGGAACAATGTTCACTTGGCTTTCCGTATCTAAATGGAAGCAAACTCTATTATACACAGTTTAACACCAGGTTTTTTTTTTCACATATTCACAGGAATATTTCTGTTCAATTTTCTAGTTCCTACAATTTATCATTTGGAAGATATTTTATTGAAAACATAGTCACAGAAAACTATCTTTCCTATTGCAGAAGCTGATGTCAATCTAATTGTTTCTTTGTAAACGATTTGTTTCTTAGCTAAGGGTAAATTTAGCTCTTACATTTATCATTGATATTCTAAATTGTACTAAGAAATGTTTGTCTTTGGTCGTTCAGGCTGCTATAAAAAAAGCACCATCAACTGGATGGCTTATAAACAAACAGAAATTTATTTCTCACAGTTCTGGAGGCTGGGAATATCAAGGTCAGTGTGCCTGCAGATTTGGTGTCTGGTGAGGTTTCCCTTCCCGGTTCATTGATATGTCTTTTTACATGTGTCACATGGCAAAACGGGGTGAGGGAGACCTCCATATCCCTTTTATAAAGGTACCAATCCCACAAACATGTAATTTATAGCAATGTCTATGCTCAAAATATTTTCCACTATTTCTGTTTGAGAACCATTATGATACCCATATCTGAGGATTCATGACTTAATTTTGGAGATTTCCTAGCCTTATTTTGAATATTGCCTTTCCCTCAGTGTCTTTCATTAGTATTTCTGGAAAATTTGGTTGATATATTTTGTACATTCTAATTCTATCCTTCATTTTTTAAACTTCTATTATATACATTTTAATTTCTTAACTTTTCATGCCAATCTTTATTTCTAAAATAAATTTATTGATGCTTTTTACATTACTTTGTAAAATTGTTGTGTTTTGATGCACTTTTATGTCTATGATCATTTTAAGCTTATTTATTTATGGTTTCTACCTATGATTTTATTAACTGAGATTCTTTGGTGTCTTGTTCTAATGTTTATGGTTACTGCTGAGTCTTGCTTGTGATGGTCATTTCTTCACGTGTTTTTATAATTTTGAAATGTGATTTCATATTTCTTAAGGATTTAGCCATGGGAATCCTGTCTGGATGAGAATGAGAGAGTGGCTTTCCAGATTAATGTTGGCTTATTATCAGGTACCCTAGGGACATGAGTAACTACAGATTAATTTTATATTTTTTCTTCAGATATTCTAAAGCAAGTATATAACCCAGTTTAAAAAACAAGCCTGTAGTTCTTTTATTTCTTTCTGATATATTTTATGGTAGATGATTTTTTAAAAAATAGTAATAGAGCTTCCCTGGTGGCGCAGTGGTTGAGAGTCCGCCTGCTGATGCAGGGGACACGGGTTCGTGCCCCGATCCGGGAAGATCCCACATGCCGCGGAGCGGCTGGGCCCGTGAGCCATGGCCGCTGAGCCTGTGCGTCCGGAGCCTGTGCTCCGCAATGGGAGAGGCCACAACAGTGAGAGGCCCGTGTACCAAAAAAAAAAAAAAAAAAAAAAAAAAAAAAAGTAATAAAAGAGATGTTTTCCTTAAAGAGAATATCACAAACATTATTCATCCAATAAACTTGTATGAAACAATGGTTAACATTCAAATCATTATACTCCAAATATGGAGAATAAAATAATAATATTATAGCATTTGCCTTTAGGCAATTTACCTTTGAGTAGTGAAATAATAAAGCAAGAAAGTACATAATAATTGTAATGCAGACAAATCTAAGGCTTTGAGTAATACACCACTGTAATGAGGGATTCTCAGAAGGAGGGATTTTCATTTCTCTATTTAACTTTCTTTATTCTTTCCAATACTCCAGACCTGAGAATTCCTATGTGCCTAATGTGTTTCCTCTATCATACTTTCCCACTCTTTAACCTTTAGTCCTGCCTTCTAACATGATTTCACAGCTCATGATATACATACATAACTGTATGTAGATATAAAAGTTCAGAGCAAATAAATTGCATGGAATCTAAAGAACTAAAAGTAAACCAAACATTAATTCATTTGAGTCACAGTGACCTCTAACTGGATACCCTGCTCTCTCTTTAACTAACAGTCTCTCACGTAGTGAAAATCTTTTCTAAACAAAGCTGCTTATATTTTATCCTAGCTGGCAAGCATGTAACAGTTATAAACCTAACATTAGTCATTGGGGTGAAGGCTAATTTTGGCCTCATGCACTTGGTGACTCTGGCAACCCTTTGAGAAATGGTTATATATGCTTAGTACATAATACCATAATTGAACACGATGCCTATATGGTATATAAGAAGCAAATATTAGCTGATTCTGAAGGTTTTTGGTTGTTTGAATCTGATAGCATGGACCATCTCTAGGACAGGGAGAAGTGTATACCAAGGGCATTAATTGAAATAAGCTCCAACAATGTTGGATGGGTATCATTTTACCTTTCTTTAACCATAAAGATTTTTGAATTGCAAATACATAGTATGAACATTTATTATCCCTCTTTGCTGCTTATTTTTCTCCATAATACTTTTGACATGCTTTAGGTTCTACTGATTAATTGTTGTCTACCAGTAGAATAAAAGTTCCACTAGGAGAGAGGTTTTGTTTTGTTCGCTGTTTGTGCACATAGGAGGCTCCAAGCCCACCATTATTTGATTAATTCAGCTTTTATCTCAATTTACTTTCACCAAAAGAGTGAACAAATCTGGTTTTTTCATCTAGAATCAGACATTCACACCTGTGGCATCAGAAGAAGGATTGTATGGAATGTAGGGCTCCTAAAAAAATAGGATATGGAACAGAAAAAATGGAAAGTGTCTAGCTCAGTACTGCTCTGAAATAATTTCTTATGATCATGTTATCACAAAAGAAAGAGAGGATCAGGGAGATGAAACTTGTTTAAGGACACAAAACAATAATCTGATAGAAAATGAACTTGACCCCAAATTCTCAGATTCAGTATTTTTTAACAACTGCAACAACAGACTAAATAGAAGTCCTCAAGAGACCATTTCACTTCATTTGAGATCATACATGCTGACATAATTGGCCCAAGATTAAACATCACCGGTCAGTGAGGCTAGGCCCAAGAGAAAGAGCTAGAATTTTTATTATATTGATAAATTCCAGATTAGGAAGAGAGACAAGACCATCTGATTCATCATTCTTGGGGAAGTAAAATTATCCATTTTATAAAGAAAGTGACAGAATATGATTAGATTAAACTAACTGTATTATATAGTCTGTCTCCAAAGGATTTTTCAATTTTTTTCTTTTATAAATCCAGATACATTTTTATTAAAACTATAACTAACTGTAACTCTTGCAATATTCAATACAGTAAATTTGAGGTAGAATGGCAGCCAGAAGATAAGCCTTCCTGATTTTGAGAAAAATGCAGCTTTCAATACTTTGAATACATTTCGTAGTTATTAATTTTAGTTACATATATACATATATATATAAATAAAATGTCAAGATATAAATCAGTTAAGAAAATAAGTAAGATAATATATGAAAACTTTAGTAGACCTGGATTACATGGCAATACAACAAACAAAAATATTCAATATATACCACATAATGTAAATTTTTTGGAAAAACATTTAATATTTTGAATTATCACAAGTTGGAAATAATTTAGACTAAGTATATCACATAAATGACATTTTACAGTGAAAGCATTGCTCTTACTTTGTCCTATTTAGCCTGTTGGATATTATTTTCAACCTTCCACTGTTCTGACCACATGCATTAAAATTTTGTCAGAGGTTGTGAATAATCACTTATCTTTGATGAATAGTTAATGAAATGCAGGGAATGAAGATAAGGAAGAGCTGCATTTAGTTGGAGTAGGAAAAAAAGACACTTTCAAAGAATTTATAATTATTAGTGAATTTTATCTTTTGCTTGCTGTTATAATTATATCCTTCCCATTTTAGGTAACATTCTAGTTGATGAATGAAGGTAAATTATTATTGAAATAATGAGTATTTGAAACATTGAAGTCATTAGCAATTGTCCTGAAGGCTCTCAGCTTCCATGGTCCTTAGGACCACTGAATTATATCCTGCCAAAAAGTGGGTACATTTTGAGAATTTCAATCTAGAACTTTGAATATATAAAAGGAAGATTACTTGTTTGACTTTCAGTTTGGACACCTTATGCTTATAAATTGATTTTTACATAATTCAATGTGCCCAGGATTTCACCATGAAGTGTATTGGAGTGTTGTTTCATCAGTGAGGAAATTCAAGGATATCAAATGCAAAAAGGCATTCAATAATGGAGGTAGTAATGGTTATAGCCAAATATGTACTTATATACACAAGTCCACCCCCTAATCATATGAGATTACATGAAGTCATTAAGCTATCTTTTCTATGTCAATATAGGTGAAAGATACTTTCTATGTAGAAAATGGCTCCATACACTCAGTAAGACAGTCACAAGTACATATTATCTTCTTTCCTAAAGCAGCATCATATGAACACTATTTAAAAATGTTTCATGATTTATTTTTGAGAATTTAATCACTCAACATTAATTAAAATTGAAGAAATCTGCCTATTTTTGAGAATAAAAAATCCTAAGTATCTTTGAACAAATACTTGAAATAGTCATTTGAAACTGAAGAAAACTGAGACAGTGTTGGCTTTAGCTAGTGTTTAGATTCCTATCTTATCTATTTATTCTCTCTAGAATTGAAGAACTCTTCTTGCATGGTAGCATCTGAAGTAAATAATTTGAGGGCAACATAAAATGTATCATCATTGTTAGAGGCAGCAGTAGAGTTCCAAGTAGCCAAGTGAAGAAGAGGACAGGATTGTTCTGTGTTCCAGATATAAACACAGCAGTTATCCCTGTCAGCAACTGCTATTTGGATGAATGCATGAGCTTCCCCTTAAGATCCAAAGCAATTTTTCTTGCTATCTTTAACCATTTTTATGCTTTAATATTTGGAATATCACCAATGTTAAAACAGAAGTTAAAGTTATGATCTATTTATTTTGTGAATGATTCACTTATCCTCCGAAACAATCTTTAGAAATGAGAATAGAGCCCATCTCAGAGGGCTGAGCAGTGCATCTGAGAGGTCCTGGGGGGTTTCTGTGTGCAGATACTGATGCATTTTTTGATCTGTGTCTGGAAACACAGATGTACTCAGGTTGAAAACATTCATCAATCTGTGCTATTATGTTCTGTTCGCTTTCTGGTGTGTATATTTCACTTCACTAAGTTTACCCAAAAAGTAGCCATGCTGTTTTGCAACCATTTTCTAAAACAAAAGTTAAAATAGTACAGAAAATTAGATTTCTTATTCACATTAGATCATTCTGGGATATTTTAATAATATAAAAGCAATAAGACTGATAAACGGTAAAGTGATATGGACAACACAATATTAAATGTCAACTGAACTGCTGCATTATCCTCTTTTTAATTTTTAAAAAGGCTAAGGCTGGCATGAAAATAAGCAGTGCTTGAGAATAACTTTATAATTTATGATCTTGTGCAACATTACTGTTTGATAAATCTCCCTTAGAAGAATTACATTTGCAACTCTGTTAAGGAAGATTTATCACACAGTAATGTTTATTACATACAATTATTACATAGTCATATATACATTATTGTAAATAATTAGATATATAATACATTTTTATAATGTATAGTATAATTATAATTAGTACATAATAACTATATAAACTATTGTAAATAATTAGGGTAATCTACCATTATTATTACTTGTCTACAAAGCTAAATTTTGAAGATTCTATTTTCTTCAATATTGACAGAATATCTCTTGTATTAATTAAGATTTAATGTGACATTGATTACTTTTGAATTCTATTTATGTAGCTACTTTAAGCCCCCATACTCAAAATACTTAAAAATATTATGCCAATGATTTTAAAGATACTGAATCGACTTGGTGGCAAACATCTCTTTTTAAGTTTAGGGTGTGAGAAAATGAAAATGCATAAAATAAAAGTTAGGTGATTTGTTTGAGCTCACTATGATAAAAGAACAACCCAAATGCCTCCCATCCTATCATGATTTCTGTTCATTGATCAACAATATCAGCATTTTAAAAGCAGAACCAACTTTTCCTTGAGGAGCTTCAAGACATAAGTATCAGGAAGTTCTACATGCTGAAAAAAATGCACGTACTCTTTGTGCCTGATAGTAATTTCTTTCTTGACTAAAATATACCTTTCACATTTTTTTCCAAACTGGAGTCCTACAATTTTCCCTGTGCACCAAAAACTCTGAGTTAGGGCTTTATATAGCAACTCACTCAGCAGATGAACATAGCAACACATGTTGCTTACTACCATGTTAACAAATTCTTGCAGAAGAGCAAATGAAAAGATATAATAATCCAAGTCAAGAGGGATTTTGAGCAACTGTCTAAATTGTTCAGTCACAGATCTGGGCCCAGTGGAATTATCAGCCCCTGAAAACCAGCTGTCTGATGTCTTTGCTGTGTCATTCCATGCATCTGTGGCAGCTCTAAGCTTCCCCTCTGTGTTAGACAAGCAGGTATCACAGCAGCAGCCACTGTAGTGCATGCCTGCAAAGCCTCTCCAGGGTCTATACACCAAACTGCTGGCAAACAGGACTGGATTGGAATTAGAAGCTTGCATTTTCTACCCAGAGAAATGAACAGTACACACCCTAGAAGACTTTTCCTCTTCATTAAAAATTACAGATGAAATTTTGCTGCAGGAACATTGCTCGATCCCCCACCATCTCAACAAGTTCATACTGTGTAAATATTGCGATCTTAATAAATAAATACTGAAGCACAGCTGGCGCGGGCAAGATATCGGCTGTTAGGTTGCTGTGGCCCTGTTATCACCAGTGGGTGTTACTAATTATTCTCAGAACTGAGGCTCTGTAATAGGAGGGGAAAGGAATGCAGAGGAAAGTCAACAGAGGTTGAAACAAAAATAAAACATTGTTTGTTTCGGTCCATAGCCAGGGCATTCCACCCTTGTGAAAAACAGAGATACATACAGTGTAGGTCTGTAAGTTGCTTTTCTCCGTAAAAATGATTTAACAACACTATTTATTTCAGCTCTTGATTGCATTCCAGCTGATTAAAATTCACACCACTTGTTTGTAAGGGCAAGAGGAGGTAATTGGGGTGTTCAAAGGACAGCACTGTGAACCTGAATGTCTTAAATGAATGAGTTTACCAAGAGAAAAGATTTTTTTTTTCTTCCTCCCTCTTATTCTGGCAGGTGTGTTAATGACCTAGCTTTGCACATTGCACACAAAAGAGTTTCGTTGTGTGTAACTGTCTTGACTTGAGAAAGCAGCTGCTCTTTAGACATATTGTCAAGAAGGAAAGAAGCTGCACATGAATTGGTACCTTCTTTTTTAAAAATGCCAAGGTTAATTTTTAATTGCTGGCAGCAGAGTAGACCTGATGACCACAGCATTCCACTCAGGTAGAGCTGGTGCTGGCTCATCAAATCATTGCTGCCTCTCAAGTCATGGGTTTTTTTTGTTTTTGTTTTTTTTTTTGACTTTGAGCCCAATGGATAAGCTGGGAGAGTACTGTTAAAGGGCTTCCGGAATTGTGTTGTGCTGGTATGTTAAAGAAGCTCCTCTCGGTTACTGCTGTCAGCATTTCATTACACAACAGGGAGGTGTGACTTCACACAATGCAAATTACCATACATATAAGTAATACAGTCTTTCCTAGTTCTTCTCACTTTGTTTCTTCTCCCCTGGTCTACTCCCGGCAACCCTACTTAATCAACCCTCAACACCTTCTTTTCCCCTCCTATTGTTAAAAGGATTTAGATTCTAAGAGATGATTTGGAGCCAGCTGTTCTTGTGCCTCTCACAGGGACATCTCTGTCCCCTAAAATCTATTACCGGCTCTGAGACTGTTGGCAATCCCCTGCTGCTTTATTCAAACAAGTCTCAACAGGAGGCAGTACATTCTGGGGTTTTTCTAGCCTAGGGAAGAAAAATGTTCAATACTTCCTGAAACTGTAGGGAAATTTCTGTTAGGCAGAGTGTGTTTAGAAGAAACTCATATTGTTTCTTAGTTTTTCTTCTTGCCAGGATTATTCAACCAAGACCATTCTTCCTGTTATTCTGTGTCCCAAATAAATTTATAAACCAGATAATAAAGCCATTATTGTCTGCAACAGATTGCATTTGTTTTGACTAATCCTATCTGAGTGTTGTTTCTATTGCTGCCTGCTTGAGTCACTTTATTAGTAAAGTGATATTCACTTCAATTAAACAGAGAACAAAATTAGCATCTTGTATTGTTCTCAAGCATAACAAACATTGATGCCAGGGGCACAATTTAAAAAGGCAATTATTTGCTAGTGGGATGTGTGCACAAATTGGGTACTGCTAACTTCTCAAACTTTGGACAGCGCCATTCTCATTTCCTGCATTACTTGCCTTCTATAACAGCAAACCATCTAAATCCATCTTCGTGAAGATATGATATCATCAAAATGAATATAGCAAAATTTAATGTTCTAGCGTTTGTTATGATATATCTGTGTTTCCCTTGAACATTTAAAATATCATGTGACATTCCCCTGAGTTTCTTTGCACAGGTTAAGAACCATGGGTTTAGAGGTTGGGTTTTTTTGCTTGTTTGTTTGTTTTACATCTTTATTACAAAGCTGATCTCCCTGTGCTATGCGGCTGCTTCCCACTAGCTATCTAGAGGTTAGGTTTTGCTTAATGTAGTGACCTGGATCAGTATCAACTGTCCCTATGATGTGTTTCAGAAATTTTTAATATGAAAACAAGGAGTACACACTGTCAACTGAAATTTTAATGGATCTTGATTTTCCACCAAACCTAGTAGATCATTTTCCATGTTTTCCTTAGATTAAGTCATGTATTAAATCCATAAATAATCATTTTCTCCTATTTTATTACATATTGGTCACTGATAAACAGCAATGGATTCAGCCACAGCATGTCATACAGTGAACTGAGGTATGCTCTCATACATGAGATATGAAACCGAGTTCTCATTATTATCCAAATTAAAGATAAAATTATTTACTAATTTGAAGGCTGTCATACCGTACTCTCAACTAATTTTAATAAATCAGGACCTACAGGTCCTGTGGCTTTATTTCTGTCCTGTTTGCTTCTCGGAAATTAGAAACTGTAATGCACAAGTGTATCTCTGGATTGTCTCTGGGGAATTCCCTTTATCCTTGTTAGGAGACAAGACTGTGGGCTGGGATCATTTTACAACTGTCATGAGTGAAGTGTGTTAGCTATCAAATACTATACTTCTGAGACATGAAGAAGACTCCCTCTCGAGCCACTAATGTGTTTGGAATAGTTCATTAGTAAACACTATTCTTACGTAAATTCACACAGAAGCTTCCTTTTCCTAACTCACTCATCCCTATGGATTATTCCCAAGCCTTGTAAATTGAAGGACTATTACTGCTTTTTGCCAATTTTATAGAAGATAATTATTTGCCTCCACGTGGCCCCTTCAGCCAAGGTTACAGTCTAGTGGGAGAATATCCGTGTTATCTTAATATAAGAGGCTCAAGTTTACTTTGTAGTATCAGAGTTTTATTTTTGAGTTTTTGTTTTCTTTTTCTAATAAACTATGAATACATTTGCCTTAAATAATATAAAATCTCTTTGCTTTTTTATGCACTTATTTTTCAGTATAGTGTTTTATAAACATCACAAAGATTTCAAAGGATGTTTCATTTGTTATTATAAACCTATTGCCTAGATTTTATTCTTAAATCTTTACTTGAAAATAATTCTAACAGTTGATTTTCTAAATCATGGTCATAATCATCACTAGAGTTTTTGGATGGTCCTAGAATGCAGTACTTTGAACATTTTATTCAATATAATATTCTCTTTTGGTATGAAGAAATTATCCTATAATATTAAGAATATGACGATTCTTATTTTCTCTAGATCAAATTTTTATTTTAGAGCAATCCATATATCATAGACCTGACCCTATAAAGATCACGTCACTTAGATCATAACACGTCTCTCACACTCTATCTCCCCTACTCCCCCACAAACTAAACACCAAAACAAAAAAACAAGACTGTAAAACTGTATCTATCCATGCCCTTTATCATCAAGGTATACTTTCACATTTAAAAAGACCCAGTATATATTTTTGAAGAGCCACAGTTTACATTTTGCACCTTTTCTTGTATCTTCTAAAAACTGCATTACTTTCTACTCTCTTGAAAACTGTGTGAAATTTTCTAGTTGCATAATGATTAGTCAACTTCCTTCTCAGCACCCTATATGATAGAAAGACAGACAGACAATAAAAATACAACAAAAATAGTGCAAAGTAAAACAAATATATCATATAATGATATATTCCATGTATCATGAGAGAAAAACATTCAGAATGAGGAGATAAATGTTCAGTTGAACTGTGTCAAGAAAGCTTTTGTAGGAACATTGGAAACACGCTGAAAGGCAAAGAATAATTAAGGGATGAGTGAAGGAGACTGAGTGGGAAGAGAAGGTATCAACAGCATCATAAGCAAAACCACCATGACGTGAAAACTGTTTTACGTGTTTATAGGACTAAAAGCAGTTTGATAAGGCTGAGATCTAAGTGTGAATGTGTGTGTGTGTGTGTGCACGCGCAGGATGGGGAGAATGGTTGAGGATGAGTGGGTTCTTGCTCAAGAAAAGCTGGCAAGGTACAAGTGAACAAGGCCAGTTTCTTGAGGACTTTTAATCAAGCTTATTTATGTTTGGGACTTAGTTAATCACTCCAGCAGCTGTGTGCAGGATGAGAAGGAGGGCTGAGAACCTACGCAAAGAGATCAGATAGGAGATTAGAGAAGAGACCATTAAAACTGCAGGTTCCCCAGTCAGACATGTTCCAACTACTTAACAGTTGCATGGCTGTGGTGCGAAGGGTTACTTAACCTTTCTAAGCCCTATAATAAGGATGGTAGAACTTACAGGTGGTAGGAATTCTAAATAAGATAGTTCACAAACATTTATTAACTAACTCATTAAATGTCACATTAGTGCCTAGGAAAGGAGGAAGATGATGGATTATATCTGTTAGAGGTAGATTATTTAAAATACGGTGATTGTTAGATATAGGCAGTGAAAGATAAAAGAGAATCTAGAACAGAGGTCAGAAGCCTGCACCCTGTGGGCCAAATCTGGCTTTCCACCCATTATGTAAATAAAATTTTATGGCAACAGAGACGTGATCATTCATTTATGCATTGCCTTTGGGTACTTTCTTGTTACAATGGCAGAGCTGAGAAGTCACGATGGGGAATTTATGACTCTCAAAGCTGGAAAGATTTACTCTCTGGCCTTTACAGAAAAAAAAAAAAATCTGTGGAGCCTGGTCAAGATTTGCCATTTATCATATTGGTAAGGTACACTGTATAGACTGTTGACTTTGACAACAATATTTATGACTCAGAGGTGGGAAGGTGGAGCTAAAGAAAGAAAGGAGTGGGGAGGAGGAAGGAAGGAATTATAGAAAGTGAGGGGCACATGCAGGAGTCAAAGAAAGAAACTTTGGGACCATAATTAGGGGTCTGAAAGAAGAGCAGAAAAATAGGAAAGCATGGACTTTGGATAGAAGCTTACCTACTTGTCTCCTCTCACCTTGGTATGTCACCCTCTCTATTAAAATGCTCATTTCATACCCACCAGTACACACAGTTATTGGAGAAAAAGGAGCTGTTATTTATTTTTACTCACCTGGGAATAACTAGTATTTGAATTTTCAAAGAAATTCCTAATGATGCAATTTACATAATTCTCAGTTATGAAATTTTAGACCCTATGTCAAGAAAATTGGAGTTATCCTACTTCTCAAAATATCACATCACATTTAAGCATGACTAATGCATTACAGCAGTGTCTTTTAATGAAGAGTGACAGTAATGACAAGGGGGGGGTTGGCATGATGGACTTTGGATTCAGAGAAAGTTGAGCTTTTATGTAGATCCACCACTTATTCATTCTGTTACCTTAAACAGGTATTCTAATTCCCTACATTTCAACATTTTCATGTATAAGATGAGAATAAAAATATCCCACATGGTACTTGTGAAAATGAAAATCAGATATTACATGTAAAAAGCATAGAGTCATGTGTCTAGCATGTAGTATATGTTGAATAAATTGCAAGTGTTACTCTCATTGTTGTGATTATTATCATTAACAATAATGGCTGAATTCTAACAGAAAAAAAGGTTAGTAGTTAATTGCCAGGAGACTTGTATATGCTTTGAACTGAGGGGAAAAAATCAGAGGGCAGGCTTTTGCTGTGCATTGTTCAATGTTCTGTTGGGATCAACATTGCTCCCTCCAGTCCACAGATGCTCACAGCTCCAATAGCTCGCACTTTTCTAAACCTAGCTGATATAGGAAATCATCAGTTTTCTTATAAAAAGCTGATGGAGCAGTGGTCTATTTAGGATCTATAATTAGTACCGTAATGAGATATGTAATCTTGACAGGTATAGGACACTGATAAGAAATAAGAGGTTCTGGTGCATGGGAAGGACAGGAGTTTGAGATGACCAGGAGAATAGAATTTTCTTTGCTCTGCAGGTTTTCCCATTTAAGCAGTCCCTGTGACTCCCTAGAAATTTATACCTCTGTAGAGATACAGTAAATAGAAAAGTGTTCATTTCCAAATCTGTCCCCCTCTGAGGAACTCCCCTGCTGGGCTTAAGCCGACTGTTATTTTAGTCCTCATTTACTATTTTGTCTTCAGAGGTGTTTTCAATATGAAAAAACATGAAAGCAATAAATCAAAGCAAAGTTGCTTTAATTTCACTTGTTCTTAACCTATTCATAAAAAATAAAATATTTGAAAGCTGCAGGATTCAGAAACAGAGTAAATACAGTTACAAAGATTGGATTCAGGTTTCAATAAAGAATTTACTTGTTCAGATATTTAGGTCAGTAGAATGATAAGCCTATTTCCAAATATCTCCATGTGATATTTTACCATTTAAAAGTATTAAAATCCATTAGTTCCACCTCACCATATCCTTACTACATTATTAACCCTACTTAAGGCAGAATTTGATGTAGCTGGAATTTGTGATTATCCCAAAATATTGGTAAGTTAGTCATAGAAAGGAAATTAAAAATCAGAGTCCTTGATTCCCAGGTGGTTAACTCCTAAGGCAGTATTACCTCTGCTAGAATCACTGTTTGAACTTAGAAACTTACTATTTAAAGAGCATAGGAAAATCATACAAATTAAATTAACAGGGTGAGACTGAATAGGTTTTTGAGGGATAAAGCACTTGATGCCTATAGATATTGATTGAGGTGGAAGCAGGGCTAACTTACTGCGTGTTTCACAAAAATGATACATTTAGGGTTAAGGAAAAAAAGAAAAGTCATTCTAAGTGGTTTATAACAATTTAATTTATTTGCATAAGAAATATAAATGAAGGTGAGGTCCATTTGTTTAAAGGTGAATTCGCTAGATGCAATACAACACTAAGTGATCAAAGACAGGTCCACTCAACTTTTGGAAGAAATCATTACCATCCCAAAGTCTTGGTTTGCTTTATAAAAATAAAAGACAGTAGCAAAGAGGACAGAATACAATGAATGGCTAGCAGTTAGTGGAAAAAGATATTAAAGAGCTGAAAGGCAACTATCTTTGGTAACAATTGAGAGATTTTAGCCACAGTCACCTTGATAGTTGCTGGACTGGGCTCTCTTAGGGGTTGTACCAGTGACTGCTTCCAATTTCAACTTAACAACAAAGCAAAAGAAAAACCTCTCCTTCAATCTGTCATTCTACTCAAAAGTGATTAATCTCTTTAAGAAAATGAAGACCTGAATCTTATCCTGGAGGCTTGGGAAGTTTATTAACTTTTCTTTAGTGTCAAGAGTTCAGAATTTCCCAGCAGATTTTCCCCCTGAAGCTTCATTTTAGAAAGAAAAATATTCCAGCATAAATTAAAAAGCTAAGCAGCAGTTGTTTAATATCCCTCCCTTATTGGATAAACCAGTATTAAGCTTATATTTGAGAAAGCAAAACATATCTAAAAAGAAGGCAAAGATTACAGCTATCTGAAACCATTCTTTGTATTTCTTTGTATCCTTACCACTCTTGCAAAATGGATGAATGAGAAAGAAAGACTTACACCTAATAACTATGATGTCTGCCTGAACAGTGATTCTGCTAAGAACATTAGGCCCAACAGGGGGTCTTCTATCTTGAGTGTGACATAATGAGATCATGGCATGGAGAGGATCCTTGGCCTCCTGGGAGCCAACATTTCAATTCTTTCTCTTGTTGTGAACCACATATATGGTAGAGGACAGAAACATAAGAGGGGGAGCATACCTGGAGACTGTCTTGGCCCTTTATTACACATGTTCCCTAAATGGTTCTTGTTTACATACTGGCTTAGTACAGATTATTGCTATGGATTCTAGGGTCATAGAGTGTGAACTTTTAGCATGCTGCCATAAGAAGAAAAGAATACAGTGGGAAATCAGAATAAATACAGATTCTTGGAACAATAGTAAAGAAAACTAAATGAGATTTATAAAACTCCAAAGTTAAATTTTTGTAAAGAAAATTTGCCTTTAGAAGTTCCTGGCCTTTTAAATCAGATTGTCACAAGTATAGTGTAAGAAATGTAGTCAGCAGGAGCAGAGAATGTAGGATATTTTTAGTGAATAAAAACTATTTTTTTCAGAAGAGATTTAGGGTTTTATTTTGAAATAATTATAGATATACATGCAGTTGTAATGGATAAAACAGAGAGATCCCATATACCTTTTACCCATATCCCCCCAATGGTAACATCTTGAAAAATTATCATATATTTTCAGAACCACCATATTAACACAATCTATTGATCTTATTAGATTTCTTCAGTCTTACTTATTTGTGTGTGTTTGTGTGTGTGTGTGTATGTAGCCCTGTACAATATTATCACATGTGTATGTTTATGGGTATACCATTATAGTTAAAGTACAGACATGTTCCATCACCACAAGTTTCCTTGTATTACTCCTTCATAAGGTTTAAATTAAACTGTAAAGGAAGGGAAATTCCTATTTAAAAGACTGATTGAATTCTAGAGGTCAGAATAGATATATATTAAGGAGAAAGTGAAATAGACATAACTGCCATTAATTATGGGGATAATAAATATTCCTTGTTGGTTATTAGTGGGTCAAATGGGGTGATTAGGGACAAAAGACATTTTCAAATCAACTTTATTGAAGTATATTTTGCATACAATAAAAGGCATTCACTTGAACTCATACTGCTCAATGAGTTTTGACAAATGTATTTACCCATATAACCACCATACAACCAAGATATAGAATATATCCATCTCCTCAGGCAACTATTGATCTGATTTACATCACTTTAGATTTGTCTTGTATGTACTAGAACTTCTTATGAATTGATTCACACAAAATATAGTCTTTTGTGTTTGACTACTTTAACTCATCATAATCTTTTTGAGATTCATCTCTATTGTTATATGTATCAATGATTTATTTCTTTATACTAGTGAGACATATTCCATTATACTCATATGCCACAATGTTATCCATTTACCAGCTTATGTTTATTTAGGTTATTTAGTGTTGTTGGCCACTATCAAAAAAGATGCCATGACAATTTGAGTGCAAGTGTGTGTGTGCCTGTGTATGTACATACCTTTTCACAGGGGGTGTAAATATTTAGAATTGTTAGGAAGTATGGTAAGTATATATATTACTTTTTAAGATACTGCTATCAGTTATAAATGAGAGTTCCAATTTATCTACATCCTTGCTAACATCCTTGTGTAAAGGTAACTCATTTTGTTTTAACTTAAATTTCCCTGTTAATGATTTTCAGCATTTTTTATGTGTTTATTAGCCATTTTTGTTGTTTTATTTTGTAAATTATTATGTGTCACTGGCAAATCTTTGCCATTCCTTGGCATACGGAAGCAGCACCCCAATCGATGCCTTTATCTTCAGATGGCATTCTCCTTGCATGCATGTCTGTCTCCAAATTGCCCCTTTTATAAGGACATCAGTATATTGGACTCGGGTTGACCTCACTGCAGTATGACCTCATCTTAGGTAATAACATCTGCAATGATTCCATTTTCAAAGAACATCATATTGTGGTTAGGACTTCAACATATGAATTTGGGGGCATATAATTCAATCCATAACAAAATTCATAGAACATAACATGGATATACATGGACCAATGAAAATGGGTCTTTGTGAACCAAGAATTATGGTTACTCATTTTCTCTTTCTACCTCTTTCTTATAGATGGCACTAAGTTTCTTTTATAGCTTATAGCTAATAAAAACAACATAATATTTAATCTGTTTTTTCTTGCTCTGGCAGGAGTGTATTAAGGGATTACACTTGAATTATAAACTTTAAAGAGGTAGCATTTTGGGAACATGTGTATGTGTTCTATAATCGTGGATCAAAGGCTGGTTTTATAATATCCACATGTGTATTTTTGAAAACTTGTGGAAAAGTAGGACCTATGAGAGTTTGGGATGGGGGAGTGGTTCTGAACGGGTATACTGTTCCAGTGACAACACCAGCTGTGGACCTTGCATCCGTTCTTACACAGAACTCCTCTGATTTGGGCCAGAGTATGATGAGAATGAGTGAGGGGAAATTTTGGAATTTGAATTTGAATTGATGTGATTAGAAGGACGGAATGATTTCATCTTAAAACCTTCTCTTCTCCCTGTCAAAGGCAGGGTTAGGAGATTGGTGAGTTTGCCCTGGCAACTCAACAGAGCTGAACTCAAGCAGGGAAGTAGAATGTAGGCTGCTTGATAGCACAGTGTGTAATGTGGCCTTGTGTACAAATTGTGTTGTTTTGAATCAATTGAGAAGCTTAGAGATACCATGGAGGGATAATCAAAAGGTTTCAAATCCATGTATGTCAGAACTACCATGAGGAGGTCATAGAGATACAGCAACAAGGATCCCGGAAGCGCCATCATAATTTGGTGGTGCTTTTCTGATTGCCTGCATTTTCCCCCTAAAATGGGCATTTACAGCTCTAACTCATTAAACCATTGCAATAACTATGAGGGGTTGAAAGGCACTAAGAAGCTCTGAGACTAGGTAAAAAAAAAATTCTCTACCATCTTTTTTTCCCACTGTACCATTCAAAGACAGCAGGTGTTGATCTAGGTAGATCATATTACAGGACCCTGACTGCGCCCATTTATATCAAGGGTAGTTTTCAAAAAGGTCTGAAGATCCAGGAAACCATGTGAAAGGTGATAAGATCTGATGTTAGGCAGTCACTCATAAGATTAACTGGGGAAATCTTTCTAAACCTCTTCTCCCTAAAAATCTAGAGAAGTATAGTATTGCTTTGGGCCTCCACCCTTGTCTAGTGAGCAGCTGGCTCTAGGCTTCTGCACTGGCCCAACTGACCATAAGTATTGGGCCACATTGCCTCTTTTAGTCTCTCTCCTACATTCCTCTTCCATCTTGCTTTGCCGCCACCCAGACCCCAGGCTAGTGCCTATCATTCCTCTCATCAGACTGGTGAGAACGAAGGTACACAATGGTTTTGGTAGTTGTACAAAAATACTTAAGGCAAACTTTAAAACTCTCATTATTCAAGGAGTTCTTGAAGACACCCTGGAATTGACATTAAAGTCCTTTAAGTGGGATCCATTGCAATTTGTTCAAGGTCTAAACAGAATTTTGGACTAAGGCCAATAAAATAATAAAGTATTATTTTGGTTGCATGAATCCCCCGCAGGAGTTTTGGTGGCAGACTTGCTTATTTTGGGCAGGATTCAGGCATTACTGCCTCATTAAGTCAATTACCATCATTAAACTCATTCACAGGTAGCTCTTATTACCATGTCATTTTAACCACGCTTTCTAAAGTTCACCTTTAAGTGTTTTAAAACTAATTTTAAAAAATCTGATAGATATTGGGCAATGGTTTACTCCCAATTTAAATGACAATGTCAGTAAGAATACTTTTACAAAATTAGTTCACTTACCATGTTCTCAGTTGCTATGGTTCAAGAAAAGAATTTCCCTTAAAAATAACACCAACTCAAATAACAGAAAGGGAGAGAAGTTTTGTATTGGTTTATTTTCATTGCTATTATTCAGGACATTATTTTTGTCCTTGTTAATATTAAGAAGACTACAAATTTAAAGTAAAATTAGCCCTTAGCTGTTGCTTGTTACTTCTTCATAGGCTTATATCAATATTTTCATTTAAAATTCAGAGCAAGTCATTCACACTGACATTATGAGCAACATTGGAGCTATGATTTTGTGTGTTTAAAATATTTCTGTTTAAATTGTTTCGATTTTGTTTTAAAATTATTTAAGAAACTGAGTTACAGATGTTGTATGTGCTTTAAAAGTCTACAGTGACCCTTAAATTTGTGTCCTCATATGCTGTAAACCATCCTCATATGAAAAGAAACCATCAATAAATTTCAAATGCAATATAATATTTTTCTTTGGAAGTTACAATGGACAGCAATTTCTAATCCTGTTATTTTTCAAATGTCACATAAATATTTCAAAATAAAATGCAAGGTTATTTCTTCAAAATTTAAAATGTAACTTTAATATGTAAATAACTTATTTTTCTCAAAATATTTTATATCTCTACCTATATGATGGTATATCTAATATAGAATCATAAAATTTCACATCATGGTTTAGTTTCAAGTGTTAAAATTAAAACTACTGAGACATTTCAAGATTTAAGTATTTTACATATATACATACATATTTATACATATTATGGGATAGAGTTTTAGGTAAGAAAATATTATTGTACCAGGAATTAGAATATCTATTCTCTCTTCCACCATTAACACATGTTTAAAATTGGGCAAGTGATCTAAACCAGTATTTCTTAACTTTTTGGTTTCAGGGCCCATTCTACATTCTTCAAAATTACTGATGATCCAGAAAAGCTTTAGTTGATTGAAATTAAGACTTAGAAATTAAATTTATGTATACTATTAATTCATTTTAGAAATAGAAATATAATACAAATTAACATTAAAATATTTTCATGAAAATGATTATATTTTCCAAAGTAAAAATCTTTGGTGAGAAAAGTAGCATTGTTTTACTTGTTTTCAAATAACTTTAATGTCTGGCTTAACAGAAAAGAATGAGATACTCATCACTGCCTCATACATTTCATTAGCCATCAGAGCAATGGCTTTATCACTCATCCTATAACTTCTGAAGAACTCCATTGTACACTCATTGGAGAATGAATGTAAAAAATGCAAATGATGTATTATTAATATTATTATGAAATAGTTTAACCTCTCAGATCTTGTAACAGGACTTGGAGTCCTGAGAAGCCCCTGGAAGAAACTTTGAAACCACTGGCTGAAACCTGCTATGCCAACATATTTATCTATGCACTGGAAGGCATTTAAAGTGATAACAGAATTGAGGGAAAGAAACTGAGGGAAAAGGATAGGACAGGAAAATAAAACTAAGAAAAAGCAGGTCTCAATTAACTTTTCTGCATACTCACATGGTTCTCCTAACATGATCCCACCTTAATATCAATCGGCTGGCTTTTTATTCCCTGGTGTATATCAGTCTAGTTGGAGGAGTGAACTGGGAAAAGAGGAAGAGAATAAATGGGTAGTGGGATACAACTTTAGGCGTAGGATTGCCAAATAAAATACAGGACACCAGTTACATTTGAATTTCAGATAAACAAATAATTTTATAATACAAGTATGCCCCAAATATTGCACGAGACATACTTACACTGGAAAAGTATATGTTGGTTATCTGAAGTTCAAATATAATTGTGTGTCTTGCATTTTTATTTGCTAAATCTGGCAACCCTGTCTGGGCCAGGAGGCTCCTGTTTGGTGAAGGGCAATTTGAGAAGGGAGCAGCTATTAAGGCATTAGCTGCTATGACACTTACAGCAGGTGAGGGGTCCTGAACTGGCTACCAAGGGGAACAGAACAGGGTACCAACAGCTTCTGTACAACATCCTATTTAGTTTCTGATAATGATGGTTATTAAAATCATAAAACACAAGCAATTATTTTATTTTCATGATCCACTGTTTCTAAGTTTAATAGAAGAATCTCTTCCAAAAAGATTTCCAAAATGGAACAAAAATAACAAAAACATTTAAAAGATCAACTCTACTGCTGTCCTTTACATAAATGAGATAATATTTACTTCGGTCTATCAACAGCAATAAGGACAGTTTTAGAAGAACCTGAACCCTGACCTCAGAGCTTTGTAGTTTTGTATCATGTATGTAAATTGATGATTTTTATGAAAATCTGGGTTTAAGTGAATATTCTCACTCATAAGAGGATCTCTGTGTTTTCTACTATAAAAAAATGTGATCATTGCCCCATTTCTGGTTGAGAAATACTGGATATTTTTGTTTATTATTATGTATAGTTAATATACAATATAAAATAGAAAGTTGTGAATGTACGTGAATGTGCCCAAATAGCCACATGATGCATAGTGTGTCAGATAATAATGTGAACTGTATCTGGCTACTCACCAGGAGCCCAGGAGAAAATTATTTGTGATACCAAATCAGAATAAAACATAAAGGTAGGATTACAGAGAATGCGGGTGTCTGTCATAGAAAGGTTCCTTCTTTGTATGAAGTTTCCTTCTTTGTGGACAAATATTGGGTTATCACTTCTGAAGTCATTAGTACCTATGCTAGTTTAGGGTAGTATTTCTTCAAATAAGAGTTATGTGAAAGTGATTTATTAGAACATGTTCCCATGAAAACCATCAAGGAATAAAGTGGGACACCAGGGGAAGTCATGCAAGGCTCTTGATATGAGGCAGTCTCAGAGCACAACTCTGGCTCCAACCCACAGAAGAGCTCTGGAGACCAGGAAGGACAGACCTTAGAGCCCTCCTGATCAGACCGAAGGGTGAGAGTATTTATGCTTCTGTATTTGGCATTTTTTGGCTAAGGACTTCACCTGTGGGAACATACATTCCCAGACACTCATAGCTTACTGTGCTCAAGGACTAAAAACAATGAATAAGAGCCTCACAAGATGCAGTGGTTTACATGCCTGCTTCTTCTTTTGAATTACATGAGAAGAACCTTATAAAATATTCCAAACTTAATAAATTGTGTCACTAATATGGATTTCTTTGCTTTGCAAATATCAAAATACCAAGAGTCAATGGAGACCATGTTGGTCCTTTGAACTCCCTTTTCCAACATCCCACCTGCTCTAAGGCTTAAAAATATGGTCAATAAAGTTAGGAGCAGTAAAATTTCTGAGGGAGGCACTGAGAGTCAGCCTCAGTTCCAGGGTTCCTCTTAACCTGTCTAGTGTTCTTAAACCTGTCTGCTAGAAGGAAAGTGGAGATCATCAATTTGGCTCAAAAATGTGCTTCAGGAAAGGAAAATTAAAACAAAATGTAACAAAATACAAGTAAAGAATTATGTCAAATCTATAACTCAAGGCTAAGTAATACTTGAAGAGATCATAGAAACTAGCCTAACCAGGTACATTTATTTTAATATTAATCACTAATCTGTAGGTTTTCAACAACCAGAGATCCTACTCACACTAGCAGTAATAAAAGAAAATTTATTGGCTCATGGGATTTAAGACAGGTTAGAACTCCTGAATTAGGGATTCTGTGTAGCAGGAATGTCCTTGGACCTCAGAAATAGCTAAAACTAGAACTTGAAACCCCTCCATACTCTTGCCTCTCCTGTTCCATTTCTTTATTCTCTTTTCTCTCATTACAAACTCGTCTCCAAGGAAAGGCTGATTCATCTTGAAACAATCATGGTTACAATTCTGCCCTCCACTAGCCCCCTCGTCTGCACCCCCATTGTGACTTGGTGGGAGTGGAAGTAGGTGTGAGCAGTTCTTGTGAAGAGAATGGAGAGGTGCTACATGGAGAAGACAATAGGTATCTTCTGCAATCTTCACTAAACAAATAAAAAATACTTTATGAAAAAGATAGGATGAACTGGAACAGTTAGAATAAAAAGTTGAAGCAAATAGTAAAACATATATTTTCTCCTTTCTTCTTGAATAATGTGCAAATGGAGAAATATCAATGGAAATGGGAGTTTTTATGCTTTTCCCTAATGTAGTTCTACCCTCAGTGTCTTGCAAGCCATTCTTGGGGGAAACATGTTAATTTCTGAATTAGAAAAGAATGTTTTAAACTGAAAGCACAAGTTAACTTAAAAACTAGAATATAAAATCACATGAATCTTTTAAAAAGAAACTTACAAAGTCAAGGATATTGTTAAGTTGATCTAAGAAAAACAAAAGAGAAAATGTGGAAGAATGTCCTTCCCCCTCAAAGTAAGTGTAACATGCAAATATAATGGGGTCACCATTAAACTTTGATTTCTGTAAGGGTGACTCAATGATGGTGAGAAAGTTTTCACAAAATAGTGGGAAATTTTCTGCCTAAAAAACATAACTGGACAAGGCAAAAAATGGAAAGGAGAGCCCAGATCTCTACTAATTTGGAAAAAGTGACAGTATTATTGTCACATCATTGTGACAGATGAGCAAAGATAGGGGGCTCAATGTCCCTCAAAGAAAAGTTGTGAACCACTCCTCATGGTTCTCCAAGGGAAAGGTAAATAGTGAGGTTCTGGCATCCCAACTATTCTAATGTAGATTAGAAGATAGACAATTCTGTCACAATCATGGTTATTCCTTTAATGCATTAAATGTACTCTTGGGTTTGAATGGCCTAGGAATTCTAATTCTTGTTTTAATCATATCAGTACATTTGTAATTCGTTCAACCAATACTTCTCAGTATGATATAATGACATAATAAATACACGGAATTTGAAGGTTGTAAAGGACCTTAAATGTCTAACCTATCCTGCCAAGGGAGAAATGGCTTCTATTCCTGAAAGATGGACATTGCATACTTTCTGAAGCATCTTATTACCTGTTAAGCACTTCTAATTTCTGGCAAATTCTTCTAACATAGAGCTGAAAATTGCCTCCTCAAAACTTTCACATATTGGTTTGGTCTTATTTCTGTCTTCTGGAGTTCAACAAAATCTGAACTTTTTTCTATATATTACAGTATTCCAAATATTTGCAAAAAATTATTATAACCTGTTAAGTGGTCTCTTCTCCATATCAAATAGTCCCAATTCCCTTAGCAAATGCTGAGCTGGTTTAAAAGTATCCCCTACGATATCAGAGGCTCTCTTCTTCTAATCATTATGCCCCCAAGCTGAACAATAAAGCAGGTGTGCATTTAGTACAAAATAGAGTAAGATTTTTTCATCCTGATTAATACAATTAATATTATGCAAACTATAAAATAAATCATCCTATTTACTTTCACTGTCTCAATACCATTACTTTTTGGCAGCAAGAAGTTAATAAATATATTTTTTAAAATCCTAAAATTTTCCATATGTTTTACATAAAAAAATCTGTCATGTTTTTGAAGGACAATTTTTTTAAATTTCATGATTTCTATTCATATATGCTTTTGGTCTCAGTCGACTGATTCCACATATTATAAGCTTTTTGAACCCTAAATCTACCATTAATACATTAGCTATCTCACCCAGTATTATCATCATGATTCCACTCAATACAGATTTTTTGAGTGCTCATTAATTATTAGATAGCTTATACCTTAATAGTTGCTAATGATAGGGTGTTAATGCCTTGTTCTCATAGAGATTATAGTATGGTAAGTGTATGAATATGGTCTGATATCTAATTTTAATGAATATTTGCAAATCTCAGCATTCACCTCACTTGCTATAAAAAATTTTGTACAAGCACACAAATTTTAGTAGAGTGACTATATAATTTATTGTTGGAACTGGGGTGCTTTTGAGAATAAAAACGATGTTATTAACAATTACAAAGCAAAGCAAAACCAAAAAAATCAAGGGGGAATTACCTGGCGGTCCAGTGGTTAGAACTAGGCGCTCTCACTGCCAGGGCCCCGAGTTCGATCACTGGCCAGGGAGCTAAGATCCTGCAAGCTGTGAAGCGCAGCCAAAAAATGAACAAACAAACAAACAAAAAACCGTTACAACTATGTAACATGCATAAACTGGAAATGCACTATTTATATTAAATGGTCACCTTACATTTAAGAAAAATTCTACAACAAATTTCTCTTTGAAGTAGTAACACTTTAGCATTCAGAAGTGGTATGTTTATTGGTACCCTTAATTAAGCAAATTACAAACCTATCAATAGGGAAAATTATGCTTTTTCATAGGGAAAATTTTATAAAACGTATGGTGCAGTATATTAGCCAAGGCTTTTTAGAAATATAACTAGTTTTGGTAGATTATGTGTTGGATTATATGTATATGTTGCATCTGAAATTTCATAGATAGTTTTCTAAACATGCCTTCTTCATATTCTACTAATATGTACTTTTAATATATATAATAAAAATGTTTAAGTTGAACCAACTGAAATAAGATTCTATCACTTGATTACAGGTAGCAATCTTCGTGATTTTTAAAATTGGTATGAAGTCTCAGAAACTGTTTCACCAGATAGAGCATAGTTAGCATACTACTATTTCCTTTTAGGTTTTTGTGTCATTCAGGATAGCTCTGTTATGATGCAGTAATTAATACCATCCAATCTCAATGATTTATTTCACTATATGCCCATTGAAGATTATTAAGGGTCTTTGTTCTTCATGATTATTTAGAGAACAGGGTTCCATGATTACCTGTACTGGGAAGGTAATCACTAAGATTGTTTACAATGTCATTTTTTACAATGACAATTAAATGCCTCCACTTGCAAGTGACACATGACACTTCCATTTGTATTTTGTTGGCCAATTCAAGCCACTGTGCCAACTCCAAGGGGATGTGCACTCCTCTCATGTGCCTAAAGGGTGAACTGTACAATTTATGATTATCTTAATAAACTCTTACAGCCCCTTTTCATTAACAGCATGTTGATAACTCTTTAAAAATGCTTGCAGACAAATTACTAATGGAAGTCGAGGATTCTTTAATTTTCTGGGTTAGATCACAGTGTATGAAATTAGTTTTTAAAAGATACATTTCATAATACAGGGTTAAGTCAATTGGTACAAATAATGTTTGACATAATGACTAATCTTATGAAGAATTTATTAAAAAATTGTTTTTACTATAATTTAGAGCCAGGGTCTCACAAACATAGAAGTAATCAATGCTAGATATATTTTTAAAGTAATTCTGGGAAATAAACAACTATTTTAAATCAATATAAATACTGACAAAGAAAAACAGTGAAGGAATTTAATAGAAATGCTGGACCTCTTTCAAAGATTTTATTATTGTTAAGTGGTATGGGCTATTTGCAGCCATAAAACACAAGGAAAATATGTTTTACCATTGAAACATGTGTTCAGGATTCTTATCAACCTATCAGTTGTTAACTACTACAGACACTTTGAAATACTACCAATGTAATGTGGCTGTTGAGTTTTCCATACATTCTTAACCACATTCATTTCTAAAAACAGGAATTTGGGGCACACATATGTTCAGAATTTAGATTTCTTAAAAATATGTGTTGTTAATGGCAAAAAGAAATTTGCCTTCTGTTTTTTTAGGCTTAATTATTTGGCTACTTTCTGATAAGTGTATTACTTTTTTTTTCTTTAAGAGAAATATCAATAAAAATGAACCTCACATAGTTTCTGTTGAAAATACTTTTATTCATTTATTAAAGGTTTGATATCATTCTCTATTGCAAGAGTGTTTGTGTTTGTCTGAGCATGTATGTGCCGACCAGCACAAGGCCTCAAGGATGAAAAGTCAATGATAGAAAACAGAAATGCATAAAAATGAATCCATGAGGAAAAAAGGCAATAACTAGGTGAAAGTGACCTATATGCCGGAGAAATCAAAATGCATCTTCTCCCTGGATTCAATATGTCCCATACAATAATATTTGATTAAGTATCCCATACAATAATATTTGATTAAGTATCCCATACAATAATATTTGATTAAGTATCAGTCATATTTTCTACCTTATATATTTTTGTAAACATAAAAATTACATTTCTGCCTTGGTCAGCAACAGAAGACAAAACAGAAAAAGTAATTAAAAGTATATTACCTATATACATAAAAGATAATTTGGTATAGGAATCTAAACTTTGAATTTATTTTTAAAGCACAATGCTGGCTTTTAAATAAAATGAATTTCAGTATGTCAACACAGCCTCCAGAAAAAGTATTTTCAAATAAGTGTAAATAATACATGTGGTATTGTTTTATTAGCACTTTTTTTGCCATGAGGCATAAGAGTGTGCTAATATAAACATAGGAAAGACATTTCATTCAAGATAGGCAAATTGCAAGGGGAAAAAGAACTACATTCAAGATCTATCACAGTTATTTTGACGCTCATGTATTCTAAATGCTTTTGCTTAGAAATAGAATTCAATGTTATTCATTTCTTTTTTCTGTGCTATACAGACAAAATTTGTAACTGGTGAGGAGTGCCATTGTAATGCATAAAAGTATACATGACATAGGAAAGTGATTTGTTATATACATGCATTTTGCTATTCCTTCCACTATCATAAAGCTTTCCATATATCATGATTAGCGAAACTAAATAAAACAGAATCTCTACTAATAGATGTCCTTTCCCCTAGATTGTACTTGACATCCAGATATTTGTACATTTGCCCACCATTCTGGAGTAGAGGGCTAGGGCTTAGTTGTTTAGAAATTCATAGGTCAATTGCCTGTAATTTCTTTTACCAGTTTACCTCTTTGTTTTTGAATTACGGACAGTGCCTTGTACAGTAAGAATCTTTTCTCTTTTTCCATCTCTGTACTGTTACCAACCTTTCATTCTGTATTATACTTCCTTAAACAGAAACCTCATGATTGACCTAGATCTCTCCACCCCATTTCTTTGTCCTCCAATTCAAACCAATCTTTTCATAACTCTTTCCAATCTCAAACCATACTCAACCTAGTTTATTCTTGAATCATTTTTCATATGAAACACTAGAGTGAAAGGGATCTAATGTAGCTTCCCTTACCTAATCCTTTAATTAATAATAAACATTTATTGTATAACATATGATGGATTAGAAATCCATTTTACATATCTTATCTCATAGGTTCTCCCAATAACTCTATGCTGTAGGTGGGAGATTATCTGTTATACACAATTAAGAAAAAATAAACTTGATTCCTCAGCAGCATTTAATATCAGCTCTCATGACCCTTATCTTGAAATGTTATATTTTCTGGCCTCAACTTCCATGGCACAGCACCTTTTCTCTAGAGCCTCTTTGCTTTCAGTCTCCTTTGTGGATTCATTATATCTAACAGGTCATTTAATATTTAAATTCCTCTAGCCAGTCCCAAGGTCTTTTTGCTTTGTTCCCATCATTATATCTCTCTAGTCCATTTCATCACCTCCAGTCAAAATTCTCCTTGGAGTTCTACATACATATTTTGAGTTAACTTAATATTTCTTAATATTCTTAATATTTATTAATATTAAGTTAACTCAAAACCTGTATGTAGGGCTTCCCTGGTGGCGCAGTGGTTGAGAGTCCGCCTGCCGATGCGGGGCACACGGGTTCGTGCCCCGGTCCGGGAAGATCCCACATGCCGCGGAGAGGCTGGGCCCGTGAGCCATGGCCGCTGAGCCTGCGCATCTGGGGCCTGTGCTCCGCCACAATGGGAGAGGCCACAGCAGTGAGAGGCCCATGTACCGCAAAAAAAAAAAACCTGTATGCAGAGTTTAATATTTCTTTTAAGTGTTTCTTGGGCATCTCAAGTTTTACATTTAAAGTTAAATTTATTGTCTTCCTTTCAAACCTTACTCTCCTGTGGTATTCCTTTTACCAGTGAGGTCAAAAGCATCTTTCTAGGTGTGCAAGCTAAAAATATGAGTCATCTTTTACACTTCTCTCTTCATTACCACCCTCACCAGTGATCAAATCTCCTAACAAGTTTCAACTGTAACTTTGACCAACATTTATTCTTCATTTTCACCATTACCACTTTACACCAATCTAGGAAATCTTTACGCTGGAGAACTGCTTTGTAATCCTCATTTTTTAACCTTATGTATTCTTGGACAAGTTTTATCCATTCAAACTGATATTTTGTATGAAGTTTTTCCTCTCAAGGCATTTGATTATCTTTAGCACTGGGGACCACAATAAATGCAGAAGGAAAGACAGGACAGATTTCAGAAATTTTATGAACATAGGGAGATAAAATTTGGAATTGAGAGTTACCATGGCAGCCAGCATTTGAGGGACACAGATGGCACAGTGGTTGTTCCTTTGACATATTTTAATTATTGTTAAGCTAGATGTGACAAGCAGCAAAGAACCCAATAAAACGACAATAAGACAGAGGAAAGTTTCTGGAAGTATCATGATGTTAAAAAGAAAGAAAGAAATTCAGGATCAGCTATGGAGGGAGGACTACAGGAAACAGCTCAGGCTTTCAGTTGGGACCATGCTGGAATGAGACCCAAGGATTGGGAATGAAGGAGGAATAGAATGAGCCTTAGAAAAGAGATCCTGATCCCATTGTCAATTTCATTCCCTAATTACATTAGAGTGAGGGGTCACTACTCTAACAGCCTATTGCAATCAATGTACTTGTTATCCAGACCTTAACAATATATTATAGTTAATAGCTGTCTTTTAATAAATAATGACTAGGCATATAAAAAATCATGAGGCAAGGCATGTACAGATACAGAAGCAAGATAATGTGAACCAGTGATCACGATAAAACATGGCTTAAAAAAAAAGCAGACTGGCATCCTGGAATTAGCAAACAAGAGCTTTGAAAATGATAAAGCAAGTTCTGAAGAACTAGGAAAATTCAGCCTTCAGCCTAAAGGCTAAAGAGAATTGATACCAGGTGGAAACTTGATCCAAAAGAAGGGATGAAAAGCACTGGGAAAGAGAAAAATATGTAAGTAATTATAAAACATTATTTATGTTTAGCTGATTAAAAATAAAATATATTTTGATGTTTGTAATAGATAAATATATTGATAGAGACAAAATATATCGAAACAGTAGCCCAATGGATGGGATAGAATTTAATGGAATTATACTGTTTAAGGTTCTTAGAATGTCTATAAATAAATATAATATTAATTCAAGGTAGAATAGGGTAGTATATTCATCACTGTTTTACTTCTTAGAGAAAGAACTGAAGTGATAATATAAAGAGGGAGAAGTACATAGGTAGTGGAGGAGATAAAATGAAATGCTAAAACAATTCTCAATCAATACAAAAAAGAAGGCAATAAAATAATAACAACAGAGCAAAGAACAGATGAAACAAAAATACAAGCAGGAGGACTTAAAAGGTAAATGCAATCATAGTATATAATTACATTAAATGTAAATGGAGTAAACACTCTAAATAAAGGTTGAGATTATAAGACTGTATAAAAAAAAGATCCAATTATATACATATATATTTTTATCAAAAATATTTTATACAATATGACACAGATGGTCTGCTAGATCACATCTTAGGACACACAAAAAAGTAATAATTTAAAAATCTGAACTCATACAAAATATGTTCTCTTATCACATGGAATTAAATTAGAAATTGGTAAAATATGTCTAAAGTTTCCAAATATTTGAAACTTAATGAAAATAGTGACAAATACATGGCTCAACAGTGAAATAAAGTCATATTTAAACTGTATAATAATAAAAAGACATGTTATCAAAATATGTGAAACACAACACAAGCAGTATTTCTAGAGAATGTTATATTTATCTGTGCTTATATTAGAGTAGAAGAATATTTTAAAATCAAAGGTATAAGTTCTGACTTTAAAAAGCTAGATATTCCATACACTTATTTTTTATCCACGTGATCTGTATTAAATTTAAGGAGATTTTAAAATCTTCTAGTATCAATATATTTCAATTTCTCCTTGGAGCTTCTGTAATTTGTGCTTCATGAATGTTTTGCTGTGTTACTATATGCCTAAATATGAATGCATGTATATAATATATATCGTATTTTATTTTACAATTATAAATATTAGCATTATAACGTGGGGTCTTGTCTTCACCCTTTTTTGGTTTGAGTTCTATTCTGTCAAATATCATGATATTGGCCCTTGCATTTTTAAATTTAGATTTGCCTATTTGTTCTTTCTACCCTTAATCTTTATGGAATATCTTTAAGGAGGTTCTCTGGCTCACAGCATAGCATTGGATTTTTTGTTAGACAGAGTGATTTTTCTTTTATAAGAGTTAATTTGGCCAGATAAATATATTCAACTGAAATTCTATCAGAGAGAGGACAAAAGAGAAGCAGAGAGAGAGGGAGAGAGAATTTTACAATGTGCTCTGATCTCCTTCGCTTTCTTTCTCTCTCTCATATATACATTGATATGCAAGGATTCTTGCCTTTTTGTCTAAAAAGTTATTATTGTATAGCACATGGATAAAATATTTCCATTCTCATCCTCTTCTTCTTCATCCTCCCCCCAATCCTCCTCTCTCTTCCTTTTCCCCTTCATCATCTCCTTCTTCTTCTTATGGCATATCTAATGTTTCCCTACTTCAAACATTATGAGCATTTTTATATCTGTTTTCTCCTTTACCAACAGCATCTAATTTGAACTAACATATTTTTTCTTTCAGTAAACACAGGAAATCATCAAGTTTATTTTATTTTTATATTCTCTTGTCACTCTCCAACAATTTATGTTATCCTATGTCTATACTGTCCAAATATATCACCATAACATACTATAATATCTTCCTTAGTTTCATCAATTAGGCTGAGCTCCACCAATAAATTTATATTCATTGTTCAACACAAGCCTTACGCTAATGATTACCTATTCATTTTACTTGTCTAAAGCTCACCCATTATTTGATTTATGAAAAGCGTTCATGAGAACAACATCCTGAGGATCTTGCACTGTGTGGCAGTTTGTCTACAGCCATTCATTATACTTGAAATCCAATTTGCCAGGATATAAAACCATGACTAAACTGGCTTTCTCTGTGCAGGCTAAAGTATTACTCTATTATCTCTTGGCATAAATTGTTGCTGTAGAAAAATCTGATGCTAATTTGATTTTCTTCCTCTTAGAAATGAGTATGTCTTTTTTGATTTCTGAAGTTTTATTTCAAAGTTTAACAGTATTACTAGAATATGTCTTGGCTGCTCTAAGGTATTTTTTCTAGTTATGTGCTGTGACATCCTCATATATAGGTTCATCACATTTTATTTCAGAATGTATACATTAACTACAAAATTTTAGTGTTTGCTCTGGTCCAGTGCTTTGATTTTCTCCTATAGAGACTCCAGTTATCTGTGTGTTAGATCTTTGTTGCCTATCTTCTTTAACAATCACCTGTTCACATATCAAATTTCTTTCCTCTATATCCTCTTTATTATTTTCTCCTTTCTATGTTTCACTTATTTTATGATGCTATTTGTGGTATTTACTTACCTTTTGTGTTTTCTAGGTTAATCTTCAATATCACAATAAATATTTTTGTAATTTTAATCCTTTCCTGCATAGTATCAGCTGTATTTTTAAGTTTTTCTTTATATATATATATACACATAATTTCTGAATTTCTCAAATTATAATTTAGATTGTTCTGTTTATACCTCATTACATTCTTAAATTATATGATCTTATTTGTAATTATTAGCTTAAATTTTATAGATGCTTTCTATACATGTGTTTCTGTTAAGCATTTGTTGTCTCTTATCCTGCTCATTATTCTTTGTATCTTATAATAAATGTCTCTTCTCTTTCCTTTGACAATTGTCCCTGTACTTTTCAATAAAACTTCTCCAAACAATTTCTTCTCAGTGCTGGTTTTTATTCTGGAAAGGGGCTTTATTTGATTAATTTGAGAGTTTCTTCATTACAAAACATTCTGGCATCTTTTGACCTTTCCACAGTCCTTTTGTATTTGCCTGTGCATGGGAGATTGATAAAGTCTTCCTTAGTTTTGGCTGTGTTCCCAGATTATTCCATTGAGATTTCCGTTCAAGTTGTGACTCCTTAGTTTGGTAGTGACAACTTACATTTTAGAGTTTTTTGCTGTCACAAACGTAGAAATCCCTTGGCCTTTTCTCCTGTTCCTCACAAATAGTTACTGTTTCCACACAGGTCTTCTATATTTTGATGAATACTTTTCATTCAGTTTTTTTGTTTCTTGTCCGTAGGTATCTCACTTTGTCAGCCAAATTGCTCAATCTCTATTAGTGGAGGTGTTCATAGAGATTCAAACACTATATCTCTACTGACCTGCCTAGCTAACTGAATTTTTTATCTCAATACTGAAAGATGAATTGTAAATTCTAAACCAAAGAATCTTAGAATGCAAACTAATAAGCATTTTAAACCTAGGATTCAACAAATTAGCTGAGGTAAGAGGTTGCATATTATCTTCAAAAGTCAACTATTTGTCTAGAAAATGGATTATGTATAATTTATACATTTAAAATAAAATTAAAAATGTTTTTGCAGCGGGGTCAGGGTGGTCTGAGTATAAAAATTTCTTGTTATTACTATTTATTATTTTCTTTTTCCTCATCATATTTTTTCAGTTATTGTTGTAGAGCTTCCCTGCTGCGTTTTTAGCATTGGATTGTGACAGATGTTTAATGAAAGTTGAAAGTGTTTTTATTCAATGCCATAAGCTTTTCAGAAGAAAGACAATATGCAAATTTAAATCATAAATAACTGAAGTGTGAATCAAGATGCTTTCTCAAAGGAATACATAACTAGTATGTTAAAAAAAAGATAAAATATAATAGCCTTAGATTTAAAGGATTATGAAACTGAAGAGTGAATAATTCCAAACTGCTTCATTATTTTTAGGAAAAAATTTAATTTTTTCACTAGAGTATCTACCTAGACAGGGAAGAAAGTGACTATAAGGCTCATTAGGTAAATGGCTCTGCCAAGAATTCCTATATAACTAGAACATATTTTCTAAAGGAGAGAAATAAATACAGTTGAAAACTGGTTATCTTCCAAAATCATCAACATTCTGGGGGAATTGGTTAAGTAAATTATGGATCATTCTTTTGATGGAACATTGCTTTTACAATGATATTTTTTTAAAATTTAATATAATGAAATATATTGATGTTAAATGGTGTTTATACATATATTTATGTTTTGTCAGGGGATAATTACTCCCATACATTGTTTCTTTCCAAGTGGACAATGTTTCATTGGTGAAGTACTCCTGACCTATGTCTATCATTTTAATCATTCTCTCCTCAAGGTACATATAGAATTTTAATATTATTGGTTTATTTGAAAGGAATTGATTGTTTATAATCACCTCAGTTGTGAAATTTTATGTTTTGGAACCAAGGTTTTTGCCTGAAGCAGGAGTTCTTTCTTATATCAGATGATCACTATAAGCAGGGAACATCCTTCAGGTTTGGGAGCTCTGTTTCAAAGTTGCCAGTGAACAGGTGAGTAATTCTGTTTAATTGTGGGATTCAGTTAGCAGATGAATTTGGCTGTCATACCAGGTAACTTAATCCTTATTGATAGTATTATTTTTCTTTATTTTTTTCTCTTTTTTTTCACAAAGTATACCAAAAAGGAGGGTACTGTTTAATAGGTCACCACAAAATAATTTCCCTGGCTCATCTAATGATTCACAAAGACTCAAATGTACATGTCCATCAACAGATGAATAGATAAAGATGTATATACAATGGAATATTACTCAGCCATAAAAAAGAATGGAATAATGCCATTTGTAGCAACATGGATGGACTTGGAGACTGTCACACTGAGTGAAGTATGTCAGACAGAGAAAGACAAATATCATATGTTATCACTTATATGTGGAATCTTAAAAAATGGTATAAATGAACTTGTTTACAAAACAGAAATAGAGTCACTGTTGTAAAAAACAAACTTATGGTTACCAGGGGGAAAAAGGGGGTAGAAAATTGGGAGATTGGGATTGACACATACACACTACTATATATAAAATAGATAGATAACTAATGATAACCTACTATATGGCACAAGGAACTCTACTCAGCACTCTCTAATGACCTATATGGGAAAAGATTCTTAAAAAGAGTGGATATATGTATATGTATAACTTATTCACTTTGGTGTACAGCAGAAACTAACACAACATTGTAAATAAACTATACTGTACTAAAATTTTTTTTAAAAAGACTCAAAGGCAACTGTTTGAAGACACACACACAGATTGAAATTGAGATAATTCACATTTCAAATTCCCCTGTAATTTCAGTTTAAGACACTCATGTGATTTTCACTATACAAGAAAATATGAGTTATTGCTCAATTGTTTTGAATATTAATCCATCATGTCATGGAAGTATAGTGCAGATGCCAATTGCATATCTAGAGTTAAAATATTTAATTCCCAGTGGATGCTTAAGGTAATAATGCATAATTTAGGTTTTTTATTCACCTGAACACAAATTTTCATGACCTAATTTTAGAAAGAAGTTTCCAAAAATCTTAGCAGGTTAAATGGTGGTATAATATTAAAAAGAGTTAGACTTATAGCTGAAGTGATTAAGAGACCACACTTGGAGAATTAGCAAAAATCAATCCTAATTTAAGAACTGTATAAACAAATGAACACTATCCAAATATGTGTTTACCACTTTTATAAAGGAAACTGCTATAAGAAGGAAATTATCATCCACTCACTGAAGGTGTGGACTACGTAGATATCTCCTTGACCTTAATTATATACCACTAACACTATAAAAAAATATTAAAGAGTATTGTGTGTATATTGTTTTGTAGGAAGTATATCATGATATCAGGCTATTTAACTTTTAGACTTAAATATACAGATTAGATAGACAAAGCTTTTTTTTTTAATATGTGTAAAATCATACATGTAAAGTTTCAAAGGAAGTATGTCAATACATTACTAATTGACTCTCAGTAGTAGGATGATAGATTATTTTTGTATTTATGTTTCCTCTATATTTAAAAATTTCTACATTAGGATCAGTAAATAATTGATTAGAAGATAAAGCTGGCACTGTGTAAACCAAACATCTGGGTAGTTAGTTAGATTTTTAAATTTTCAATATGTTGCTTTGACATTAGATATTTTGATATATAAACTCAGTAAAAGCCATTTATGAAATCTATCTTCACTATGAAAAATGACAAAGATTTTGATACAAGTGCTGAAAAATATAGAGAAAACTGACTTGCATACTGGGGCAATGCAGCCAACAACCAGATGTGCTGGCTTATTTCCTACCAAAACGATTTCTTATCTATATCTTACTTTATGATCCATGAGGAAAGTATCATATTCTACTAATTATGGTACATCTTATTCAAAATTACAACATTATGAGCATATCTGTGGATGCAGAGTTTGTTCACTTTTTTGGACAGTGAAAATTACAAGGCTGTAAAATTTCCATTAATTTTTTTTTTCTGTATAAGAAAAATCAGAGATCTTTACTATAATTATATATTCTTTTCTGGTAATTTATAAAGAGTAGGCAAATAAGGATAAGAATTAGCACTGGTTTTCATTCACATCCTCTTGAAGCTGTAGGAGAAATTTTTGAGGTTTTCCAGTCTATGATTTTCTAATAGAGGTTCATCTTAAATAGAGTGCAAAAGAAAAGGCTCACAGCAACAACTCAAGTCTATTTTTGGTATAATACAATATAACATAATTTTAAAAGTATATCACGATTTAGAAAAGACAAATTTTTTATAGATCAGATTACTGTAAAATTCTGACTTGCCAATCAGGCACAATTTGGTTTTACTTGACATTATCCTTTCTTTGAAAAGTCACTTTCCTTCTCCTTTGAGAGTATACGGTTATAAATTGAAGATAGTAACATTGCATTGGGAAGCATAAGTTAGGAATGATCTTTATTTTACTGTCACAAGTGACTTTTTTTTTCTATTCATACCCTGTCCTTGGTGTTTAGAAGAACTTCATAGGACATTTTGGTAAATTTTAAAGGAGTTACTCCCTTCATCTTCATTTCCACTTCACTACCTTTACTGAGTATCATCTTTCATCATCTGAAAAATACAACAGTGACCTAATATCCTAACTTTTATATTATTCTCATAGCATTACCTTTAATGGCATTTTCCTATTATCCTAAATCAATGGACATGAATGGATTATTTATTACATGGGACTGGGTTAATTGAATAATAATTTAGAAACCAATATACTTGGTCCATTTGTTAAACTGGTCAACCTTACTCTTCCTATTTCTCTCTGCAAACATGTTAGGTAAACCAGTCAGCTTCTTTATTGTGCAGAGTTTAAAAAAATGTATATCTACAAACAGTAAATGCTGGAGAGGGTGTGGAGAAAAGGGGACCCTCATACACTGTTGGTGGGAATGTAAATTGATACAGTCACTATGGAGAACAGTATGGAGGTTCCTTAAAAAACTAAAAATAGAACTACCCTACAACTCAGCAATCCCACTACTGGGCATATACCCTGAGAAAACCATAATTCATAAAAAAAGAGTCATGTACCACAACGTTCATTGTAGCTCTATTTATAATAGCCAGGACATGGAAGCAACCTAAGTGTCCATCGACAGATGAATGGATAAAGAAAATGTGGTACATATATACAATGGAATATTACTCAACCATAAAAAGAAACGATATTGAGTTATTTGTAGTGAGGTGGATGGACCTAGAGTCTGTCATACAGAGTGAAGTAAGTCAGAAAGAGAAAAACAAATACTGTATGCTAACACATATATATGGAGTCTTAAAAAAAAAAAAAAAGGTCATGAAGAACCTAGGGGCAAGACGGGAAAAAAGACGCAGACCTACAAGAAAATGGACTTGAGGACATGGGGAGGGGGAAGGGTAAGGTGAGACAAAGTGAGAGAGTGGTAGTGTATATATGGACATATATACACTACCAAATGTAAAATAGCTAGCTAGTGGGAAGAAGTCACACAGCACAGGGAGATCAGCTCGGTGCTTTGTGACCAAGTAGAAGGGTGGGATAGGGAGGGTGGGAGGGAGGGAGATGCAAGAGAGAAGAGATATGGGGATATATGTATATGTATAACTGATTCACTTCGTTATAAAACAGAAACTAACACACCACTGTAAAGCAATTATATTGCAATAAAAACGTTAACAAATGTATAAGTAAAACACAAATAAATTAGAAAAGGATATAAACATAATGCCTAAAAGTGGAAGTATAATCAGTCAACAGACTTTTGAAAATATTTTTAACGTCTCTGGAAATAAGCTTGCAAATCAATCTGCAGTGCAGTGTCATATCAAATAAATAAATATTCTTCAGATAGTTAAACAACTCTATTTAATAAGGTTTAAAATGACTCACTCATATTTCCAGTGTCATGACGAATTGGTAAAAGTCTTTTAAATCAGCAATATGTAACAGGTTATAATGATATGTAGATACTTGGAAATAATAATTATACACATGAAAACTTATCCAAAGGAGACAATCTTTGAAAGAAATATGATTTGCCCAAAGATATTCTTAGGAAAATGTATTATTTATAATGTTAGGTGAAGGAAGTAAGTATAATATATCCAAAATATATTATCTCATATGAAAACAACATTTAAAATTGTTTTCAGAAAAAAAAGTTGAAAAATGCATATTTTAATGGTGATATCTGGTAATATGCTGGGTGATATATATTCTTTACAATTTCAAAAAATTGATCTTAAATTTCCATGAGAAAAATACTATATATATATGTAGTAAACAAAACAATATTATCTTTCCTGCAAATCCTCAACCTTACTTAATACTACTCAGTCAAGATAGCTAGTTGGATTTTGGTATTAAAATTCCTTTTTCAGGTAAAAAATCAGCTCTTAAATGTCAGCGCTCTCTACATTGCATAAGGCCAATATCTGATGTATAACAATACCAACTGAATAAATGCTTATTAACTATATTAGCCAATGAAGTGATAATGCATACTTTTTATCCACTTTTGTTATTTCAAATTATCTGTTATATTATGACTGCTATATAGTCCATTTAGCTGTTAGTCAAAAAATCTTATGTGGTTGTAATTATGCACATTGATGTTAAGTTTTTTCTCTGCTTGATTTATCTTAGCACTAATTTAGATTTATATATAAAATTATATATGATTTTTATAATGCTACTATCTTAGAGGCATGTAATTTCATTTTTAGTACACTGACGTTGTTAAATTTAACATAGCTCAGCATATACTCCAATATTCTTTTAGCTTTACTATATTACAAGTTTTTAATATAAATGAATTCTTAAATCTCCCAAATATTTTCATTTTCTCAAGAATGTTTACATTGTTTCTTTTTAAAGTGTCTCAGATCATTCTGTTTCTTGAATTTCTGTTTTTCTTTTTTGAATTTGATTTAGTTTTTAGACTCGATTGTTCTTATTTTAATGTTTCAACAATATATTTTTATACCAACTATATTGATCAAATAGTCAAGCATGTAGGTGATCAGACATGACAATTATTAAGTGCTTTCCATGTGCTTTGACTACTTACTAAGAATAGAGAAGCATGCAAAGCAAAGTCCTCCTGAGTCTTATATAGCACTTTATTTCATTCCTGTTTGCATATCAAAACACCATGCATGCCCCACAAGCAGAGGTAATAATTTAAAATTATTTTGTGTACTTTCTATGAGTTATGACTAAAATTGTTATTAAATTTTCAAAATATTCCTGCAAACTTTTGCATTCCTATAACATGTGTGAACACATAAGCAAGATTTAAGGACAAATAGAGTTCAACAATGTATATGCAGATTGATGTCACGCAAAATGTGAGTTCGGATCATTGCTGTTTTCCATGTTAGGAAAACATTTTAAATATTTTTTGATACCTGCTACGAATTGAATTGTGTCCTCCCAAAAAGATGTGTTGAAGTTCATCCATGGGAATCTCTGAATGTGACCGTATTTGGAAATAAGGTCTTTGCAGACATAATCAAGTTAAGGCGAGATCATACTGGATAATAGTAGACCCTAAACAATGACTGGTATATTTGTAACAAGAGAGAAGTTTGGGCAGCAACATACAGAGAAGAAAACCATTTGGAGATTGAGGCAGGAAAATTCATCTATAAACCAAGGAATGCCATGGATTACTGAAACCAGCAAAAGCTAAAAGAAATATTCCTGCCCTAGAAACTTCAGATAATGTATGGACTTGTTGATTTTGGACTTCAACCCTCTAAAACTGTGAGAGAATAAGTTTATACAGTTTGCAGCAATTTGTTAAGCAGCCCCAGGAATTTAATACAATGTCCATTCCAGATAAGAAAACATTATATAAAGAAATGTTATAGTTTTCCACTCAGATAATTCTCTAGCAAAGAATCAGACATTTTTTTCTATAAAGGGTTAAAATGGAAATATTTTTGATTCTGTAGGCCATATGATTTCTGTCACAATTATCCAACTCTGTCATTATGGCACAAAAGCAACCATAGGCAACATATAAATGAATGAACATTGCTATTTTCCAATAAAACATTATTTACAAAAACAGGTAGCTGGCCCATGGTCTAGACATTGTCTTATACTGCTTTTCTTCTACTTTCTCATTTTCATATAGACTTTCCAATTTATTTCCCTTTGGCTGTGGGAAATGTGCTCTCTTCTTGGATTTTAGATTGATATTACCTGGGATATGTTAACCAGATTTGGTAAGGAGGATAATGGGCCCTGAAAGATGTTCAGGTCCTTGTCCCTGGCAACCTGTAAATATGTCACCTTATATGGCAAAAGCGACCTTGTGTATGTGATTAAACTAAAGAGCTTCTGACGGTGAGATTACCTGGACTGTGTGGTCCCAATGTAATCCTAAAGTTCCTTATAATAAGGAGATGGGAGGATTAGAGTCAAAAAAAGTAATTTGAAGCAAAAAAGCCAAGAAAGAGAGAGACTGAAAGATGCTACAGTACTGACTTAAAGATAGAGAATGGGGCCACGAGCCAAAGAATGCAGGGGATCCTTAGAAACTAGAAAAGGCATGGAAACATTCTTCCCAGAACCCCCAAAAGGAATGCAGCCCTGTTTACCAATTTTAGACTCTGACCTCTAGAACTGTAAGAGAATACATTTGTGTAGTTTTAAAGTACTAAATATTTGATAATTTGTTATAATAGCAATAGGAAACTAATAGACCAGGTTTTTGTATCTTAACATTCCAAGATTTTCATTTAGATTCTCTTTACTAATTTCCATGTACTACAGCCTCCAAAACTCAACAACTTATTCAGTGTTTATTGCTGGACATACCCCATAATCCAAGGCCTATACACTGGGGCCATGGTTTTCTGAAGGTTTGGGAGAAAAATAAGGAAAAGACAAAAACAAAAAAAATCAAACTTTTCAAACATGAGCTAGCCTCCTTGAATCTGTGTGATGGCTGAATGTGGCTTACCATATATGGTAGAATACACAAACCTAATCTTGAAAAAGAACTGCATTGGATGTACAATATTCGTGGTCTACACCTAAGGGCCTCTGACAGTGTTGGGCTAGCACTGATTTCTCTACTGGAAGCACATTCCCTGTTAGGGAAGACTATTATTCAGTATAGGTAGGAGATGAAATAAACCAGCATTGGAACTCAATTCTTGTGAGATTACTGTTAGAAAGAGGCAGTCTTCAGAGTATTACCTGGAAGAAGGGCTCTCTCATATATCCCTGGAAATTGATTTTAATACTAGTTTATAATTTTTGTTCCAAAATCAGTAGGAAACGTCTTATATGATATGCAAAATAACACTGTAGATCTAGGGAATACAGCCATTGTAGAGTGCTCCTAGTTTTTTCATATGTTTCCCCATCAACTTCAGTGCTGAACCTGGGTAATGATAATGTCTCTTGGGGAAGTGAATGAACCTCCAATTCTTCCCAAACCAATCACTGCAAGAATTTTACCTTTCAGTGTAACATCCCTTTACTGGAAACTAAACACATACCCACGAGCCTGGCAGAAGAGTATCTCATTTCATTTCCTTTTCAATCCTTTCTCCATCTCACAATAGCATCCCTTGGCTCTGAATGTCCCCAGCAAGAATCACTTCTCACCCAGGCTCCACTGGGGACTTGAAAATTCCCTGCATCTATGTCTCCAGAAGAAACAAAGTACAATAGAAGATAGTTTATCTGAAGGATACACAAAACACACCCACAAAACATACTTGCTCTATAATTTTAACAGATGTTTATCCACATGATAAAGGAGCAAGCTACTGTAATAATTTTAAAACTCTGCTTTAGTTAGTGGTGTTGGTGATGACTGGACCAATTGGAGTGTGGTGATGTCTTTGAGGCCCATTTAAAACCCTAAGACAGGGTGGTATAGATCGTAAAATAATGTTGATTATGGTTCTAAAGGAGTTAGGAAAAAAAAACTCTAAGAAGGAAACTCAGAGCAAAAGCAAACAGATGACAGGGAGGGGAAGTCACAGGTGTATTTACATTTCAAAACCTACCGAACTTTACATTTTAAATATATGCCATGTAATACTTGCCAATTACATCTAAATGAAGGTTTTGGGTTTTGGGGGTTTTTGTTTGTTTTTTAAATCAGAAGAGAGTACTGAGGAGAAAGCAGCATGCTAACATTTAGAGATCTGACAGAGAAGAACACTGGAAGGCAAAGAACATGGATACAAATAGACTGGCTGTATTTAAGGACTATTATTAACATGCTAGTTCCTTAAGCAGTCCTTGATGGCAGAATGAATGGTTTGAATAACTTTTCAGACCCCAATAAATCTTCCTTTAGCAGGGTCCACAACACATTATCTCAGTCTACCTGAACTCACATTAAATATAGCCGTATCCTTACATAATATGAGAGAAAGATAAAGAGATTATTTGATTATTTTTCATTTGTGGCTATTCAACACCTATTAATACTGAGTTGGTATATTTCTTCAAGTATTTTAGGGTCAGTAAATTTATTTTTCCTCACAGATCTCAAATGTTCTTCTAGGCTCTTGAAAAGTCTATAGGGCAGAAGGCTACTTACAGAGCCTACTAGAAAAAAAAGTCTCAGTAGGAAACTTAACCCATTAGGAAAAATGAAGAAAATATTTTTTGTTTTCTGGAAAAGGGGAAGAATAGCAGCCGAACTCCTAAGGAGTACTTAAGTGCAAGTGTTTAAATCATACCCCTCTCCAGCACTTTTTAGGCACTCAGTAAATGTTATTTTCAAATATTATGGGCTCTTGATTATATTCAGTAGATTATAATGGTTGAGTTTTCTCACTCAGTCTGATCCTACCTCAGCTCACATATTACTACCTGAATGACCATAACACAACTGTATTATTTAACTTCACTGATCCTTTTTAAATTGTGAAAGTAACATGAAATAATCAACTTAAACTTTTTAAATTGATAACCATCACATGGTAAAGAACCTGACATTTTCATTCTTGGCAGCTAAAACTCAATATACACCAAGTGTTCACTTTAGAGACATTATCACATTTAATTTTTAAAGTAACCTGATGAATGTCACGCTTTTGTTATATCTATTTTAATGAAGAATATAATGCTCATCTATAGGAATTTTTTTTCAAATCCATATAGCCGGCAAATGTGGGATTGATACTCAAACCTCTGAGTATGACTACAGCACCTCTTCATCTTTGTGGATGTCATTTTAAATAAAACAGATAGATTGCACAGTTATAAAATATTTAATTTTTGTATTAAAAACTTATTTGTTAGATATTATGGGTAATCACATTGCTGTGGAACCCTTCTTATCTAATGCATAAGTTGCAAAAAAATTTTATTTGGGGTTCCACAGGGTTCCACAGATAAGCTGGAACCTTTGAAAATGGATACAGCACCTCAGCCCAAAACGATTTCTACCAAAATATCAATTTAAGGAAAAAAGGCAGAAATCATCTACTGGAATTTGTGACTGTTTGGATATTTGTAACAAGAAATAATATGATGGTCAATACTCAGGAGAAATACATTTTGTGCAAAAAATAATACAATATCAAAGATAAGATAACAAATAAGATAACTGGCAAGCGGGAAAATGTTCTAATGTCTCAAAACACACCAGAAACATATTTCACAATCAGCATCTTAAAAACAGATTTCTTCCTGATGATTTGTGTATCTCAAAAATAAATTAGGAAGGTACATGATATTCTATTACAGCACTCTAAACTACTAATCTTAGCTTCATCAGAAACCCTAAAAGTCTAAAACTATTTGTCAAGTGGCAATACACTGAGAATTGCATTATGTTCTCTTGGCAGTGTACTGAAATATTTGCAATTTTCATGTTTTATAGCTCCCTGGAATCATTAGCACACTTCCATTTTAGAGGCTGTGCTAAATTGAGCACAAATTTGAGTGAATAGTTGGAGGAAATAAAAGAGAGGGGTAAGATTCATTTTAATAGTTGGGGAACTTGACTGGGAAAATGATCTGTCAGTATTTTTCTGGAACACAACACTCTATGTAATTAGATTGGTGGAATGAAGGGAGATAGAAAGGACAAGGTTAGATATTTTGGGGGGGAATAATTATCCTTGAGGATGCAGTTAAAACTATGTGAGCAAGATGCAGCCTGGAAGATGGCAGAATAAAAGGACACACGCTCACTCCCTCTTGTGAGAGCACTGGAATCACAACTAACTGCTGAACGATCATTGACAGGAGGACACTGGAACTCACCAAAAAAGATGCCGCACATCCAAGGACAGGGGAGAAGCCACAATGAGACGGGGACTCAATCACAATAAAATCAAATCCCATGGCTGCTGGGTTGGTGACTTACAAACTGGAGAACACTTATACCACAGAGGTCCGCCCACTGTAGTGAAGGTTCTGAGCCCCATGTCAGGCTTCCCACCTGGGGGTCTGGCAGCGGCAGGAGGACTTCCTAGAGAATCAAACTTTGAAGGATGGTGGGATTTGAGTGCAGGTCTTTGACAGGACTTGGGGAAGTGGAGACTCCACTCTTGGAGGGCACACACAAAGTAGTGTGAGCATCAGGACACAGGGGAGGGAGTGGTGACCACATGGGAGACTGAACCGGACCTACCTGCTAGTGTTGGAGGGACTCCTGCAGAGGCAGGAGGTGGGTGTGGCTTACGGTGGGGACAAGGACACTGGCAGCAGAAGTTCAGAGAAGTGCTCATTGGCATGAGCCCTCCCAGAGTCCACCATTAGCCCTGCCCAAGAGCACTGGTAGGCTCCAGTGCTGGTTGCCTCGGGCCAAACAACCAACAAGGAGGGAATTCAGTCCCACTGATCAGTAGACAAGTGGATTAAAGTATGACTGAGCTCTGTCCACCAGAGCAACACCCAGCTCTACTCACCACCAGTCCCTCCCATCAGGAAGCTTTCACAAACCTCTTAGATAGCCTCATCCATCAGAGGGCAAACAGCAGAAGCAAGAAGAACTACAAGTCTGCAGCCTGAGGAATGAAAACCACATTCATAGAAAGAAAGACAAAATGAAAATGCAGATGACTACATACCAGATGAAGAAACAAGATAAAACCCCAGAAAAAAACTAAATGAAGGGGAGATAGGCAATCTTCCAGAAAAAGAATTCAGAATAATGATAGTGAAGATGATCCAGGACGTCGGAAAAAGAATTGAGGCAAAGATCGAGACGATGCAAGAAATGTTTAACAAAGACCTAGAAGAATTAAAGAAAAAACACGTAGAAAAATTAAAGAACAAACAAACAGAGAGGAACAATACAATAACTAAAACGAAAAATACACTAGAAGGAATCAGTAGCAGAATAACTGAGGCAGAAGGACGGATAAGTGACCTGGAAGACGGAATGGTGGAAATCACTGCCATGGAACACAATAAAGAAAAAGAATGAAAAGAAATGAAGACAGACTAAGAGACCTCTGGGACAACATTAAAAGCACCAACATTCCCATTATAGAGGTCCAAGAAGGAGAAGAGAGAGAAGAGAAAGGACCCGAGAAAATATTTGAAGAGATCAGAGTAGAAAACTTCCCTAACATGGGAAAGGAAATAGCTACCCAAGTCCAGGAAGTGCAGAGAGTCCCAGGCAGGATAGACCCAAGGAGAAACACACTGAGACACATAATAATCAAATTGACAAAAAGTAAAGATAAAGAAAACTTATTAAAAGTAACGAGGGAAAAGCAACAAATAACATACAAGGGAACTCCCAGAAGGTTAACAGCTGATTTCTCAGCAGAAACTCTACAAGGCAGAAGTAGTGGCATGATATATTTAAAATGATGAAAGGTAAGAACCTACAACAAAGATTACTCTACCCAGCAAGGATCTCATTTAGATTTGACAGAGAAATCAAAAGCTTTATAGACAAGCAAAAACATAGAGAATTCAGACCACCACACCAGCTTTACCACAAATGCTAAAGGAACTTCTCTAGCCTGGAAACAAAAATTAAGGAAAAGACCTACAATAACAACCCAAAACAATTAAGAAAATGGTAATAGGAACATATATATCGATAATTATCTTAAATTATCTTAAATATAAATATAAATGGATTAAATGCTCCAATCAAAAGACACAGGCTTGCTGAATGTATACCAAAAAAAGACCCATATATATGCCTTACCAGAGACTCACTTCAGACCTAGGGACACATACAGACTGAAAGTGAGGGGATGGAAAAAGATATTCCATGCAAATGGAAATCAAAAGAAAGCTGGAGTAGCAATACTCATATCAGATAAAATAGACTTTAAAATTCAGAATGTTACAAGAGACAAGGAAAGACACTACATAATGAACAAGGAATCAATCCAAGAAGAAGATATAACAGTTATAAATATATATGCACCCAACATAGGAGCACCTCAATATATAAGGCAAATGCTAACAGCTATAAAAGAGGAAATCGACAGTAACACAATAATAGCGGGAGACTTTAAAACCTCACTTACTCCAATGCACAGATCATCCAGACAGAAAATTAATAAGGAAACACAAGCTTTAAATGACACAATAAACCAGATAGATTTAACTGATATTTATAGGACATTCCATGCAAAAAAAGCAGATTACACTTTCTTCTCAAGTGCACACGGACCATTCTCCAGGATAGATCACATCTTGGGTCACAAATCAAGCCTTGGTAAATTTAAGAAAATTGAAATCATATCAAGCTTCTTTTCTGACAACAACTCTATGAGATTAGAAATCAATCACAGGGGAAAAAAATGAAAAAAATACAAACACATGGAGGCTAAACAATACATAATTAACTAAGAGATCACTGAAGAAGTCAAAGAGGAAATCAAAAAAAGCCTAAGACAAACAACAATGAAAACATGACAAATCAAAACCTATGGGATTCAGCAAAAGCAGTTCTAAGGGGGAAGTTTATAGCAACAAAATCTTACCTCAAGAAACAAGAAAAATCTCTAATAAACAGTCTAACGTTACACCAAAAGGAACTGGACAAAGTAGAACAAAAAAAAAAACCCAAAGTGAGTAGAAGAAAATAAATGATAAACATCAGAGCAGAAATAAATGAAATAGAAACAAAGAAAATAATAGCAAAGATCAATAAAACTTAAAGCTGGCTCTTTGAGAAAATAGACAAAATTGATAAACCTTTAGCCAGACTCATCAAGAAAAAGGGAGAGAGGACTCAAATCAATAAAATTAGAATTGAAAAAGGAGAATAAGTTACAATGGACACTGTAGAAATACAAGGCATCATAAGAGACTACTACAAGCAACTCTATGCCAATAAACTGGACAACATGGAAGAAACAGACAAATTCTTAGAAAGGTATAACTTTCCAAGACCGGACAAGGAAGAAATAGACAATATGAATAGACCAATCACAAGTGATAAAATTGAAACTGCAATTAAATATCTTCCAAAAAACAAAAGTCCAGGACCAGATGGCTTCACATGTGAATTCTATCAAGCATTTAGAGAAGAGCTAACACCCATCCTTCTCAAACTCTTCCAAAAAATTGCAGAGGAAGGAACACTCCCAAACTCATTCTACAAGGACACCAACATCCTGATACCAAAACCAGACAGAGATACTACAAAAAAAGAAAATTACAGACCAATATCACTGATGAATATAGATGCAAAAGGCCTCAACAAAATACTAGCAAACAGAATCCAACAACACATTAAAAGGATCATACACCATGATCAAGTGGGGTTTATCCCAGGGATGCAAGCGTTCTTCAATATACACAAATCAATCAATGTGATACACCATATTACCAAACTGAAGAAGAAAAACCATACGATCATCTCAATAGATGCAGAAAAAGCTTTTGACAAAATTCAACACCTATTTATGATAAAAAGTATCCAGAAAGTGGGCATAGAGGGAACCTACTTGAACATAATAAAGGCCATATACAACAAACCCACAGCAAACATCATTCTCAATGGTGAAAAACTGAAAGCATTTCCTCTAAGATCAGGAACAAGAAAAGGATGTCCACTGTTGCCACTGTTACTCAACATAGATTTGGAAGTCCTAGCCATGGCAAACAGAGAAGAAAAAGGAATACAAATTGGGAAAGAAGAAGTAAAACTGTCACTGTTTGCAGATGACATGATGCTATATCTAGAGAATCCTAAAGATGCCACCAGAAAACTACTAGAACTAATCAATGAATTTGGTAAAGTTGCAGGATACCAAATAAATGTACAGAAATCTCTTGCATTCCTATACACTAACAATGAAAGGTCCGAAAGAGAAATTAAGTAAACACTTCCATTCACTACTGCAACAAAGAGAATAAAATACCTAGGAGTTAACTACCTAAGGAGTAAAAAGACCTGTATGCAGAAGACTATAAGACACAGGTGAAAGAAATAAAAAATGATACAAACAGATGGAGAGATATACCATGTTCTTGGATTGGAAGAATCAATATTGTGAAAATGACTGTACTACCCAAAGCAATCTATAGATTCAATGCAATCTTTATGAAATTACCAATGGCATTTTTTTACAAAACTAGAACAAAAAAATCTTAAAATTTGTATGGAGACACAAAAGACCCCGAATAGCCAAAGAAATCTTGAGGAAAAGAAATGGAGCTGGAGGAATCAGACTCCCTGACTTCAGATTATACTACAAAGCTACAGTAATTAAGACAATGTGGTACTGGCACAAAAACAGAAATATAGATCAATGGAACAGAATAGAAAGCCCAGAGGTAAACCCATGCACCTATGCTGAACTAATTTATGACAATGGAGGCAAGAATATACAATGGAGAAAAGACAGGCTCTTCAATAAGTCATGCTGGGAAAACTGGACAGCTACATGTAGAAGAATGAAATTAGAACACTCCCTAAAACCATAAACAAAAGTAAACTCAAAATGGATTAAAGACCTAAATGTAAGACTGGACACTATAAAACTCTTAGAGGAAACCAAAGGAAGAATACTCTATGACATAAATCACAGCAATATCTTTTTTGACCCACTCCTAGAGTAATGGAAATAAAAACAGAAATAAACAAATGGGACCTAATGAAACTTAAATGCTTTTGCACAGCAATGGAAACCATAAATAAGACGAAAAGACAACCCTCAGGATGGGAGAAAATATTTGCAAATGAAGTAACTGACAGAGGATTAATCTCCAAAATATACATACAGCTCATGCAGCTCAATATTAAAAATACAAACAACCCAATCAAAAAGTGGGCAGAAGACCTAAATAGACATCTCTCCAAAGAAGACATACAGATGACCAAGAGGCACATGAAAAGCTGCTCAGAATCTCTAATTATTAGAGAAATGTAAATCAAAACTACAATGAAGTATCACTTCACACCTGTCAGAATGTCCATCATCAAAAATCTACAAAGAATAAGCGCTGGAGAGGGTGTGGAGAAAATGGAGCCCTCTTGCACTGTTCGGGGAAATGTAAATTGATACAGCCACTATGGAGAACAGTATGGAGGTTCCTTAAAAAACTAACAATAGAATTATCATATGACCAGCAATCCCATTACAAGGCATATACCCAGAGAAAACCATAAATCAAAAAGACACAGGCACCCCAATGTTCATTGCAGCAGTATTTACAATAGCCAGGTCATGGAAGCAGCCTAAATGTCTATCGACAGACGAGTAGACAAAAAAGATATGGTATATATATACAGTGGGGTATTAGCCATAAAAAGGAAATAAACTGACTCATTTGTTGAGACATGGATGGACCTAGAGACTATCATGCAGAGTGAAGTAAGTCAGAAAGAGAAAAACAAATATCGTATATTAACGCACATGTGTGGAACCTAGAAAACTGGTACAGATGAACCGGTTTGCGGGGCAGAAATAGTGACACAGATATAGACAACAAATGTATGGACACCAAGGGGTGAAGGTGGGGGTGGGGGTGGGGTGGTGGGATGAATTGGGAGATTGCGATTGACATATATATACTAATATGTATAAAATAAATAACTAATACAAACTTGCTGTATAAAAAATAAATTAATTAAATTAAATTTTTTAAAAACTATGTGAGCATGAAAAGCTGCATAGTCAAATCTTAAGTGGAAAGAAGAAAAAATATAGAAAGATTATGAGCAATTAAGAAGGACATCTCAATAGAAGTAGAAGGCAAAGTTCAGGCCTTAGAGCTAATAGAATTTATTGTTTTTACACAAACTGAATCATTAAAGGATCTTCTTTGTTGTTGTTAATTGTGTGTATTTGTATTACACTAATATATTTTCCAATTTAAATCAATTGAAAAAAGTATATACTGCTTTGCTCATGCTCTCAATTAAATCATAGAACCCTTGAAGAAGAAACTGCATCCTTTATTTTAATTATGCATTATGCTATGCATATTTTTCATATATAATATTGAGCCAGAAAATCTTAGGAATTTTTACATAGATATCATCATAGGTCACAGGTAATTTTATTTTTCATATGTTGTTTGCCTAACTCAGTACCAAGATTCATTCTTTGCCGACCAACATAAAGTTCACTTGCCAAAGGCCCAAACGGAATCTCTTACAGATTCCTCCCAAGAAAAGGCAAGCTTGTGTTAAGAGTTTGGAGGTATTGTCCCAGGTAGCTCACTAGTGAAGAGTTCTTCAAACTATCAGGGCTTATGTTTAAAATCCATCTGAATCATATATGTTATTACCATAATGTCTTTGCTTTAACATAAACATTTTCCCCTATGTATACTGTGGATTAAATCAGGAAGTAGGCAGATGCTCCAAGTTTATCTATGGCCCTGCCAAACTCTCTGGAATAAAATTGAATACCCACAGGTTATGGTTACCACAGCTTGAGAAGAACAGACTTAAATATAGACGTGGGGGGCTTCCCTGGTGGGGCAGCGGTTGAGAGTCTGCCTGCTGATACAGGGGACGTGAGTTCGTGCCCTGGTCTGGGAAGATCCCACATGCCGTGGAGCGGCTGGGCCCGTGAGCCATGGCCGCTGAGCCTGCGCATCCGGAGCCTGTGCTCCGCAACGGGAGAGGCCACAACAGTGAGAGGCCCGCATACCACACACAAAAAAAATAGAAATGGGGCGGTGGAGTCAAGATGGTATACTAGGAGGACATGGAATTCGCGTCTCCTCACAACTAGGGCACCTACCAGGCACTGGTGAGGGACCACAGACATCTGATGGGATGGTAGGAACCCCTAGAAACCAGCTTGCAGGATCTTTCTTCCCAGGCTGGAGGTCAGGCCCAAGCTCCTACGGTGGGAGCTCCGAGTCCAAACCGCTGGACTAACAGAGAACCTCAGACCCCAGGGAATATCAATCGGAGTGAGGTCTCCTGGAGGTCCTCATCTCAGCACCAAGACCCAGCTCTATACAACTGCCTGAAAACTCCAGTGCTGGATGTCTCAGGCCAAACAACCAGTAAGAGAGGAATACAACACCACCCATCAAGAAAAAAAAAAGAAATGACAAAAAAATTGTTACAGATGAAGGAGCAAAGTAAAAAGCTACAACACCAAATAAATGAAGAGGAAATAGAGAACCTACCTGACAAAGAATTCAGAGTAATGATGGTAAAGATGATCCAAAATCTCAGAAACACAATGGAGAAAATACAACAAACATTTAACAAGGATCTAGAAGAACTTGTTGGACAGCTTGGACAGCTACATGTAAAAGACAACTTGGACAGCTACATGTAAAAGAATGAAATTAGAACACTCCCTACCACCATACACAAAAGTAAACTCAAAATGGTTTCAAGACCTAAATTTAAGGCCAGGCACTATAAAACTCATAGAGGAAAACATAGAACACTCTATGACATAAATCACAGCAAATCCTTTTTGACCCACATCCTAGAGGAATGGAAATAAAAATGAAAATAAACAAATGGGACCTAATGAAACTTAAAAGCTTTTGCACAGCAAAGGAGAACTTAAACAAGACAAAAACACAACCCTCAGAATGGGAGTAAGTATTTGCAAATGAAGCACCTGACAAAGGAATAATCTCCAAAATTGACAATCAACTCATTCAGCTCAATATCAGAAAAACAAACAACCTGGGCTTCCCTAGTGGCGCAGTGGTTGAGAGTCCGCCTGCTGATGCAGGGGACACGGGTTCGTGCCCTGGTCTGGGAAGATTCCACATTCCGCGGAGCAGCTGGGCCCGTGAGCTATGGCCGCTGGGCCTGCGCATCCGGAGCCTGTGCTCCGCAACGGGAAAGGCCACAGAGGTGAAAGGCCCGTGTACCGCAAAAAAAAAAAACAAAACAAAACAACCCAATCCAAAAATGGGCAGAAGTCCTAAATAGACATTTCTCCAAAGAAGATATACAGATTGTCAACAAACACATGAAAGAATGCTCAACATCACTAATCATTAGAGAAATGCAAATCAAAACCACAGTGAGGTATCACCTCACACTGTTCAGAATGGCCATCATCAAAAAAATCTACAAACAGTAAATGCTGGAGAAGGTATGGAGAAAAGGGAACCCTCTTGCACTGTTGGTGGGTATGTAAATCGATACAGCCACTATGGAGACCAGTATGTGGAGGTTCCTTAGAAACTAAAAATAGAACTACCATATGACCCAGCAATCCCACTACTGGGTGTATACACTGAGAAAACCACAATTCAAAAAGAGTCATGTACCACAATGTTCCTTGCAGCTCTATTTACAATAGTCAGGACATGGAAGCAACCTAAGTGTCCATCAACAGATGAATGGATAAAGAACATGTGGCACATATATACAATGGAATATTACTCAGCCATAAAAAGAAATGAAATTGAGTTGTTTGTAGTGAGATGGATGGACCTAGAGTCTTTCATACCGAGTGAAGTAAGTCAGAAAGAGAAAAACAAATACCATATGTTAACACACATATATGAATTCTAAAAAAAAAAAAAAAAAATGTTCCTGATGAACCTAGGGGCAGGACTGGAATAAAGACGCAGATATAGAGAATGGACTTGAGTACACAGGAAGGGGGAAGCATAAGCTGGGACAAAGTAAGAGAGTAGCATTGACATATATACACTACCCGATGTAAAATAGATAGCTAGGGGGAAGCAGCTGCATGGCACAGGGAGATCAGCTTGGTGTTTTGTGACCACCTAGAGGGGTGGGATAGGGAGGGTGGGAGGGAGACGCAATAGAGAGGGCATATGGGAATATACATATGCATATAGCTGATTCACTTTGTTATACAGCAGAAAGTAACACAACACTGTAAAGCAATCATACTCCAATAAAGATGATAAAAAAATAAAATAAAATAAAGGGGAAAATTACTTAATGGAGAAGTAAAATGAAGAGCTTGTTATTTTTAAAAAATAAAAACAGATCTCTTTAAGTCAGGCCAAGAAGAAAAGAGATCTAACACAAATAGCATTAGAGATAAGAAAGGATAACACTCATACCTGAGTTTGACTCTTATTGCTCTAATGGAAGGAATTTTGTAATAATAACCTAAAAAATACATATTATATTATATTTTATTACATTATATTAAAATTTATATTATAAAATTATTTTTTGGCTTGAAGCAGAAAAGATCATTTTTCACTTCTAATTGAGCAATCATCAATAAAATATCAATAACTGACAAATTTGGAAAATTATTAATATATTTACAACAAATGCAAAGGTTTTATGAGAGATTTAGTTACATTTCTTAGGTTGCATAAAATAAATGTTATTTTTCTACAAAGTACAGTAGTATGGAACCTGGCATCTCTAAAGATATTTTTTTCATTCGAGAAATTATTAAAGATGCATGATGATGGGTATATGATACTTATTATATTTACATAACTATTCATATAATGTTCAGAGTAAATATAGAGTCTTTGTAATGCTATGTGATCACAGTTTATTTTTCAAATAACACCTTGCTTTTTTCTGAGTACAAAGGAAACATGGACTCACTACACAAAATTTGAATGTCCTATGAACGTATAAGAAGTTTTTGTTTAATTCAACCCCTCAGAGAAAGATGTACATGTATGTCACACTTTCTTATATCTGTTTTACAAAATTCATGTATTCTTTCATTCTAAATTTTTCATATAAGATTATATTTGATACATATTGAATCATTATGCAGTATACCTGAGACTAAAATAATGTCCTATGTCAATACCTCAATAAAAAAATACAAGGAAATGGGGAAAAAATAGACATGGGGAAGCCACTTCTGACACAACAGCGTGATGAGCCCCACAGACCCATTCCTCAGTGAAACAGGTGAAAACTGTAAAAATGATAACGACTTAAAGTCTCTGAAAATGGCCCTAAAACTATACAGTAAATATAGATTTATTTAAGTAAACCTACAAAATTTGGTAAGGACTGTGACGTTCTATGATATTTGAACCAAACCCCTCCCTTCCTTCCCCACAGATAAAGAGATGGAAATTCTACTCCACACTGTTTCAACTAAGAGCACAGGGGTTCCATCACCACACAACTCCCAGTCAGAGGTCTGTCTTCCTGGGAAGGGAGAATATTAGCATTTCTCATCCTGCTCCCAGCTATCTGTTAATAAAGTGAAGTTCCAGGTGGGCGTGGCAAGGAGTGGGTGATACCTTCTTCCACTTAGGTCCAGTTTATGGTATGGAGGCTCTTGGGTGCAGCAATGCCTGCCCTGGCTTATGGGGTGGGGTTTCCACAACAAGAGAGTAAGTCAAGGAGACATGGAACTGCTGCCCACCCCTTCCACCAAGCCCTCAGCTTGTCACACAGAGAAAAGCACTCCATTGTCCCTAATCTCAGCTCCACGGTCATGACTCAAAGATTCTTCCAAGGGGTGGTGGTGGTGAGGGGGAGAAGCCAAAAAACAGGGAGCTCCAAATCCTCCCCCAAAGGAACTGTTCTTCATTTGTAACAGCATAAGGGCACTCTTCAAAAGAATAGAGGTGTAGGGAAAAGCAATTAGGACTTGATTGAAAGATTTACTGGAGATATTGGATAAACTATAGACTCATCAGGTTCCCAGAAGTAAAAGGGGAAAGAAATAGCTGAGGAGAACCCTCCTGGAGTCACAGCCAATTATCAAACCATGGCCTCAGGGACTTTCCCTTCAAAGGAACAAGAATTTGATTGGATTAGTCTGTGAATTCAGTACATGTCTCTGGGCACTGTTGAAAATAATAGAGCAACCCTCCTGTAATCAGTAGAGGTTAATATCTGGGTGTAGTCAGGGAAAGAGACACTCAGAGATGGCCTTGCCAAAACCACAGACATCACAAGTAACAGTGGACTTTTCCAAAGCTGCATCCCCTGAGAAGCAACATCAGAGACTTACCACCGTGGAAGGAAAGATATCAACTCCCCTAAAATAATCCAACCAGTCACTAAACAAGTAAAGGAGAAAATAATAATAACAAGCTTGGGGCGCTATTATATATTATCAAAAATATATAGTTTCCAACACAAAATTATGAGACAAGCAAAGAACTAGGAAAGGATGCCCCATACATTAGGGAAAACAAAAAACAACAACAACAAAAACAAGCAGGCAACACAAAGAGTGCCTACAAGAGTGCCTACCTGTCAGAATTAACAGGCAAAAGTTTAAGTAACAATTATAAATACGTTCAAAGCACTAAAGGTAACCATGATAAAAGAAGTAAAGGTTGATATGATAACAATGTCTCATCAAATAAAGACTACCAATAAAGAGATTGGCAATGTATAAAAGAACCAAATGGAAATTCAGGAATTGAAAAGTTGTCATCTCCAGTATTTTCACAGGTGGAGGGAGCCATGCCAGAGGCTTCCAACATAATGGCTCTTCCAGGGAGCCACCAGGGGGAACTGAGGGGCCAACGGGTCTAATAGGGCTGTGTAGATTTATGATGCCCTGATTAAGGTTTGCTTGCACAGTTGAGAACGTCTACTGCTACCACAGATTCTCAATAAATTTTGAGGGTCCTGGAAGTGCACCATGAAAATGATTGGGTAGTTTTCTCAATCCACAGTAGTAAAGGTTGGAGGCACATGTGTAGTCTTGGTGAAGGAAAATTTAGTCACATGCTTTCAACAGTCAAATGTTTGGCTTTATATTACCAGAGATGGGTCTGAACTACATAAGGCTATCAGCTAGTTAGGGTTGCAATTGGGGCAGTGTAATGACCAATGCCTGGGATTATTTCCACTTCCTATGGGGAGGTTTATGGTTAGGAGAAATAAGTTATTCACTAAAGCCACTATACATTGGAATTTCAGCTGGAACTTGCATATCAAGTGGGTAGGTGTGGTCCAGCAGGGTCAGGGAAGTCTATGACCTGGGGACCATAGCTAACCACCTGATGGGGTCATCAATGAATATTGAGAAACAAGATGATCAACATTATTTTTCCTTTATTCTTTTGACTAGTTTAGTGATTATGAAGATAACCAGTAAAATATATGACCTGGGGTGGTGTTATGAAATTGAGTTAATTAAGGAAAAATAGCATAATACATGAATCAAGAATGGCAAAAAATGAGGAATCAAAAAATCAAATATTTTTAATGTGCTGGTTATATGTCAATCATCTGTGCTTTGTCTAGAATGAAGTTAGCAATGTAATACTCTTGCTTAAGGAGCAAATACCATTACTGAGATCCAGAAATAACCCTAAGACATTTAGGCATGGCTGTCTTCATCTCTTGGTAATTTTTTATTAGCACCAGAAAAATACAGGCCATCATTTTCAAGTGTATTTGTAGCCAATTACATAGATTTATCATGGAAATGGCATAATTTAATTAAATATTTTCAAAAATAAAGAAAATAAACATTCTGAGACTATTTCTACATAAAATATTCATAGTTCCTCTTTATTTCAGTAGCTACTACTGTTCTTCTAACAGCCTCATTCCCATTACTGTATGCTCAAGAAATCCTTTCCTATATTCTTAATTCATATTCTAGACTTAACATGTATTGCTGCTATGTGTCACATCACACCACATATTTAAAGTAAGGGACCAATTATGTCCCTGGATATGAATAGTTCTAGCCTTTTCTCTGCAGGAGAGTTGCTAGAATCAAGATAAGACACACATTCTGTTAGGTATTTAATAACAAATATTTTGTTTCTTAGGTCAAAAAGTCTTAATTCTCTTCCAACTATGTTCAACATGTAATTTTAAATAATATTAAAAATGTAAATCAAGTTTGAGAACTAATTTTTTTTTCTAATTGGATGGCAAAACTGATTCAGCTTTTCCCTTAGGTTTGTCCCAACATATTTTTATTATGAAACATTCCACGTATTCAAATTTTAAAAATGCAAGGGGGCTCAAATTATTGGGAAACATGTAAATAATATTATCCCATAAGATTAAGACATCAAATTCCCCTCGATAACAATCATAGGCAGCATGGCCAGGTGAGGCCAGTTGGTGTGAGAAGAGCGGTGGCCATATGGTTGAGAGTTTAAAGTGGTAAATGCCCCTGGCAGCAAGAAAAGCCATTTAGGAGTCCATTTACTGCCCTGTAACTTAAAGAACAAGGATCTTAAAAGACCATTGTTCTGTTCAATAATGCCAGAGGACCACAGAGAAAACGGGAGTTCCATTGGATACCCTGTTGGAGATCCCAGTGCTGTCTTATGTGGGCAGTAAAATGGGATCCTTGATCTGAGTCAATGATGTCAGGAGGGCCAAATGGGGGCAAGATACACTTAGAAAAGAAAGAGGGTTACCTGCTTTGAAGAGGTGTTCCTGGTGGATGTAACTGGCAGTAGGCCCATAACAGTATCCATACATGTAATGGCTGGCCAAGCAGGTATTACCCACAGATACAGGAAGCTGCCCTCTGAAATCAACCTGCCAGCAGCTAAAAGGGCAGTCCCCTCCAGGAACCGAAGCATAACAGCACAGTTTACAGTGCACAGTGAATATATATATATATATATATACATATATATATATATACATACATACATACATATATGTATATATATATGTATAAAGATTGAATTATATACTTTAAATAGATGAATTGTGTGCTATGTGTCAGTAAATCTGTTACTAAAAACAGACATGGACCTGAGAAGAAATGGTAATATGGTCAAAAAAGGGCAATTTATTTTTTTCTCTACCTCACTCTCTTATTTCAGCTTCCCACTTGTGTGAATCCATATATGTAGTATAAACATTCTAATTAGTATTTGCAAGGTATGTGCCCAGAAAGAATCTTCAATGAAGACCATAATAAATTCCTTGTAGTCTTTACTAGGATGAAGTACTTCTCTTTCCACTGGAGAAAGATTCCCATACTTAAGGCAGGCATATACACTTCTTTTTCTTATTTAGAAATTCAGTAGAATGTTAGAAGTTATGTACATTGTAAAGGAACCTTCAGATTTTGAACCTGTTTCTTTATTTCATAGTAGTCAGCAGAGTAATAAAGGTTAGGAATGTAGAGCAAAGCGGCACCTGCCACTCCGTCCACCATCTTAACCCAACCCATACAGAAAAAGCTTCTGAGAGAGAAAGAAGGACCTAGAGTAGAGAAGCAGTGTCAGCCCCTCCCAGATCCAGCCTCTCTTCGTGAGGCACCGCCCTCATCCTTTTCCTGGCAGTCCACATGGACACATGCTTTTATTTCACATCGGGATTCAAAAAGTTTCCCATAAGAATCAGAGATTTTCCAATTAGTGACTCAAGCTGAAAGGTGACTATTTATAATGTTTGTACCCTGTGTTAACTGGAGAAACCTGATTTATGTGGGTTTTATGTCCCAATGAGAAATGATCTGATTGTTTCTGTTAGAGTGAGAAAAATTTTGCCTACTGTAACTGACATGTGAAAGGCAGGGCACTAAGTACAGTGACTGGAGACTTGAAAGGAAACAATGCATTGAATCTGTTAATAGGATGGTTGAAAATATACATGCTGTATATACTAGGTTACATACAAGGAGGATGGTCATTCCCGGGTAGTTATTTTTCATGTTTTTTCACAACTCTAAAATATACACATGCACAACTCAGGCTCCCAGAGCATATTTATTTTTCTAAGGAAACTATTTATCACATTGTTTTGGTGTATAATTTATTCTAAAATTATTTGCTTTGAATATATTGCTATTCTATTTTATGTTTCAGGGTGGTAGCATAGACTCAGAATATTTGTAGATTTCTAATATAAACCACTTACAATAAAAGTCTCTTTTTCTGTGGCATGCATATAATTGACTTTACTCTGTCTTCTGTCAGATCAATGTGTTCTCTTTTAATCAGGATATTCTTTTTAAAAGAATAATAAGGGACCAAAAGTAGGACATGACATTACATAATTATAATGTGTAGAAAGCTATGTCTTAGACACCACAAGCCAATCAAAAAAAGAAGATTTCATCTCCTTTCAATATTGAAAATTAGTTTACTATTTAATTCTTTTCCTGACAGTTAGATACTAAGGAATCAACCCAGGAGGGGCAAAAAGACTCAAAAGACATTATTTTTCTGAAACAGAGTAAGAAGGGAGAAGTTTCCTAAGTAGAAATATTCATATTTTCAAAATCAGATTAAAATTTTTTATAGGTGTTACACTATTCCTGTTATGAAGTCAGAATTTCATCCTATAGCTTTTGACAATATGTTACTTTATTATGTTTGCCATTAATATTTCTATAGCATCAATATATTTTTAAAAATCATGGCATGTTTGGAACCCACATAATTTGAACTGTTGTTTCTCCTAGAAGAATAAGTATTCCAAAGAATATGTAACAACCTAATTTAAAAAAAAAAAAAAGAAAAGGAACATATGACAACTGGATTAAGAAACTGAGGAGAAAACTAGCAGCAGAATTATTTCATCTATAAAATTTGATTAGTGTATTTAATATTGATTTAAGGTAAACGTTGATTAAAAATAGGGAATAGTCACCTTTCTTAGTAGAAGCATAAGAGACATATAAGATAAGCAATCAAATACTTGAGGGACTTAAACATTATGCTAAGCCGTGTTGATAGGATATGCAGGTATTAGGGAGCTAGGGATGCTGTGGGGATGGAAATTGCAATATTTAGTGAGAATAACAATATTTCACAGTGTTAAAATATTAAACATATTACAAATATGAAACAAATCAATATTTTAAACACAATAAATTTTAATATTCTTTTTATTAGACCTGAATCTGACGTTTGGCAAATGGTCCTTTTATTACGTTGTTAAATAGTTAGCATTAAATCAATTCAGTTAAAGTAATGTATAAAAGGAATGAGCAAATCATGGTACAGCCAGAAAGGAGGTTGGTGTCAGAGCACAGAGAGATAGATGGTAAGCAATGCATTTAATTTATTTTTATCAAGCTTTCATTACTTTGTTGTTTGAGTTATTATTTCAAAATACTTCATTAAAAATCTCAAATAAATTTGACTCCAAATGAAATTAGAGCTCCTTAACACCAAAGGAAAAAAAAAAAAATCTCACCTCTTTGATATGAATTAGCTTCAGTTAATAATGTCTTTTGGCATTTTTCTTCAAGATAATTAATTTTATTTGCTTTTGTTTTCATCTTGTTGAGTCTTTTATCTATCAGTTGAATATGCAGACCCATCAACTGACAAAGTTTTATCAACATTTATATTTGATGAGACTTAGACAAAGGAATATAAAAAAATACTTGTCTAAATTCAAGCAGACATAAACCTTACTAGGATACAACATTTGATCTTTCTGACAACTTTGCATTTTTCTGTAGACTCCTACACACCTTTATGATCTCACAGTGGCTAACACAGAGCTATGCACCTGGTAGGTAAATATATTTACCTCAGTAAATAAGGATTTAATGGAAATTTATAACAAATTAGTAAAATGTTAAAGGACTGATTAAAGCAATGTAGAAAAGCCATCTAAAATGTCTAAATAGCTCAAGTATGATTCTGTTAAAGTCATTACCTGATAAAGTGGGGGGAGGGATTAAAAATCCTTGGCATAAATTTTGAGGATTTGTAACCAGAAAATATTATTGCAACCTTGGGACTTTTGTAAATGTCCAAATATCTGTTGGCTAACATATACTTATGGTTCATTGAAAAGATGCAAAAGTCACATAGGGGACAAGTTAATGATGCAAAGAAAAGAAAGTCTGACTCTTTAGCAATCATTTAAGACTTGGGCAACTGTCAAGAATTTATCAAAATATAGTGTTTAATATATTTTGGCACACTTTGTAATCACTCAAAATAGACATCAAAACAAGCAACATTATTTACTCAACTATATTTTTATTATTCAAAGCTGAGTGGGAGGGCTTCCCTGGTGGCGCAGTGGTTGAGAGTCTGCCTGCCGATGCAGGGGACGCAGGTTTGTGCCCCGGTCCGGGAGGATCCCGCATGCCACGGAGCGGCTGGGCCCGTGGGCCATGGCCGCTGGGCCTGTGTGTCCGGGGCCTGTACTTCGCGGTGGGGGTGGGGGGGCACAACGGCGAGGGGCCCATGTACCGCAAAAAAAAAAAGCTGAGTGGCATATTTATAAACATCCAATAAATTTTCTTTGCCATATGAGTAGGATCTTAGATCTAACTAATTCACTAAACTTTCACTGTAAAATGTCAATCATTCAACAGAGGAAACATAGATAAACTCAAAATTTTTCTTTTAGTATTTTACTGCATAACTTCATTGAGGATATACATGATTGATTTAAGTTCTCCCCACTATCTTTTCTTTTTCACTTTTTGAATTAAGAAATACATGTGAAAAGGTAAAGAAAACATAAATGCACTGTTTAATAAAAATATAAAGAACATGCCTATGTGATATCTTCACTGGTCAATAGGATAAATAGAATATTTCAATCAGTCCAGGGGTCTCCTATGTGTGCCTTGGACATCACAGCCTACATGTTTCCCAGATTGCTTAGAAAACAATTTGGCAGTTGCATATAGCTAAACACATACATAATATTTAAGAAAGCAATTTCATTCTCATGTATATGTCCAAGGATAAGGAAAATATGTGACCATAAAAAGACCTGTATGTGAATGTTTATAGTTGCTGTATTCATAACAGCCTCAAACTGGAAACACCATAAATGGCCATCAACAGATGAATGGGATAAGCAAATTGCAGTCTATCCATGTAATAGAATTCTACTCAGCAATAAAAAGGGTGAACTACTGATATATACAATAACATGGATGAATCTCAGAAGCATTATGTTAAGCAAAAAAAGCCAAACATTAAAACTGTTATTCTATGTATATGTATAACTGATCCACTTCGTTATAAAGCAGAAACTAACACACCATTGTAAAGCAATTATACCCCAATAAAGATGATAAAAAAAAAACAAACTGTTATTCTATTTATATAACATTCAGTCAAAGACAAATCTACAGAGGCAGAAATCAGTGGTTGTCAAGAACTGAGAATGTGGGAAGGACACTGACTAAATTAGGAATAGGAGGAATCTGTGTGGTGATGGAAAATATCTCACATCTTGATTTTGGTGACGGTTATAAGATGTTTCACATTAGTCAAAAATCATAGAACTGTATACCTAAAAAGGGTGAATTTATTGTATTGAAATTATACCTCAATAAACAACCTTAAGTGGGAAAAAAGCCTGAAGAACACCAGAAAGGTGAGGAACACAAGAAACAATCGGCAACTTTGCCTTCGGTCCTAGGAGAACGACGGCCCATCCACCCCCATGGCAGGAAACCTTCCAAGAGTGTTCACTCCAACACAGGGTATCAATGGCAGTCACACCATTCATTAAAGAAGACTTAAGCCTCCTTCCTCTTGGGACAGAAGAAGCTTATAGTCTCTGTCAAAAGATACATTTTTTTCTTGATAGGAACTATAATTACAACTCATTCATTCCACAAATAGTTATTGAGCACTTAAAAAGTGTCAGCCACTGTTTCATGTACTGGCATTTCAGTGGTAAGCAATATATGAAAGCACATTATTCTCCAGGAGCATAAATACCGGTCTGACTCAGTTTATGAACGTATTACCAGACAATGGGCTGAGTGCTTTAGAGAATCATCTCCTTCTCATTTTGTTCCAAAATAGAAAAAACTTTAATTTTTTTATGATGATGTAAATATGGTCATTTCAAAAATTTAATAAGATCCTAAAGAATCATAAAGAAAAAAATTATAATCACCTGTATTTCTACCACTCAAAGGTAGCCTCTGTTACTACTCTGGTACATCATTTTACAAACACACACATACGCACACACTCATATATTCACTTAGCAAAAATATTACCTTGTGTATTGGTGATTGATAGGTAAATATGATAAAAAATATGGAAAATATTAGCAATCATGGGATCTAGGTTAAAGGATATTTATCATGTAGCTTTTTTAACTTGAAAAATTTCGTACCAGTTTTGGTAAGTTATTTTTTTCCAAGAATTTTTCCATTTCATCTAAGTTGTCAAATTTATTTACAAAAGGCCATTCATAATATCCCTATTATTTTTTTTCAGTCTCTAGACTCAAAGTGTTATCTCTTTTTTAGTCTTTAGGCTGGAAATTTGTCTTGTCCTCTTAAGATAAAGATCGGCTTCCCCCTAGAAAAGGAGAATTCTATCAGCAGCCTGCCTTCAAACTCAAGCTACAGCAGTAACTCCTTCCTGGATATCTTCAACCTCCCAGCCTACTTTTCAGATTTTGGAGATATATGTATATATATATATATATATATAAAGACTATATAAACTCTATAGTCTTTTGTGTATGACTTAATGCACTTAATATTTTTGATATTCACCCATGTTGTTGCATGCTTCAATAGGTTTTTTGTTTTTTGTCTTGCGGTACACGGGCCTCTCACTGTTGTGGCCTCTCCCGCTGCAGAGCACAGGCTCTGGACGCGCAGGCTCAGCGGCCATGGCTACGGGCCCAGCCGCTCCGCGGCATGTGGGATCTTCCCGGACTGGGGCACGAACCCGTGTCCCCTGCATCGGCAGGCGGACTCTCAACCACTGCGCCACCAGGGAAGCCCTACCACAGATTTTTTTTTTTTAATCCATTCACCTGTTGATAAGTATTTGGGTTATTTCCAGTTTTTGTTTTTCTATTTTGAAAAAAAAAAATTCTAGGAATTTTAAAATCCAAGGCTTTGTGTGAATGCATGTTTTCATTTATATTTTTGTGTTATATTTAGGTCTATGATATATTTTGAGTTGACTTTTGAGTATATATGAGGTAAGGTTTGTTCTTCACATTTTTGTATATGATAATCCCATTGCTCCAGCAAAATTTGTTGAAAATACTGTCTTTTCCCTATTGAACTAACTTGGCATGCTAGCCCCAAATCAATTGACCACATCTATTTGGGTCTATTTCTGGATTCTCAGTTCTCTTCAATTGATCTGTGTTTCTATCCTTATGCCAGTAGCATGCTATCTTGATTAATGGAGCTCTCTAGTAAATCCTGAAATCAAATAGTCTAAGTTCTCCAACTTTATTGTTAATTTTCAAAATTTTTGTCTATTATAAGCTCATTGAATTACCACATACATTTATGAGCAGTTTGACAGCGTACACGAAAAGGTATATTGGGCTTTTAACTGGACCTATAGATGAATTTGTGGAGAATTCAACAATGCTGAATATTCCAACCTATGAATACAGTATATTTATCCATTATTTAGATCATCTTTATCTTCTCTCAGGAATATTTTGTATTTTCAGTGTACAGAACTTGTGCATTTTTAGTTAAGTTTATCCCTAAATTCTTTATGCTTGATGATATTGTAAACAGTTCTTTTTCTTTTTTCAATTTTGAATTATTCTTTGATAGTATGTAAAAAATAACTTCTTATGTAAGATCTGTTCTTTACAATGCATTGACTCAGACTTCCTACTCCTCTAAAACAATACTTGCTCTTCTCTAAAGTTATAACTTACTAATAATTCATTCATTTAAATTTACCAAAATTTGCTGCAGCAGCCAGAGGAAACTAATACACTGACGTTCTCATCCTTTCTATGCCCATATAACATGATAAATTCAACACATTTTTCAGAAATCAGTATGATTATCACAGCAGAACATCAATTAATTATTCAAATAAATGTTAAAGAGTGATAAATCATGCAAATTAAAATTCACATTACTGAAGAGGATGTTAATGACAGAGAAATAAATTTATTAAAGTAAAAATATATAATTTAAGTGGTTTTCATTGATTTTTCTATGTAACAATTTAGAAAAAATATTGAAATGCATCAATACTTCTTTTCCATTCATGGAATTCTAATTTCAAATGATTTTTTAAAATGTGAAACCCAATAATTATGTTATTTCTTGATATAATCTAATTAATTTTGTATTAATGAATATTTTTTTACATCTTTATTGGAGTATAATTGCTTTACAATGTTGTATTAGTTTCTGCTGTATAACAAAGTGACTCAGTTATATGTATACATATATCCCTATATCCCCTTCCTCTTAAGCCTCCCTCCCACCCTCCCTATCCCACCCCTCTAGGTGGTCACAAAGCACTGAGCTGATCTCCCTGTGCCATGCAGCTGCTTCCCACTAGCTATCTATTTTATATTTGATAGTGTATATATCTCAATGCTACTCTCTCATTTTGTCCCATCTTACCCTCCCCTGCCCTCCGTGTCCTCAGGTCCAATCTGTATGTCTGTGTCTTTATTCCTGCCCTGCCCCTAGGTTCATCAGAATCTTTTTTTTTTTTTAGATTCCATATATATGTGTTAGCATATGTTATTTGTTTTTCTCTTTCTGAATTACTTCACTCTGTATGACAGATTCTAGGGCCATCTACCTCACTACAAATAACTCAATTTTCTTTCTTTTTATGGCTGAATAATATTCCATTGTATACATGTACCACATCTTCTTTATCCATTCATCTGTCGATGGACACTTAGGTTGCTTCCATGTCCTGGCTATTGTACATAGAGCTGCAATGAACATTATGGTACATGACTCTTTTTGAATTATGGTTTTCTCAGGGTATATGCCGAGTAGTGGGACTGCTGGGTCATATGGTAGTTCTATTTTTAGTTTTTAAGGAACCTCCATACTGGTCTCCATAGTGGCTGTATCAATTTACATTCCCACCAACAGTGCATAGGGTTCGCTTTTCTCCACACCCTCTCCAGCATTTATTGTTTGTAGATATTTGTTGATGGCTATTCTGACTGGTGTGAGGTGATACCTCACTGTGGTTTTGATTTGCATTTCTCTCATGATTAGTGATGTTCAGCATTCTTTCATGTGTTTGTTGGTAATCTGTATATCTTCTTTGGAGAAATGTCTACTTAGGTCTTCTGCCCATTTTGGGATTGGGTTGTTTGTTTTTTGATACTGAGCTGCCTGAGTTGCTTGCATAATTTAGAGATTAATCCTTTGTTAGTTGCTTCATTTGCAAATATTTTCTCCCATTCTGAGGGCTCTCCTTATGTCTTTTTTATGGTTTCCTTTGCTGTGAAAAAGCTTTTAAGTTTCATTAGGTCCCATTTGTTTATTTTCGTTTTTATTTCCATTTCTCTAGGAGGTAGGTCAAAAGGGATCTTGCTGTAATTTATGTCATAGAGTGTTCTGCCTGTTTTCCTCTAAGAGTTTTACAGTGTCTGGCCTTACATTTAGGTCTTTAATCCATTTTGAGTTTACTTTTGTGTATGGTGGTAGGGAGTGTTCTAATTTCATTCTTTTACATGTAGCTGTCCAGTTTTCCCAGCATGACTTATTGAAGAGATGGTCTTTTCTCCATTGTATTTTCGTGCCTCCTTTGTCATAGATAAGGTGACCATATGTGTGTGGGTTTATCTCTGGGCTTTCTATCCTCTTCCATTAATCTATGTTTCTGTTGTTGTCCCAGTACCATATTGTCTTGATTACTGTCACTTTGTAGTATAGTCTGAAGTCTGGGAGGCTGATCCCTCCAGCTCCATTTTTCTTTCTCAAGATTGCTTTGGCTATTGGGAGTATTTTGTGTCTCCATACAAATTGTAAATTATTTTTTCTAGTTCTATGAAAAATGCCCTTGGTAGTTTGATAGGGATTGCACTGAATCTGTAGATTGCTTTTGGTAGTATAGTCATTTTCACAATGTTGATTCTTCCAGTCCAGAAACATGGTATATCTCTCCATCTGTTTATATCATCTTTGATTTCTATCAATAGTGTCTTATAGTTTTCTGCATACAGGTCTTTTGTCTTCTTAGGTAGGTTTATTCCTAGGTATTTTACTCTTTTTGTTGCAGTGGTAAATGGGAGTGTTTCCTTAATTACTCTTTCAGATTTTTCATTGTTAGTGTATAGGAATGCAAGAGAGTTCTGTGCATAAATTTTGTATCCTGCTAACTTTCCAAATTCATTGATTAGCTCTAGTAGTTTACTGGTAGCATCTTTAGGATTCTCTATGTATAGTATCATGTCAGCTGCAAACAGTGAGAGTTCTACCTCTCCTTTTCTGATTTGGATTCCTTTTATTTATTTTTCTTCTCTGACTGCCATGGCTAAAACTTCCAAAAGTTTGTTGAATAATAGTGGTGAGAGTGGGAACACTTGTCTTGTTCCTGATCTTAGAGTAAATGCTTTCAGTTTTTCACCATTAAGAATGATGTTGTTTGTGGGTTTGTCATATATGGCCTTTATTATGTTGAGGTAGGTTCCCTCTATGCCCACTTCCTGGAGAGTTTTTATCATAAATGGGTGTTGAATTTTGTCAAAAGCTATTTCTGCCTCTATTGAGATTATCATATGGTTTTCATTTTTTTTTATTTATTTTTTTTGCAGTACATGGGCCTCTCACTGTTGCCTCTCCCATTGCAGAGCACAGGCTCCAGACTTGCAGGCTCAGCAGCCAAGGCTCACGGGCCTAGCTGCTCCACGGCATGTAGGATCTTCCTGGGGCATGAACCCATGTTCCCCTGCATTGGCAGGCGGACTCTCAACCACTGCACCACCAGGGAAGCCCTATCATATGGTTTTTATTCTTCAGTGTGTTAATATGGTGTATCGCAGTGATTGATTTGCCTATATTGAAGAATCCTTGCATTCCTGGGATAAACCCCACTTGATCATGGTGTATGATCCTTTTAATGTGTTGCTAGAGTCTGTTTGCTAGTAGTTGTTGAGAATTTTTGCATCTATATTCATCAGTGATATTGGCCTGTAGTTTTCTTTTCTTGTGACATCTTTGTCTGCTTCTGGTATCAGGATGATCTTGGTCTCACAGAATGAGTTTGTGAGTGTTCCTCCCTCTGCTATATTTTGGAAGACTTTGAGAAGGATAGATGCTAGCTCTTCTCTAAATGTCTGATAGAATTCACCTGTGAAACCATCTTGTCCTAGGGTTTTGTTTGTTGGAAGAGTTTTAATCACAGCTTGAATTTCAGTGCTTGCGATTGATCTGTTCATATTTTCTACTTCTTCCTGGTTCAGTGTTGGAAGGTTTTACTTTTCTAAGAATTTGTCCATTTCTTCCAGGTTGTCCATTTTATTGGCATATAGTTGCTTGAAGTAATCACACATGATCCTTTCTATTTCTGCAGTGTCAATTACTTCTTTTTCATTTCTAATTATGTTGATTTGAGTCTTCTCCCTTTTTTTCTTGATGAGTCTGGCTAATGTTTTATTAATCTTGTTTATCTTCTCAAAGAACCAGCTTTCAGTTTTATTGATCTTTGCTATTATTCCCTTCATTTCTTTTTCATTTACTTCTGATCTGATCGTTATGATTTCTTTCCTTCTGCTAACTTTGGGGTTTTTTTGTTCCCCCTTCTCTAACTGCTTTAGATGTAAGGTTAGGTTGTTTATTTGAGATGTTTCCTGTTTCTTGAGGTAGGATTGTATTGCTATAAACTTCCCTCTTAGAATTGCTTTTGCTGCAACCCATAGGTTTTGTGTCATCGTGTTTTCATTGTCATTTGTTTCTAGGTATTTTTTTTATTTTCTCTTTGATTTCTTCAGCAATCTCTGGGTTATTTAGTAGCATATTGTTTAGCCTTCACGTGTTTGTATTTTTTACAGTTTTTTCCCTATAATTGATATGTAGTCTCATAGCATTGTGGTCAGAAAAGATACTTGATACAATTTCAATTTTCTTAAATTTACTGAGGCTCGATTTGTGACCCAAGATATGGTCTACCCTGGAAAATGTTCCATGAGCACTTGAGAAGAAAGTTTATTCTGTTGTTTTTGGATGGAATGTCCTATAAATATCAATTAAGTTCATCTGGTCTAATGTGTCATTTAAAGCTTGTGTTTCCTTAGTTATTCTCACTTTGGGTGATTTGTCCATTGGTTAAAGTGGGGTGTTAAAGTCCCCTACTATTATTGTGTTACTGTTGATTTCCCTTTTATGGGTGTTAGCATTTGCCTTATGTGTTGAGGTGCTCCTATGTTGGATGCATGAATATTTACAATTGTTATACCTTCTTGGATTGATCCTTTGATCATTACGTAGTGTCCTTCTTTGTCTCTTGCAGTTGTCTTTATTTTTACCTCTATTTTGTCTGATATAAGAATTGCTACTCCAGCTTTCTTTTGATTTCCATTTGCATGGTATATCTTTTTCCATCACCTCCACCTCACTTCCAGTTTGTATGTGTCCCTAGTTCTGAAGTGGGTGTCTTGTAGACAGCATATATATTGGTATTGTCCCTCTGGTGGGCAGGGCTGCATCCAGTGATTTGGGTTTTTTTTGTTTGTTTCTTTTGTTTTGTTTTGGTACACGGGTCTCTCACTGTTGTTGCCTCTCCCGTTGTGGAGCACAGGATCCGGACACGCAGGCTCAACAGCCATGGCTCATGGGCCTAGCTGCTCTCCAGCATGTGGGATCTTCCCAGACCGGGGCATGAACCTGCGTCCCCTGCATCGGCAGGCAGACTCTCAACCACTGCGCCATCAGGGAAGCTCCAGTGATTTGTTTTGAGGTGTCTGTGAACTTATGATTTTAGGCAGCCTCTCTGCTAATGGGTGGGGTTGTGTCCCTGTGTTGCTAGTTGTTTGGTATGGGGTGTCCAGCACTGGAGCTTGGGGGCCATTGGATGGAGCTGGGTCTTAGCATTGAGACGGAGGTCTCTGGGAGAGCTCTCGCTGATTAATATTACATGGGGCCAGGAAGTCTCTGGTGGTCCAATGTCCTGGACTCAGCTCTCTCACCTTGGAGGCTCAGGCCTGACAGCTGGCCGGAGCACCAAGACCCTGGCAGCTGCATGGCTTGGAAGAAAAGGAAGAAGAAGAAGAAAAAAAGCGAACAGACAGAACCCCAAAATAATTGGTAAAAGGAAAACTAAACAGACAAAATCACACTAAGAAACACACTCACAAAAAGAGAAAAAAGAAAAAGGAAGAGAGCAACCAAACCAATAAACAAAACCACAAATAAAAACAATCGATAAAATCTAAACTAAGATAAACATAAAACCAAAAAAAACCAAACACAGAAAGAAAACCCGAAGTCCACAGTTGTCCCCAAAGTCCAGCACATCAATTTTGGCAACACTCCTTTTCTGTTCAGGTATTCCACACACGCAGGGTTCATCAAGCTGATTGCGGGGATTTTGTCCTCTGCTACTGAGGCTGCACAGAGGAATTTCCCTTTCTCTTCTTTGTCTGCACAGCTCCTGGGGTTCAGTTTTGGTTTTGGCTCTGCCTCTGCAAGTAGGCTGCCCTCAGGCGTCTGTTCCCTTCCCAGACAGGAGGGGGTTAAAGCAGCGGCTGATTAGGGCTTTCTTGCTCACTCAGGCCAGGGAGAGGGAAGTATATGGTAGTCACAGTTGGAATGTGGGGCATGCCTGTAGCAGCAGAGGCTGGCATGACGTTGCAACAGCCTGAGGCATGCTGTGTGTTCTCCTGGGGGAGTTGGCCCTGTATCACAGGACCGTGGCAGTGGCGTGCTGCACAGGCTCCAGGGAAGGTCTGGATAGTGACCTGCGCTTGCACACAAGATCCCTGGTGGCAGCAGCAGCAGTGGTTAGCAGTCTGTGCCCGCCTATGGGGTCTGAGATGATAGTCGTGGCTCGCGCCTGTCTCTGGAGCTCACTTAGGCAGTGCTCTGTCATCTGTGGCACACAGCAGGAATCCCCTCTCCTCACGTACCCCAAGACAATGGTCTCTTGCCTCTCCAGCAGGTCCAGACGTTTTCCCGGCCTCCCTCCCGGCTAGCTGTGGTGCAGTAACCCTTTTCAGGCTGTGCTCACACATCAACCCCAGTCCTCTCCCTGGGATCTAACCTCCGAAGCCCGAGCCTCAGCTCCCAGCCCCCACCCATCCCGGCGGGTGAGCAGACAAACCTCTCGGGCTGGTGAGTGCTGGTCCGCACCCATCCTCTGTGCGGGAATCTGTGCTTTGCCCTCTGCACCCCTGTTGCTGCCCTTTCCTCTTGCTCCAAAGCTTCCCCCCACCCCCACCCCCCGTCTCCACCCGCGAAGGGGCTTCCTAGTGTGTGGAAAGTTTTCCTCCTTCACAGCTCCTTCCCAGAGGTGCAGGTCCCATCCCTATTCTTTTGTCTCTGTTTTTTCTTTTTTCTTTTGCCCTACTCAGATACGTGGGGATATTCTTGCCTTTTTGGAAGTCTGTGATCTTCTGCCAGTGTTCAATAGGTGTTCTGTAGGAGTTGTTCCACATATAGGTGTATTTTTGATGTATTTGTGGGGAGGAAGGTGATCTTTTTTTTTTTTTTTTTTTTAAACATCTTTATTGGGGTATAATTGCTTTACAATGGTGTGTTAGTGTCTGCTTTATAACAAAGTGAATCAGTTATACATATACATATGTTCCCATATGTCTTCCCTCTTGCGTCTCCCTCCCTCCCACTCTCCCTATCCCACCCCTCCAGGCTGTCACAAAGCACCGAGCTAATATCCCTGTGGAGGAAGGTGATCTTTACGTCTTACTCCTCTGCCATCTTGGAGGTCTCCCCTTTATTAAAGAATTTTAAGACTAAGAAGCAAAAACACCAGCCCTTTTCATTTACAGTTAACTACGAAGTATGCATATATTAAAAGTGATGAGTTAACAAAAAGTTAATACATATTAAAACCATGGTTATCACTCAAACTTAAATAGCCTAGTTTGTTTTAAAAGCAATTTACATAAGCACTCATGGACTAAAATAGGTGGTAATAGTTCATGAATTGATATTTCACAAATTAGCAGAAAGTTAAATTACGCTTTAAAGTATATACATCAATAAGTAATTTTATTTGTGTTGTAAAATCTAAAGGAAAAGCTAAGAGGGATTTCTCTTACTTAGAATATAGAGAGAAAATTTTATTTTTAAAGTATTTTAAAGTGTCATAAATACATAAAATTAAAATTTGTAAATATGACTTATTTGTTTCTTTAACAAGTATTTACAAATCTGCTTCTTTGTTGGGTGTTGATGTAGACACATCAGTATATGAAACAGAGCACGTGCTTGTCCTCATTGTGTTTATCCTGCAGTGAATTACAAAACCAAAATGAATCTTAGAAGCATAAAAATTAGATTTACTTCACTGAGAAATAATTTAAAATCTAATCTCAAAGGACATTGCTCTTTCTGTTAATATCATTATAATGTTTCTTTTAAGATAATTGGGATTTTTAAATGATTCCTTTATATTGTATGAATAACAACTAGACCACTCATTGGTCACACATCTCCCTTTTCTACACTAAGCCCTACTTCAACATATATGGAATAATTACTTTCAGAGACATGGCTGACATTAGTGCAAATCAGTGTCACTGAGCTAAAATCAAGGGAATGGCAAAAATGCTCTTCTACCAGAGGCTCTAGGGGAGAATCAGTTCCTTGCTTCATACAGCTCTGATGGCTACCATCATTCCTTTGTGGTCATTCCAAAATCTCCCTGTCTTTATAAAAACAAATTTTCAGTAAGAAAGGGATCCTAAGACTTCATAGACAAAAATAGTGGCCAGGTGGTAATGAGCTAGTCAATGACAATGAATGGGACACAATCATCCTGACAGCAAGATGTAAGTGGAAAAGGGGTTAGTTAATTGGAAAAGGCAATTAAAACAGCAACACTAAACATAAGTCACCTACTTCATTCTTCACTTGAGAAGTACTCACTCCCCAGCCTGGTTACCAAACAGTTTTAAAAGAACAAAAATGAAGATTATCACTGTTTCAGTCCAGTTCATTTTGTACACTGCCATTTCTGTTAACCAGGGGTTTGAAGAAAAGTCACTATTTTGCATTTTGTGTATGCATAAAGTTCTGCCATTATCATTTCATCTAAAGATGTAGATTAAACATTTTAATAATGTTATATTCTCTAGATTCAGAACTGTATTAAATATTCTTCTTAATAATTTAGTCATGTGTTCCACATCTCTTTATGTAGACAAGTAACACTATGCTGTATTTAAAATTCTAATCATTCATAAAATAGTAAGAGTGCAATAAAAACTTGTTGGTTACATATAAATAAATCTTGGTGGTGGCTCTTTATTTCCTAGGAACTGTATTTTTTGTTTAGTTTTGTATTTCTTTGTTTGACTTTGTTTTCATTATGTTTTCCAAAAGCCTGAAAAATTATTGTTAAATCATATAATCATTTATGTATCTTAAAGGATTTATAAAAGGTTATTTTTGCAGGGTCTCAGACAAGCGGCTTGTAATTGTCATTGCCTTAGAAAAGGGGGGAGGGAGCCTTCCAATAGGCATGAAGTCAGTTTCATTTGCTGCTGGCAGTTCTAAGCACAACAACACTGAAATATAGGACTTAATCAAATAGACTGTAATATTATTTATAAATTTTGTTGCACAAAAGAAAAACTATTGGATGTGCTATGTACTATTATTTAAATATTCTATAAAGCAAAGCAAAGAGGATTTCATATAGAATTAATTAATAACACTATTGCAACAAAAAGTCAATTTATTCCTTCAACCGTAGCATATTTCTCTCAAGCCTCTTACTCAGTCCCATAGAAGATTATGGGGAAGATGAGACACAATGATAAGCTTATTCATTACCTCTGAAAAGCTGATCTAAGTAAAAGAGATATCGAGATCAAATAATACAATGGATTCACTATATTATACTCCTGTGATTTGTGAGGAAAATTCTACTAAATGTTTTTGTATTAACATTTAAAATAGTTATCCTTAATATTGAAAATGGAACTTCTATTTTTATTAGACTTCAGATTTTAAAAGCAATATTCAGAGCTCAGTTTAAATTGATAACTAGCAGACAGTCTGATAAAACTTCTCTTAAGTTCTAACCATAATGCTTATAAAAACAAAAAGAGAGTTGGGTTCCCACATATTTACCTCAAACAAAGACTGCCACAGCCCATCACCAGAATGGAGTAGGATTGTCCTGGGGGGTTTAAATTCCATGAGATTAAATTTTGCGATACAAACTGTGACCTACTCATGGATTTTCATGTGAAACAAAATAGACCTGTCATACAGAAAGAAGACAAAAGGCATTCAATCCATTCTACCTTGCTTTTCCTTTGGCTGAAAGACTTTCAGTCTTTAATAACCAAACCCTGGCCATTCATTCCTGCTTTTCACCTACACACATGTGGTGAAAGGTAAGTATCCAGTCATTCTTTCTCCCTCCATTCAGAGAGGGAAAGTTTCAAAAATAACTAGCCATAAGGAAATAGACTGGGAGAATGGTGAACTATATGATATTGATTCCAGTTTCCACATACCCTTAAATTAGTAAGTTAAGTAGAAATGAAGCTATAGGAAAACCAAAACACAGAACAATACAGATGAAGAGATTTAATGCTGCTATTAGATCTAAAATGGGCTGTAGCCTCCTCACTATAATATTCTGGGTTTTGTTGCTGTTATTGTTGTTGATAGGAAAGAGATATATCAGCAACAATGAAGACAAATGATTAGGATCAATGTAAGTTAATATTTGTTTGGAAAATCTGAAGTTCACATAAAGCTTTTCCCTTTTCAACAATGAGTAAAGAGCGGAAAACCAAAGCAAACACAACAAACAATCTTAGAATTAATACTGTCCCATTATGAATTAAAAAAATAGAAAGAAGAGTCTACCATGAAAAGTGAAATAGTGGAAAAATAAGCAGCAAAAGCACTAAAATATGAGACATAATTAAAATCATCCTCATAGACAATAATGTTGGCATATTAGAAAATCAAACCAAATTTCACTCAAAATGCAGAGAAAAAGGATATTAGGGTGAAAACAATGAAAGTAAAAATAACAGATATCAAGGGGAGAGAACTGATACTTAAAGAAAGTATTTTTCTATTACTGAGAAGGAAAATAAAACTGTCTAGACCATAAAAGAAAACAAAGAAACATTAAACAAAATATTCTAGGCTTTAGAAGAGACATCTCTAATTATTTTTTAGATTTTCAGATACTGTCACGATATTATAGAACTTGTTGCCAGACTTGTTACCTTTTGTTCCAAAAGAAAGGCAAGTCTTCCTACAGTTAGGATGGGTCAATTTTTTTGAAGTACCACATTTTAGGCAAAACTAATGAAAGACACCCATTGTATTTACCAAAGGTAAAATTTTGAATTCTAATATTAAGAAACAAGTTATAATCACAAGAGATAGGAGGAAAGTTACCAGTAGAGGATAAAAAGCAGTCTGGCCTTAAACCTGCTATCTTAAAGCTTAAAATGAAGAATTATTTAAGTATTGAAAGGGAAATTGTGATTCTAGAATTGTATATTTCACCAAGTTGTCATTCCTCTATGACAACAACAGGCATGTAAAGGCTTAGACTCACCCATTTTTGAAAACAGTAATAACAAAAATGAATTCTACTTGAAAATGTACATTTTAACAAGCTGAAATTCTGTATTTCAGAATAATATAAAGTGGCTTGTGGTTAACACTGACACTATTTACTTTCAAGATTAAGTTAAATGTGAAACAGTGTCTAAAAAACTAAATAAATATACCAAAATAGTTTCTGAAATGGAAATTTTATAGATCAGGAAACATTAAAATAATAATATATGTGGAATGTACATTTACATGCATAAACTAAAGGAAAATATCATTTAATATCAAAGAAGGCGTAATTTGCAAAAAGAAATACCATGTATGTCACCTAAAATTTCTGACCACAAATCAATTACAAGTAAGATTTAATGATAGGGCTTCCCTGGTGGCGCAGTGGTTGAGAATCTGCCTGCCAATGCAGCGGACACAGGTTCGAGCCCTGGTCTGGGAAGATCCCACATGCTGCGGAGCAACTAGGCCCGTGAGCCACAACTACTGAGCCTGTGCATCTGGAGCCTGTGCTCCGCAACAAGAGAGGCCGCGACAGTGAGAGCCCCGCGCACCGCGATGAAGAGGGGCCCCTGCTTGCTGCAACTAGAGAAAGCCCTCGCACAGAAACGCAGACCCAACACAGCCAAAAATAAATATATTAATTAATTAATTTTAAAAAAGATTTAATGATAAAATATTAAATCCAATCCTTCTGTATCTTTCATATTTAAAAATATTTTATAAATCTATTCAATCACAAGATATTGTGCAGTAATGGGCTATGTATAAATCAACTTATCAAACATTATGGAAAACTATAGAAACTGTATTTTAGTCCACATATTCATTCCATAGATTTATTGGTTTACCAAATACTTTTAAGTACATACTGTATTCCAGGCATCATTCTAGATTTTCCTATACCATGTTATGGAATAGAATAATACTATCTTACCTGATACAGTAGAAACACATAAAATAGAAATTATAATTCTGGGCCTAACTTAAGTTTGGAACTTGGAAAAGTAATGTGTATGTGGTGAAAGGTCAATATTAACAATGCAGCTTTTTGCTGGTATTACTTTTTCTTTCTGAAAGTTCACAAAAATGATGGGAAATAATTTCAGATACTGTCACAACATTATGGATATTTGTTGCCTTTTCATTCCATAAGGAGGGCAAACCTTCCTTTAGCCAGGAAGAGTCAATATAATTGCACTTGAGCTGGAGTTTTATAATAATAAACCATACATAATTATGATGTTATGTAACTGGTGGACTTTGTAAAATAACAACCTATATGAGCTCAAACTTCCTTCATAGGGTCAATTCAAGCTGTTTCCTTTTTGGTTCAAGTTTCTTAGGGCTTTTGTTTTGATGTGAAATAGTAATAAACTACAAAACAGTGTTGTAAAAGTGTTATTTTTATTACCAATTTAATTGTTAATAATAGCACAAAACAACACAATACTGTGTTGCATTACATGTGTTGCAATATAAACTCTTACATCAGATGTGAATGCAAGCCTTCTAGGACCTTGAAACTGGCCTATAAGGGTAAGTTGAATTTGAATAAGACAGAGAATATAGGTTATTTATATCCAACAGAAACAAAAACTATAATAAAAACCATAAAAAGGGTCAACCAAATTTGAATTAATGAAATTGACCTTAGATTTAAGGAAAGAAACTATTAATATGTTAACTATGTGGTGACCATGATAATGCCCCTTGCAGAATTCTTACTACAGTATGCAATAATCCACTCTTAGTGCCTGTATCAGAGGACAAGAAGTGAAAGAGATAAGTAGAATATAACTTTTTAAGGGAAAAAATGTTTAAAATAGTAGGGAATAGAAAACTATCAAGATGATTCAATTATTCAAGATGAGCATTATAGTGATGAGATAGATTCATTTTCACTAATTGAATTTTCATGACAATAACTGTAATACATATTTAATATAGAGAACTTAGAAAACAAAAGAATGAGAAAAGGCCAAAAATATCAACAAGAAAGAAGAGTCATCATTAACATTTTGGTGTATTTAATTAGTCTTCTTTTAAATGCACAGTTTTTAAAATCAATTTCATAGTACAAAAAATACATTTTACTGAAAATATGTTTCAGGAGTAGGCTGCAATAAAAAGCATGTAAGAAGGATTGGGAAAAACAAATAATGTGCAAGAAGTGAGAGTTTTTTAAGGCATTGTTAATTTTTCAGATTTCATTTAGAAGGTTTAAGAATCATTTTATTCTTTATGGAAGATTTGATCATCATAATCATAGTAGAAATGTAGAAAATTGAAAGATATAAAAGAAAAGATTGGTAGAAAAATCTTATGTCCTTTGTCTTATGAGCTCTGAGGAATAACTTTTTAATATATAATAAAATTATTTCCACTCAGCTGCCAAGGAGAGTAGATTCAAGTTCATAGAGCCATGCATCATAGAAGTGTTGGTGCTCTGTGGGTAAAATGATGACATTTGTTTCAAAATGTTGTACTCTCAGTAACAAAAAAAAAAAAGTTTTGGGGCTTCCCTGGTGGTGCAGTGGTTGAGAGTCCACCTGCTGATGCAGGGGACACGGGTTCGTGTCCCGGTCTGGGAAGATCCCACATGCCGTGGAGCGGCTGGGCCTGTGAGCCGTGGCCGCTGAGCCGCGCGTCTGGAGCCTGTGCTCTGCAACGGGAGAGGCCACAACAGTGAGAGGCCCGCGTACTGCAAAAAAAAAAAAAAAAAAAAAATTTCTAAAAGGTATGCTTGAGAAATAGTTAGTTAGGGATATAGATTCATTTGAAGTAAGCCTATGACTATTAATTATGCTATAGATAATGCTGATATTGACTTCCTCAAATGAAAGCAGTCATTCTAATTCTAATATTATGACTGTCTTAAGAATGAATGACCGTTTAAGTTTAATTAGGTCCCATTTGTTAATTTTTGTTTTGATTTCCATTACTCTAGGAGGTGGTTCAAAAAAGATCCTTCTGCAATTTATGTCAAAGTGTGTCCTGCCTATGTTTTCCTCTAAGAGTTTTATACTGTCTGGCCTTATATTAAGTTCTTTAATCCATTCTGAGTTTATTTTTGTGTATGGTGTTAGGGAGTGTTCTAACTTCATTCTTTTACATGTAGCTGTCCAGTTTTCCTCACATCCCTTATTGAAGAGGCTGTCTTTTCTCCATTGTATATTCTTGCCTCCTTTGTCATAGATTGGATGACCATATGTGTGTGGGTTTATCTCTGTGCTTTCTATCATATTCCACTGGTCTATATTTCTGTTTTTGTGCCAGTACCATACCGACTTGATTACTGTAGCTTTGTAGTATAGTCTGAAGTCAGGGAGCCTGATTCCTCCAGCTCCGTTTTTCCTTCTCAAGATTGCTCTGGCTATTCAGGGTCTTTTGTGTTTCCATACAGATTGTAAAATTTTCTGTTCTAGTTCTGTGAAAAATGCCATTGGTAATTTGATAGGGATTGCATTGAATCTGTAGATTGCTATGGGTAGTATAGTCATTTTCAAAATCCCACACCTCCTTTCCCCCTTGGTGCCCATACGTTTGTTCTCTACTTCTGTGTCTCTATTTCTGTTTTGCAAATAAGATCATCTATACCATTTTTCTAGATTCCACATATATGTGTTAATATATGATATTTGTTTTTCTCTTTCTGACTTACTTCACTCTGTATGACAGTCTCTAGGTCCATCGACATCTCTACAAGTAACCCATTTTCATTCCTTTTTTATGGCTGAGTAATATTCCATTGTATATATGTACCACATCTTCTTTATCCATTTGCCTGTTGATGGACTTTATTGTAAATAGTGCTGTAATGAACATTGGGGTACATGTGTCTTTTTGAATTTTGGTTTTCTCTGGGTATATGTGCAGGAGTGGGATTGCTGGGTCATATGGTAGTTCTATTTTTAGTTTTTAAGGAACCTCCATACTGGTCTCCATAGTGCCTGTATCAACTTACATTCCCACCAAGAGTGCAGAGGGTTCCCTTTTCTCCACACATTCTCCAGCATTTATTTTTGGTAGATTTTTTGATGATGGCCATTCTGAAAGGTGTGATTTGATACCTCATTGTAGTTTTGATTTGCATTTCTCTAATGATTAGTGATATTGAGCATCCTTTCATGTGTTCGTTGGCCATCTTTATGTCTTCTTTGGAGAAATGTCTATTTAGGTCTTCTGCCCATTTTTGGATTGGGTTGTTTGTTTTTTTGATATGGAGCTACATGAGCTGTTTGTATATTTTGGAGGTTAATCCCTTGTCAGTTGGTTCGTTTGCAAATATTTTCTCCCATTCTGAGGATTGTATTTTCATCTTGTTTATGGTTTCCTTGGGATGAATTGAGAGATTGGGATTGACACATATACACTATTGATACTATGTATAAAATAGATAACTAATGAGAACCTAATGTATAGCTCAGGGAACTCTACTCAGTGCTCTGTGGTGACCTAAATGGGATAGAAATCCAAAAAAGAAGGGATATATGTATACATATAGCTGATTCACTTTGCTGTACAGTAGAAACTAACACAACATTGTAAAGCAACTATACTCCAATAAAAATTAATTAAACAAAAGAATGAATGAACTTGATTACATTCCCTAATCATTGTACTCTTTAAATGATTCAGAGAAATTGTATTAAAAAACAAAAAAAGATGGATGTATGGTTAACAGCTTTGTATTCTTTAGATACAATTAATACATAGTTGAACATTTTAGTTATCTGAAAATTTACTTTAAAAAAGCTAATAATGATAATTATTAGACCTAATGAAGGATAGTATGAAAATACAGGTGCCATTAGAACTAGAAAAATTATGTGCAGTGTTCAAATAGAACAGTGAACACAAACTGGAAAAATCCTAGTGATATATAAATATACTGTATTCTGTGGAGGTAAGTGTTATGAAGAATGTAAGCTTTCTTTTCAATCTGATTTGATTCTTTCCTAAACAAGTATTTTTTTTTTTCTGCCACTTTGGCTTTAGAAGTCATCTTTCATCCTTGAAGTGAGAGTCATAAATTTTGGGATGAATTTTAAATCCCCTCAACAATGACATCTATTGAGTCTTCTTATTTGAGAAATGATCTTGCAGCTTGGAAGTGTAATAACTAAAATAAATGAATCTTGAAAGCCTTTAACAGGCTTTTGGAAATTTGGCTTTCCTCAGTGTAGAAATGCCATTCCACTGATTAAGCACAAACAAGGAATATGAAAAAAATACATAGCTTTTTCTAATACTCTACATCTAAAATCTTTATTGTTTGAAAATATGGCACTTTACTGACCTTTTCATAGGTATTTTCTACTTTTCTTATATCAGATTCTTGACTCTGAAATTCTCAAAAAAAATTTAATGTTATTTACCAATTTTTCCCACAAGCAAGCAGAAATACCTCCACTAGTTAATTTAACAGGAGAAATGTCTGGTTAAAGAACTGGTTGAACAAGTGTAAGAAGACCAAAAAATCAAGAAGAGGGTCCTGAGGTAACACAGATTATAGCTGCAGGAAGCAGTTGAACCTCTAAGAGTGGAATATAAAGGAAAATGTTGCTCTTTCAAGAACCTAGAACATGAACACAGGTTCCTTCAGGGTTGAGGTCCAGATCGCTGAGAATAGAGGCTGCCTCTCTGCCACTGGAACTTCAGAGGGTCTTGGTGAGAAAGGTTCTGAAAGTTTTCTAGCACTAAATGTTAGATCTGAATGCTGCTGACAGAAGGAAGTGCTTGTGTTAGGGCAATGCCTACAGGAGCTCAAAACAGGAAGAGTAAAGTTGTCCCCCTCATCTTGCCTTCTGGTCTCTTATTGGCAGGTAGGCAAGAGGTAAAGGAGAAATCTAGTTTGCAGAGTCCCTTCTCCAACATCTCACAGTAGAATCCAGACGATAGATTTGGGCTGAAAGACAATAGCTTATGACTTTATCCAATTCCTTTGAATTACTATTATTATTCACTGTTTAAAGTAATAGGGCATGCAGTTTTTCTGCTCAGGCTTCAGTGAAAGAGATCTTCCTAAGTCACCCTTGTTATTTCAAGATTTCCATCAATTTACTCTGGAGCTGCTTGTTAAATTATACCTATTTAAAAAAAAATCTTATCTGTTAATCTTCTTTCTAACTTAAAACAGACGAAAAATGTGGCTCCTTGCCAGGAAATTTGGACGCATATGCTGTGTTTTCTGGATACTCTTATTTTTTCCGGCAAGTAAACGCATACTTTCAAGCTTTACCTATTTGCAAATATCACCATGTATAAAATCAAGGGCAAAAATAGACTCTGCCCTGGTAAAAAAAAAACTGACACTGGTGTCTTCTCTTCATTAGTGTCACTCAAATAAACTCAGTCCTTCAAAGTTCTGGATTCACCTGCTTACACCCTGGCATTCACGCTCAGCTGGTTTCCCTGTGTTTGAATACTATCTTCCTACCCTTATAGTACTTGGAGGATTCTTCTTTTCCATGCCACTTCCCGGGACTTCAGAATTTCCCTTTTTGTGTCTTCCAGTCTTCTGCATAATCACTTTTATTCCAAGTCTCTCTTGCATCTCCTCACTCCTCTGTAATGCTAGTGGGAGAGACCCATTTGCTTCCCACTCAATCAGGCAGGTGTTTAATTGCTTTCTTAGCACTTTCAAGTAGCTATTTTTCTATAAGAATTTCCCTCCCATTTACTCCTACTTGCTAATATATCTCTTATCTTGTGGAAAAGCAGAAAGACAAGGACATTTAAATCACCATAATGCTGCTGATGTACATAAAACAATTGATAATTCTTTCCCTAGCCAAAAATAAATCTCTTCCTGTTTTCATGGAGAGGAAACCACATACCTTTTATCAGATACTGAGTGCAGGTTCCCTAAATGGTTGAATTAAAACTAAAACCAAAGCAATAAACATTTTAATTTATGTATGTTATGTAGTAGTTTATTGGCAATGACCTCCTCGACATCTTTTCACTTTACTTACCTAGCTATTGCTGGTCTACTTTTTTTTCCACTTACAACTGTTCTTGACCAGCAAATAAGATTTTAAAACAAAATGGAGAATAATTTCTTAGTGTGCATGTGTTTATGTATGTGCTATTTGTCTGAACTGTGCTAAATAATACATATTATACATCTAAACTATATATTTGCTTTGTATTCATTTTCATTTTTCTCTGTGCTATGTAGAAGGGCTATAGGTTATGATTAACCTACAAATGCTTACTAAATGCGTTAACTCATTGAATCTTACGAATATACAGTGTTGAGCTGTTCTTGATATTTTAAAGCACCATGCAAAGTAGCAGCCACGATTCACGGATCACGGTCCTAATAGGCAGAGTGCCAAACACTCAATAAATGTGAAATCTCTGCTCTAGACAGTAAGTCAGAATTCATTTCTTTCCTCTATTCACCCATTAAAACCTTTAGCTACTAGTAAACCATTTCTCACTTTTCTGAACTAGATTTATATTCTTTTGTTCTCTAGTCTCTCCTTCCATCCTTTTGTGAACCTATGAAGACAAGGACCATGTCTGATATTTTTAATCCCCCGCAATTTCTAATCAGTTTTCCTACACATACTCAGTATTTACTGGCTTTAGCCGCAATAAGACAAGAAGACATGATGGGACTGTTTAGCATTCTTGGATATTTTTCTATTTTCATACATGAATTTTATAATACTTATATATTAGGCAGTATCTCTAACCACAAAGTTGCTACTTTATTTGGAATAGCTTGATAAGTTAAAATAATATTAAAATCTTTCTACTGAGAGGAATATTGTTGATCTAAATAGCTAATTTTACAGTCCTTTATCTTAGCCTGACTAAAATGTTCATATTAGAAAAAACATTTGTGGTTGAACTTATAATCAGAGAGTTTATCCAATCAATTTAAGTAATAATAAATAGCAAACTATTAAATAGAGCTTATAATGGCCAGGTACTCTTTTAAGCACTTTTCATAAATGAATTCATTTAATCTTCAGGACAACTTCATGAGGTAGATATTATTATTATCCCCATTTCGTAGATGAAAAAGCCAGCTCTCTGGTGACAAGTTTGAATCCATGTGTCCAGGTTAATAGGCTATGATCTTCTGCATAACATGTCTTCTCTTAAAATGATAAAATTATTTTGCTTATTGCTATAGAACATCCAAATTGGAATAAATAGCAGCATCCTATTTATATTCTAGCATTTTAAGTAAGCTTCAATTTAGCTCCATTTTCAAAGATTCCAAATATGGAAATGGAGCAGGCAGAGGTTAGGAGAGAAAGAGCAACAGAAAACTAGAGGTTTTTGAACTCCTTTTGCCCTGGGTTCTTCTACTGGGTCCTACGCCCTCAGCAATATTCAGTGAGTGAAAGATTTATGACTGAAATTATGAAAAGAACAGTTTCTTTGGTCCCAGCAGTCACTAAATTGGGAATTCAGCTTTCCAAATATTTTGCCTTAACTCTCACCTTGCAAAAATACCAATCCTGAATATTAAAAAGCCTCTCTGAAGAGCATAGACTACAGCCCAAGAAACAAAAAGGAGAGACAAGTAAGCATATTTATATCCTACAATGAATTCCTGCAGATTTTAAATGTTTCTATAATTTTCTTTTGTGTAGTAGTAAAAACAAATTAGGCTCATGTTGTTTTTATTGACTTAGGGCTTAATGGAACTGCCACTTTTCAATAGGGTTTCACATAGGTGTCCAATTAACTATTCACTTAGACAGAAGGTTACTGCACAAATGTATGTAACCTTACCCAGACCATTTGTTTAATGTTTCCTGCCATGTGACAGCACTTATCTGATTACCAGCAGAAAGCAAACAAGTCATGATGACAAAAATAACCCTTCATGTGTTCTTAATAAATGCTACTCTTACGATTCTTGGTTTTAGATAAAACATTGTGAAAATTACTATATTGCACAATGACTATATGTACACATACACCCACTCGTGTATACAGATACAGGACAAATTACCATTTATTTTATTTTTCCATAATAATAATATATGAGAGGAAAGAGTGGAAGAGGTTTATATGGAATCTCCCTTATTAATTCAGATAAAAACTGTATTGCTTCTAATTTCTGGATAGGTAATTCAGTAATTAGAATTTGATATATCATTAACACACAATTGTATGGCTTTAGGGAACCTGAAACTTACTTTTTTCTTTTCCTTCCTCCCTGTCTCACTCTGTGTTTGCCTCTTTCTCTCTTTATTCTTTTATTTTCTTTATTTTAAATGATTGTATATCAACATAAACCAATTAAATATATACATTTGCATCCAATAAATCATATAGAAGCTATGAAATTTTACATGTATTTCTTAGATTGTTGCATTCATTACAGAGATTAGAAGCTAGTCACAGAAAGTGTCCATATTTACATGAACTACTGAAATCATAGGAAATTATCACCATACATTAAAATTAGTACTTATATATCTCTCACATGTGTGTCATTAGAATCAAGATAATAAGAAGCATATACAGATTTATAGAGATTTATCATTAGAATAAACTTTAAATAATTTCTTGAAAGGAAAGGTGCTTCTCTACAGATATGTGTGTAGATAAATTCATATGTCCATATGTATACATGTTTTGACTTTTGATAATCACAGAATTAAGTCTGAGTTTATGAGAAACCCTAATATTTTCTGAAAATAGAGTGAAGCTTAAGAGTAAAGAGAGCTATTTCATGTTCACTATATCCAGAATTGTTCAGTAGCACAAGGAAAAAAAAAAGAAAAACAAAACATTAGAGGAGTCTAGGTGAGCTCCTGAGACTGAAGCCTGTCCAACAGCAATTAAAAAGTCTCCAATTTGTAATCATTCAAGTGCAAATATGAAGTTTTATTTTTTTATTTCATTGGATATTTTAGGTTTTATAAATTATACAAAGAATGCCTTCTATAGGAATATGTCTGTATTCTTACACATTAAAGAAAGTGATTTTTTTGATTAGACAAATAAATAGGTTCAAGGTTATATTCAGAAATAGAATCAGCTGAAGTGTAGAAATACTATTATTTAACAAGTAAAGGCTGTTAATTCTCAACTCTATCAATACCAATATCAGATATAACTATCATTTTGGCACAGGTATAAATCAGAAATTATAATATCTATATTTCCTTAAACAAAAACTCTGTTTAGATAGTCTGCTTGGGGTATTTAAGGACTTGTTTAAATTTTAATTACTTCTTTTTAACTTTTTATTTAGAAATTAATTTCTTTTCAGAAGAAAGATATAATTTGAGTTTTCTCAGAAATAAACAGAATTAAATAGCCTAAATATACACTTTCTTTGGAACTCTCAATTCAAAATTAAGCTTGTTGAAATATATTGTCAGTTCCTTATCTATATATTCCACAAAAGCATGCTGATGGGCTACAGATATCATTCAGAGCACAAAGGTAACTTTAAAAATGCTCTTTGTGAATTCTCCTGTGAAACCCAAGAGAACAAATAGTTATTTAAGATAGAATAATTTCAAAACACACATTCTACACTTCTTCTGTTTTGATAACATATTTTCATCATGGAACTTTTAAAAAGATTATTTGAAACATATTTTTAAGTAAACAGCTTTTCAATTATTTTTAAAATTTTTAATAAAAACATGGAATCCCTCTCTTCTATTCTTCTAATTCAAGCTGCTACATAGATTTTTAAACAAAAAATAGAATCCTGATTTTGCATGGGAGTTGGAGACAGGAGTCAAAGTTGAGGATATTAGTGATAAAAAGTCCAAACAGTCTAAAGAGTGAGTCTAGAAAAGTACATGCAGGTCTAACTTATGTAACGATTGTAAACCTCATCGACAAACTTTAGCCAACAACATTTATGCTGGTGAGACTAGAATTATGCTAAAATTAACACAATTCAAAGCAATTGTAGGGGAAGAAAGTACTAAAAGGATGAGAATTGTGGTTTTTTTTCTCTCCAAAAATCCAAGAGAGGGGAGCTTACAACAAAAACAATATTATAGTATGGAGAGTTGAGATACGTAACTGAGAGTAAGCATCTCACTACGGATGGATATTAACTGATATATAAAATTTTTACTGGCATCCTCCCAAAGCAGCTCATGAGAGAGGAGAGGGAGAGGAGCATAGGGATCTTCTTCATGTTGGCAGGGTTATTTTCCAAAAATTCAGCAAAATGCCTCAGGAGATAAAGAGCCAGGGATGACGGATATATCACAACAATGAATTTGGGAGCTAAAAACAAACAAACAATGAAAATCAACAAACCCAAAAAGCAAAATCTGGTAAGTAAAAAGATATTTCTTCTTGCCCTTGAATGCTTTCCCCTGTCTAGAAGCAAAAAGGAGAGAAGATATATCAAGAAAAGTAAGAAACTTACATGCCATAAACTAGAATCATGGTGGTAGAAACAGGGATGAGAATGGGAGATTAGGGAAAAGAAAGGGAACAATTTTGTATGTAACAGGAGATTGATTTTGGGTTTGCTTGTGTTTGGCTTTTAAATACCTGAAATATTATTCCAAAAGACAAAGTGACTGGAAGAACTTTAAAAACTGCCTCACATATCTTCCAGACTTGGGGAAAGGAAATCCAACAGAATGTGTTTAAGGGCATTAAAAAGAAAATAAAGTCTCTTCATTATAGTCACTGAGTTCTATCCATTTAAAAGCCCTTTATATTTTCTGAAGTCAAATTAGGTTCAAAGGATTTGTTGTTGGGCTTGTTTTCTAAGAACCCATTCTCTCTTCTCTCTCTGTCTCTCTCTAGTCATTTTTACCTGGTTTCTCTCCCTTCATATGTAACACAAAAGCTTTCAGGGGAAGATGGCACCATCCCTGGCCCTAAACATTGTACACAATCCCATTTCTCAGTCACAGTCATTGGGTTCAAGCAAAGTTATGTGATCAAACTTGTCCCTGAGATGCAAAGGGAACAAAATGGGGGTGTCTGGGAAAGAGGCTTTCTCATTCTCTGGCCAGAGCTTCCAGAAGATGTCTTTCTCTCTAGATGAGGATGAGAATGAATGTAGGTTCAAAAATATTGACAGTCATCCTGCAACCAGCTTAGGGCAAAAATGACACAGCAGAAGGAAGAAATGGTATGAGATGGGTCTTTAATAATGCTGTTGATCTAGTGAATCAGATTAACAGTGAATCCCATCCTGAATCAAGACTGCTCTCCAGTGTGAGCCAA